>NC_056555.1:4101458-4415416 GCF_910596095.1 Thunnus maccoyii | reverse complement strand
AACTATGCATTGTCACATATTTTGGTCTATTATCATGATAATATCTATTAAAAAAAGAACACAGGCTGTAGTTTTTCACCGTATAGTCAGACATTAGCATGAAGGAGTGAAACAGATATGTAAGCTGAAGTAACCCTTCATATTTTAGTGACAAATCACACTGTGCCAAATAAGTTCAAAATAAAATTGAATCATAGTGAGTTGCTCATCCTCTCATAGTCAGGTTACAGCTGCTACCCAGCTGTATGGACGGGTATGTTATCTTATTAATACTCTTAGTCAGTACTCTTACTGTTTCTTTTTCATTTCTTAAGACTTGGGTTTTTTTGAATTACTATTTCCTAAGAAAAAAGTCATGAGTCAGTATCATTCCTGCTCCCTCTGCTGCTGACTGCTGGCTGTGATTCACTGCCTGCAGGTCCCACTGCTACAGAGGAGGTGCTGGTTCGGTAAGAGGCTGCCGTCTCAGCAAATAGCGGAGTTTACAAGAATTTGCCAAACTTTCACTTCATCTGATTCACTATGTCCACCTCAGTGTGTGTGTGCGTGTACATGTGCATGACCCAGAGAGCAGAGAACAGAAGCAGCATGACCAGACATGACACCAAAACACAGTAGAGACTCTCAGCAGAGTTTGCTTCTGTTTGTTCAGTTTAAAAAAAAAAACACTTAGGTGCTGCGTCTGAGTCTTCTAACGGTAGGGGAAAAAAAACCCTGCATGTGACCGAGTCAGTAACGCCCCTGACCCTGACAGGGTTACGTGTCCTGTTCTAACTACTGTGCCATACAGGAACATGTCTTTAAGTGTTGACTTACCAGCTCTACGCCTTGTGGGAACGGGCTGTCCTCCCAGTCTTTCTCAGGAAACCGCTGGAGAATGCGACCTTGACCTTCACCCTCCACTGCAGAGACACACACACACACACACACACAGGGCAAGAGAGAGACACATACAGAGGTCAGTCGACTTCTTTAGTATTTAATCGGCAAAACTAATTTCATTATCTCCTTTTTTCTGTCTTTTATCACTTGTATATTTGCACATAAATAAACTCTAATTTCAATAATCACATTGAAAGGAGCTTCAGTCTTGCCGCTTCATGTTAAACATCATTCTGCAAGCTGACAGACTGGTATAAAGGCTTAGAAAGATGATGTCATTTCGCTTTTATTTTCCATGGAGAACGTGACTGCTGCATGCACTTTGGTCTTGCAGGATTTTGCGACACCAGACGCTGTACTGACGATGCAACACATAACCATCATCATGTGAAGGTGCGTCTTTTAACCTGTGAAGAAACTACACAGCTAGTATAGCGCTGTAACATCTGAAGCTGATGATGACAAATAATATCTCATCTTCAGTGGCTCAGCGGTTCCTTTTAAAAATAACTAGTTACTTTAAAAAAAAAAAGGAGAAATAGATATATAGATATGTTTATCTTCTCAGTAAACGTTGACGTGTTAAAATTCTAAGGAGCTGTTGAAAAAAAACACTTAGGTGCTGCACCTAAGTAGGGAAAACCCTTGATTTTTATAAACTGCTTCCACATTTTATTTAAATCCACAATATTCCGCCTTTTACAGTTAATTCCATTTTTATTGCCCGTCCGTGTTTTCCGCAACGTGGAAATCATAGGGCCCTACTGGTTAATGAGGCCGTTTCCACTGTTGGCCGGGGCCTGGCTCATCACAGCGGCACAATGCCACCACAAAGGCCAACTTATGTAACCACCACAAGCCCGTCTTTCAGTTTAGTTCCAGTCAGGCTGCTTAATGGCAGCATTCATTCACACAGAGAATACACTTTATCCTCCCGATACAAAGGAGGAAAAAAAAAATCCAGCATAAAAACGGCACAGGATGAAATATTATCCCGTAGATGTTTTCGACAGTGTTTCGACCTGAACCTGAAACGATTTGCACTTATTTCAGTCTCAAGAGTAAACAACAGAGCCTGTGGGCTTTACTGAGGGGAATCACAGACACAATACACAAACAGAAAGTAGGCCAGCTCCCAAAATACACCGGGAAATACTAAAGTCATCCCCTCTCCCTTGCGAAAAGAGCCATATGTGAATGCTCATGGGACTGTTGCTCTGAGATCAAGTCTTTAAGACCAGAAGTTCATTTCCTTTTCGTTTCAATATGACTGCTCCTTATTCTTGAAGTTTGACCTATTCAGAAGTGTTCTGGCTTCCACTCTTGGGAATTTTTTGAAAGAAACATGAGATAATAGAGACTAAACATTGGTGGTCTAAAATGTGCTGTTCCACATGAGTACGTTTTGGTGCATTAGGGGCAAAGTAAGATTCTGCATTAGGAGGTAGATCATCAAAACAAACACTTCTCCCTCAGCTGCTTCCAATGACAAGTGGGTGTTACTCCACGTGACAAAAGCAAATTTGCACAACTACCTGAAATCAAATATCCTAAGCAGGAGCCTTCAAAACATTAGAGACTTATTAACTAAGTGAGCCAAACATATGTCTCTGGTAACAGCTGTAAAACAAGGGATTAATGCTCCTCTAGGTAAATGCTGCTCAATGTTTTCCTCTAAATGTTTTTCATGTCACGCTGCCTGTTCTAATGTTACACACTATCCTTAAGTGTCGAGCAGCGGCGGAGGCAGAAATGAACCGTCTGATCCTGCAGACTGTGAGGATCACAAGGACTGACGCTGCTCTGACGTGCTGCAGTTTGAAAAAGGAAGAAATGATTGTCTAAAAACAGACTGAACTATGTGAATAATTGGACAGGGCACAGAATACATCTGGTGACAGGTGAGCTGTGTATTAGTTACAATGTTTTTTTTTAAAAAACAGGAAACATTTTTAACGGGGCAGCCCTGTCGCAGGTCACCCATATTGAGTGGCACCTAAACTGGTAGACAAAAAAATGTGGGTGTGTGTGTGTTCAAATAGAGCACCAATGTTAGAGAATAAAAGAACTCAAATGTCCACATTGTTTCTGTCTGTGAGACTCTGCACATACCACAGCTGAGTGTGTGTGTGTGTGTGTGTGTGTGTGTGTGTGTGTGTGTGTGGTTGCAGAGTGTGGACAATCAAAGATTTTCATTCATCAGTGGTGTTATATGCGATGCAATGATGTCAACATAAAAATTAACTATATTTACACCACATTATTTAAACAGAGCTGCAGTGTTTAACAAATTGTCACATAATAATAAATAGAAGAGGCAGAAATAATCAGTCTGCTGGTAAAAAGGACTGATATATTTTGTTATGAGTGCAGCATGTGAGTTGGCCAAACCCCTTCTTACGCTGTCATGAATCATCCACAGTACAGTGTACCGGAGCTGATGCATGCTGGGACTTTACGTCACCTTCAAACATTCTCCTCAGAGACGCTGATTTTAAAAAAGGTATGGCCTCGTAGCGTTATGTTGTCAGTGGATGACGAACTGTAGGTGTGTCAGACGCACATACACGTGCAATGAACAAAGGATACACACGCACGCACACACACACACACTGAGTGTAACAGATATCAGCCAATAGTGAGGCAGGGTAGCTATTACTCAGCCAGTTAAAGCAGGACATCCTGCAGCTGAAGGAGGAGTGTATGAATGAGCCAGAAAATGAGTTTAAAATGACACGCACGCCTAACAACCACACACCGCTCTCTCTGTTTCACACACACTCACACACACAAACACACAAACACACAAACACACAAACTCTTACACTCTCATTGTTTGTTTTTTTCTTCTTTCCGTCAGACTAAACCCAGTTGGTTCCTTGCTGTGGGCTGGTTTATAGAGACGTATGCTGGACGCAAGACGTGTCCCGTCATCACATGACTATAATTTTGACTCTATACAATGATGTCAAGAATATGTGAATGTAAATAAAAGGAATCTATGGAATGTAAACAAGACTTAAAGGCTTCTAGTTGACTTCACAAAGCCACCAATTACTCTGAGAAATGAGAAGGCGCAGGGCGAGACAGTGACTTACTGTTCCACACTAAAAACTAATTACAGCCACTGGACATCTCAACTGCTACACAGCTTCTAAATATTTAGTTATATAAAAGGGAAATTACAGAGAAATACAAAGATCTTTCCATTTGTACTCTTTGGGTTGGAAATGATAAATACAATGATAAATGAGGCTGTTTGTGCAACTCAACCTTTCCAAGAACCGTTCAAACTGCTCCTTTTTCACTGTTTGTTAGCTAAGCAGCTACATCAGCTCCCATTAATGAACTGCTAGGACACATGAATAGAGACAAGCTTTTCTTAGCGTTTTCCATAATACGCCAGGTTATACATGGCTTTCAGTCTGTTGCTTATAAGCCCTCTTCTTTCATTTCTAACCCAAAACTAGACCTCCTCAATATAGCGGTTCTATCATAGCTCAATATCAGCCCACTTGCTGTTAGACTATACAGTATATTATGTATATGTATCCAAAAAAATAGAAGCCATGTTTACTGTGTTGTTTACTAAAGCATCTATGCTTCAGCGGCCAGAATCTAAAATCTAACTGAGATTTGACATAGACGTTCAAGCAAAGCAGCAAGTTTGCAACCAAGAAGAATCACTTCATTGATTGCAACCTGTTGATTGTACATAGTTCTGCTTTACTTCCATAGAAGTATAATCTGTACTTCTTGTTTTGAGTAGTCACGACCGCTCCCACAATGTCTCACATGGTCGTTGATCTATCATAGATGACTTTGAAGAGCACACTTGAAATCTTTACCGGCGGCGTCACCTCTGACAGCGGTCTGAGAATATTCCTAATGCTATTTTGGAGTGTGTTGTCGAATTTTAAACTAGTTGGGTTCGTAAAAACACGTATCAAATTAAAAACCTGTAACCATCTATTCATGGCCTATTAAAAGCCTAATCCAGACCACCAAAAGTGAAAGCATTTTTATGCTGTTGTAATACTTTCTGCAGAGAACCGCAGCAGGCAGGAAAGCACAAGGAACAGAGCAGAAAGCTGTAACCCCATCAGTCCTGGCAGTGAGCTGCACCAGTACCTCCATATCACCTGCTTGCACCCAGACTGGCACGTCCTCTGGGATCCGGGGGTGATACAAAAAACAGAAACTATGATGCAAATGTTTACCTTGAACACTAAACAGCCTTTGAACAGTGTTTCTACAGGAGCTACAGAAGTTCATTTTGAAATAAGTCTCTGAAACGCTGACTTACATAATCTCTCACATCTCTTTGGGTAAAAGTTGAGATAATTTGGTCAGGTGATAAATATAAGTTGTTACCATGCAAGTCAGGATTCCCCATAAAAGAATCATTTCATGAAAAATGAAGAGGCTATCTCAAGAACAAGTTGTATGGGATATATTTAAGTCAAAAAAACAACTCCCTTGATAAAAGTCTTGAATTCAAATGCCATTACTTGTGACAAAAGCTCCACATCCGAAGCAGTGATGTAACACATAGATAACTAGGTGAAACTAAGTAGGTTAATGTGAGCACAGGGGTCATCTCAGAGCTTCTGTCTTAAAGGGGACAGGAAGAGAGATTTCCATTTCTTCTTTTTTGATAGACCATGAAAATGAAAATATTCAACTGATAAAAGGGCATAATATGACCTTTTTAAGGTAAATGTCAGACATGTCAGAGGTCTCTTCAGTTCCTACAGGAAAGAATGGCTGAAAGATTCAACCCATCATGTGATACTGTTGAGATCTGTATGAAAATTTCAGCTAGTTCAGTCAACAACCCTGCACACTAAACACAAATCAAAGTCGTTTTGCCTGTTCTAACATTGATTACAGCTTGATCTGTATTATTACATGCTGCCAACTTCATTAGTTGTTGACATATATGCACTGAAATGTTGCCATTACTGCACTGATCTCAAGAATACAAATTAAAAACAGGCAGATCTAACTAGCTTTCTAGTTAGCACAAGAGTTCAACTCTTCAGATATAGACTGTCATGCTCGATGGGATTTATTAGCGTAGCTGGAATGTGTCTTTGGCTATTCAGACTGTTTGGATCAAACTGCCCGTTATTAAATCTAATTTTTTCCAGCTCCTGCGTAAACACTGTTGCATGTCACTTGGTAGATCTGCAGCTCGTTGGCAGAGCGGTGAGCTAGCAGACGCAGCAGGTTCTACGACAAACCCTGATGACGACTACATCGATGCTGCAAAACTGCGAGAAGACATATGATTGGTCCTGTGTTTCAGAGAGGAAAAGCAGCCAGAGCCTAGAGCCCAGAGCCCAGAGCCCAGAGCCCAGAGCCCAGAGCCCGGGCCTCCCAGCTGATCTCACTCCCACTCAAACTCCCGACTGCTGTCTGTCACTTTAATTCGACTTGACTTTCAATATTTCAACCAGTTCTTTCTGCTAACATGCTGTGCAGACAAAAACAGGAGACAGGGATCAAGTCTGAGTGATGCTATTTCAATTATAATACAAAGTAAGTTCTATTACATCTGTTTATTCATGATAAAAACATGTGAGCATACAGTGACAGCTCTGTGCCTGGTACAGTCTGTGAATAAAAGAATCACACCCAAAGGTGGTACTGAGTGCAATTAAGTGTACAACTAATGCATGACTGATGATAATGCAATGACAAGGCTGTGATGAAAACGTTTACTGCTTCATTATTTGCATATGATTCCGCAACATCCCGTTGAAAGAGATAACCTGCGTTACACTAAGTGAGGAATCTGCCCACCTGCACCTGAACAATTGCACAACCGCCCGGCCCGTTGTGCACAGAAGCTGAGGCGACAGGTCAGCTGTTTGAAGAGGACGATGACGGGACAGATATCTGTACTGCAAATGAGACTGTATCACATCATCATAATGTAACTGCGCAAAATGTGATTACATTGGTAACTGCATCCTGTTTTGTATCAAGTTAGTCATTATCTCTTATGACAGGCTGATAAGTTGAAAAGATTTGATGCGGGTCTCATCCCTGTCACACCCACTGCTTTCCAGCCTGATCCAGTTGAGTAACTCTAGGATTGGCGAAGCTCCAGCGGGCTGCGTGTACATCTAAGAAACAGATCTGCACAAATGACCTGCATTTACAAAGCGGTGACACAGATCAGTATTGTATCCAATCGTGCTGTCAGACTACAATTCCAGTTTAAACTGTATGATTCCTTAGTTTGTTTTTGGGTGGGAGAGTGCAAGTTGTGACATGTCCGTTCATGTTTTATTCAACAAACCTAGTATCTCATTTTAAACTCTCTCACTCAAATATGAGCCCACAAGGCTGCACAAAAATCATTATCAAACATTTAATTTGCTTACACCATCTGCTGCTGTTGAACGTACTGATTTTGATCAAATATGCCAAAAGTGTAAGATAAATTATGCACCTCTTCAAATTAAAACGAGTCAAGTAATTATATTTTGAGCCACAGTCATGGGGGTCTGGTTAAATCCACAAACAGACTTGGCAAAAGTCCACAGTGTGTGTGTGTGTGTGTGTGTGTGTGTGTGTGTGTGTGTGTGTGTGTGTGTGTGTGTGTGTGTGTGTGCAGCAGGTGGAAAAAGTTAGGGCTCAGCAAAGAGTGCTGCTGTTCAGGTAGCAGTGAGCAGTCTGTATGCATGACTGCGTAACAAAGCTGCTGCTGATGTAAGACAGCTGTTTCCAAAGATTCTCTATCAGTCTGCAGAGTGAGAGGAATTTGAAACGAATGGAGTGGCCTTGCGGGGATGTGACAGCCAGATATCAGCCGGGGTTGTTGTGTAACAGCAGGTTTTCGGCCACGTTCGCGCCGACTTCAGGCACGCTCGTCGCTCTTTTGAACGAGGCCGGTCCGGCAGCACGGCGGGAGTGCCGACGCAGAGGGCTCCGGCAAAACAAAACAAAAAAACACACAGGGTCATCCAGCTAAAAAGTTGAACCTGGTTCAACTTTTGCCAGATCACAACACAACATCATCTGGTAAGGTGCTGCTGTGGCCGGTCACATACATGCAACTGTGCAGTCGTGATAGATTACTTTGCCATGTAAATGCCATATTTCTACTGCTGATTCAACGTCTCTGACCTGTTTTAACACAAGACTTTTTTTTTGGTGTAGGCGCCCACTTAGTGAATGGAAGACTTTTCCTCCTGTGCCAAATATTGATCATTATCTCTACATTGATGCTTCATCTTATACACCCCAGTCCATATTTTATGGCGCCACATTGTCTTCGCATCCTCTTCCTGATTTAGATGATTTCCTCCTTCAACATAAAGCCTTGAATCTCAAACTCAGGATATGACCGTTGACTTAAGGTGAAGGTTTACCTCGGTGCATCGGCCTGTTTTAACCCGCAGCAGCAACACGAATGAACACAAGTCCAAACATGCGTTATAGAAACTCATACATGGCTCCGAAATCATAACAACATAAAGTTTGCCAAACACTTGGTCACAAGTCACGCTGACTGAAAGCAACTCTCAAATACTAAACTGGTGTTTCTGTTATTTTGTCCACCCTGTGGATTGGAAGAAGTGTAACAGCGGCTGTGTGTTCGCAGTGTGAGCAACACAATCAACAACTCACAATCAGTGCATTCAATTCCTACAGTGAGAATCCAAAGTGACTGTGTCAATGTGCAGACTGTGAACAGGCTTTTCATCCACTGAACTCTCTCTAAGCAGCAGCCAAACCAGCCCTCCATGTTTCCTGCTTTGCCAACCAAAGTCATTTAGCTTCTTAGACAATAGTTGTGCCTGACTATTTCAAAACGGGCTACAAGTTGACCAAGAGGAATTTTAAAGCGGAAAATGAAAGTCTATTAGTTTTCCTTTTACTTTTTAATTTATGCTACATAAATATCCTGCTATTCAGAATGAACTACCACGGACATTCCCTTCTTATTACCCTCTTTGTGTAGTCTAACAGTGAGAAGTAGAGTGACGGCTATCATGAATGGGTCCGGCGTGCGTCAAGTAGTCCCATGTTGAGAGGGATATGAACTTTGCCCCTCCAATTCCTTGCATCTTGCCGCTGTGTCGTTATTTTCGTTCTTTAATGAGGCTGCGTTAGCCAGCATAGTTAGCCTAGCTTAAATAACTTAAAACTAAAACTGCAGTTAATGCTGAGAATGTTTTGTTAGTGCAAAGACCACTTGTTTGTTAAGAAGCAGTAAATAAGCAATAACACGCATTCGTTCTCCTAACACATAAATATAATAACTAAAGCACAGTCAAAGGTTTCCATGAATAAAAAAGCTGATTTCTTAAGATAATGTTGTACAGATTGTAAAACCCTTAGAGGCAAAACTGTGATTTGTGATATCAGGCTGCATAAATAACTGACTTGACTTGACTATGAGTCCACTGTTTTCCACAGAGGACAATATAAATGTTACATTATGGACATTCACCAAACAAAAAAAGTGGAGGCTGTGATAAAATATCTTCAGATATTTTGGCAAATAAGACAGCAGACAGAGGGTTATAAACTGACCAGACTGACTGGCTAATATCTGCAAGCTAGTTAGCCAACATGTTAAGTAACACTGCAGTCCTGTTCCAGTTCTGACTTGACTATTTTCAAATGTTTCTCATGTTTTCTTAGATATTAGTTGAGTGAAAAAGGAAAACGGAATATATTTAAAGGAAATCTCTGCTTTATTCAGCTGCTATAAAGATAAATAGTCATTGAAACAGAGCTTCGTGCCAGCCATGATCAACCAGAACAGACGCTCACAGTCTGAATGTGAAGCAGGGCATGTCTTACAAGCACACATCCTAACATAACCTGCTCAAATAAAGCTTACATAAAACGTCAAATGAGAAAAAGAGAGAAGCGGGCCAGAAGAGGAAGAAGATGCAGGAGCAAGGGTGAAAACGTGGGTCACATATAGTGCGGTTGAGTGTGTGTGTGTGTCAGAGCTGGCGATGACTCCTCACACAGATGACTACAAACTGTGATACAGGATGGAAGGAGAGCGACTGGTCATGTGATCACTGAATGATGGCAGTCAGAGTTGAAATGAGTGCGTAGCTCATTCTCTTTGAGTGTGTGTGTGTGTTTGTGGCTCTGTGTGTGTGTGTGTGTGTGCGTGTGCGCGCGTGTCATGCTCTTGGTGCTAAACCAGACTGCAGCTTCTCGTTCGCAGGCTTCCAAACCACAGTGACACATCAGGCGGTTTCCACGGCGACTGCAGTAGTCGAGACAAAAGAGCTCTGAGCCTTGTGTGTGTTCATGCAGGTTTATTTGTGTGTGTGTGTGTGTGTGTGCAGATTTGCAACTATGCACGAAACGAGCAAGAAAGTCTGGTCTGAAGCGAGCTGAGAGTGTTGAGATTGGAAGTTACTGATGAAACAATCTCTTACAAATTCTCTCCTCAGGTTTCATTCACAAAAGTTTTTTATGATGAAAACCTCCTTGAGTAACTTAATGCTGCAACAAAATGTGCTGCAAGTATTATGCTTATATATATATTGATACTACTAATGTCCATGTATCATTACAGGATCAGCTGCATTACAGGTTAATGTGATTAGAGTGCACTTGAGGTGAACTACAGTATCCGCATTGTGTTAAGATAACATCTCTAATGACATTTACAGAGATGAGGCCTTCTGGGTGACAACATACAAAACTATATGATGACATCATTGTATTCAGGCTCTACACCACACCCTCTGATAGTGCTCTCTCTCTGCTGTGTTTGCTATTACACACACACACACATTCATTTACACATGAATACACAGCCACTCACTTGCGCACTTTCTTATACACACACACACGTGCAGGACAGTGTTGTTGAGTAATACGAAGGCATGTGAGTCACTCTGATTAAAAGCAGCGCAGCAGCTACAGGCCGAAGCCCCTCACTGGGTCCAATCCAACACAATATGGTTTTATGTCACTGAGCTCCTCAGAGCCGCACATCAGCACATCAATAAGTAACACTTGACATTTCAGTCTGAATCTGGTGTCAGGCGACGTCAAAGATGATAATCCTACATAATTAAATGAACCAATGCATGTTAAAAACCAACTGGCTGAGCAAAGCTGCCATTTAGGAGCCAAATAGAGGGTGAAAAAAAAAAAAACCCTCTCCATCTGGCAACCGCCGTCGCCCTGGAGACAATGTGGGACTTTTTCTTTGTGCAAAAGCTCTTCAGCAAACTCACATCCTTCCTGCAAAACTAATGCTCCCCCCCCCCGCCCCCCCCTTCTCCACCTCCCGAACCCCCAAAACAAAAACGAAAAGCCTTCCAGGAGAGGAAATGGCCTCAGAGAAGGGAGACAGCAGTCGCTAGACTTATTTAGTTTTAGGTGTTAAACTGCTTCGGTTCTACCTCGTATCGAAACGTCACAGACTGATGATTGATGACATGACTTTTATTTCTTCTCGTTCTTTTCATTTCGCCTCCGCAGCTACAGGTGGCTGTCTGCAAATGTCCTCTGCTTTAGTCTGAGCCGCCAAACACATTCAACAGAGTCGGGGGGGAGAGAACCTGCCAATGCTCACAGAACACAGACCATCTACTTTCCAGTCACTCTGGGTTTTGTACATTCACAATTGTACTTCCAGACAGAAAACAGACAGACCATGGCTTTGTTAAGACAGACCGTGGCTTTGGTCATAAATAGCACAATCAGTATATTGCTTCGAATGACTTCGAACTGTAGACAATAAAACACAGTGCAATATTTATTTTCACTTGCACTGGTGTGAAGGACGACCACTGCCTCTCACCACAGGTAGTGAAATCGAAAAAATGCCAACAGTAACGATGTCTTCGAAAAAGGCTAAAAATCATGAACAATAACTGTGACAAGCATGGCAAAATAATGAGCTTTTTGTTCATTAGCAACCAGGCTAACAAGCTTGCTAACTGCCACTCAGCAAGTTTGTTAGCTTGGACAGCGTCAACTGCTCAATACACAGAAAACAGGAAGACATTCAGAGAGCTACTGTAACTGACTAGCACTAACATGTTCACACTTGGCTAGTGTGTTAGCGGTTAACTCGTCAGCCACAACAGTTCACCAACACGCTTCCAGAACCACATATGTCACGGAGACGCCCTGATGAACTTCGCTGCACCGGGTCTTTAAGGTGCTATGTGTCAGCAGTACCTACCCGTTGCCCTGTCATCCTAAGAAAAGCGGGGAAACACTGATTTATATTTACAATACGATTTAAAGAGCAGACGAGCAATCGTGACAAGACTCGTGGAAAAAAAAATCACCCTCCCGGCAGACACAAGAGTCACAATGACCAGCACAGTATATTTATATAGAGCCTGACTAACCATCAGCTCAGCACAGCTTCTGCCTGTCACAGACCAACTACTGTTTCCTTCTCACCCCTTTCTCTCATCATAGAGAGGTGTTTCCCCCCTATAATAATATAATAATGAACACCACCGCTGAAATTTCACATTGTACATAATAATCACGAGGAATAACTGATACTTTATTGACATGTTATTTTTGTTTCCAGTGAGATATTATTGAGTATATATAGTGACTTTGCTGCTCTGGCAACAACATTTAGTTATATTTAAAATATAAATCAATTCTAATCCGGTTCTGAATTAGGATTACTTCAGGACATAGTGTTTATTTCATCAGTTTCACTTTTCTTCATGCTAATGTCTGAGTGCACTGTGAAAAACTACAACCTGCTCTGTTTTTTTTATAAATATTGAAAGGTCCAATGCATAGTTTTTTGTCAAATAACATCAAATTGACACTCAGTGGACGACACACAGTAGATCTATTGTAAATACGAGTGTTCAGTTGCCAGAATGTGCTATTTAGGCTGGTGTGACATCAGTGAGTGACAAGACAAGAGTGACATAAATGGAGGGCAGGACTCATCAGTGGATGATAATCACATGATGAGGAAGGCACATGGCCTGCGTGCTGACATGATGCTGTCACAGATGATGTTGAGTCTTGTGGTTCTAGAGGAGCTTTAAGTCGACAAGAGGATGATGAGCAGCCATGTTGAAAAAAAAAAAAACTGTTCATTGTAAAACTGTAATTTTTTTTAATCACTGTGCACAAACAGCTTAAGACATCAGATTATGTCAGTGACAACTTACCAAAGCATATGACTGTCTGTCTCATTAAACTTATTAATACACGACTGACACAATGAAAGACAGGAAGTATGGTCTTAACGCAACAGGCTCCTGGAGAACAAGATGCAAATGAGGTTTCCGTGCGCTACCCCAGAATACTGCAACAGGAAACATGATAGCTATGGGCTAATGCACTCAATCACGACTTATCTTCTGGCACCCAGGCCCTAGTCTTCACTCAGCAATACACTAAATCCCTCTAATCATTTCAACCAAACACTCTTCTTCTTTCCTTTGTTATCAGCGCTACTATATTCTAGTCTCAGATTGTACTCGGTTGCAAATTAACCCCAAAACTCTTTCTCCTACCACACCATTAATCAACCTCACACACATGGCCCGGAAATTACATCTTGTTACTTGGGCAACCAGTAGTCAAGACACAGACGTGTGCGTATCTCATAACCAAACAGGAACCAAACTAAATGACAGTGAAACAATTGAAGCAAGACAGCAGGGTTTGAGCTGAATCTATGGCTGACTGACTTTTTCTGGTCTATTCAAAATCCCTCCAAAATAAGTGGTATACTGCAGACACACAAGCCCTGCTCACAAATGGAACACACAACACTGCTGGCTACATTTATCTGTTGAAGTGATGGCTTTTTGTCACTCAGACAGTGGTGTCTTTCACCTAAATGTCTGTTAGAGCTTTATTCAGAAATGTCAGGACCGTTACAGAAAGAGAAACCATGCTTGCTCAATATTTGGCACCTGGTGCTCCAGAGGGAGTGGTTTTACTGCTGTAGCGGTGGAGGTTTGAAGTCTCTCACAGGCTGAATCAGCTGTTGAGGCCTTATTTATTGACCGATGTGAGCACAAGTGACGCTCAGCCCCCTCCTCTCACAGTACCAACGCTAATAAAGTTTCTCATCATTTTGTTTTCCACAGGCCTGCAGTAGCCCACTTTGACAGATTGTCATCAGGACTTTTACGTGCTATAAAATTCAGACACAATATAATCATTTTAAATCGCCATCACAAGGAGGAGCATGTCTGAAAGGGGCTATATGTGAGTATGTGGAGCTCACATGACAACAAGCATGTTGTGATGTGACAACATTAAAACAGTACGCTGAGAATACAACCAAGTCAGCATTTTAAAGTATTGTTTGTATGTATGTCGCACAGGAAAAGCTAAATGTCCAGGTTCAAAGTAATATCACATTTTGGTCCCTGCCTACAAGCAAAACCTGGGTTTACACAGTAATCTCAACCTTGAAACAGGAAAGAGCTCTCTTTTGGGGGGGAGGGGAGAGCAGCAAAGACAGTACCATAAATACAGTACAGTGTTATAGACATCAAACCAGGTCGGGACCAATGAGCATCTTTTCATCTGCATATTTAAACCAATCACAGGCTACACATGAGATTAGAGCGAGCACACAGTTGGTGTCTGGGAGGCAGATTTCCTTTCCTTTCTGAAGGACAGATTTGACCTGGAGGCTGTCTTAATAAAGATGAGACTTAATCTTCTACCACCAGACACTAAACCAGTGTTTTTCATGCATTTATTTAGCCACCGCAGAGACAATTAGTGGAAAATGACGGTCGAGGCCGAGAGAAATGTTAAAATTACAATTAGACTGAAATGTCAGGTTGATAGTAGACTTTAAAGAAAAGCTATCAGCCAGTTGAGAGTGAAGACAACCTTAAACAAGTTGAAGGAAGACTCCTTCTCCTTTTCAGTAACACTTAGCTAGCAGAGTCATCACACTGCAGAGCTTCTGTCACACCTCTGTATGAATGAATGAATGAATGTAAACACAGCGACTGCACAGAGCAGAGTCTTGGTGAAATAACACTATAGGTTACCTGGATGTAACTCCATTTCTATTAGTATATGTGTAGCAATAAGATACAGCGATCATGTCCAACACAAGCATTGTGGTGGAGTCATCAACAGGTTAAATCAGACAACTATAAATACAAACCTACGTAATAGATATCTGTGCTGTTGCTCCTGTTGAGAAAAGGCGGGTTTCATATTACATCAGCAGCTGTTTTTTCCATCCATACGCCGTCTATAGCTCAATAACACAAGTAGTATGACACAAACAGGGTGATGCAGTGATGTATTTACTGCATGGCCAACCAGTTTAACACAACACACTCTACCAACGTTAAGCAGGTGTTCAGACCAAAAATCAGCCCTGCGTGGGATCATGTTGCTTCAGGTACCACTGAGACAATGAAATAAAATCCAGGAAGTCAAGTCTGAGGAACAGATCCATGAGTCTGAAAGCTTCTCATACTTTCCAAAACACCGCTCAGCGTTTTATAATCCTATGAGAAAGTATTTTACAACTCTGGAAAGTTATCACATCTTATCTTTCATAGGGACACTGGAGAGGTAAAAAAAAAAGTGGAAATATTCAGTTCATGTTGCAAAGTAATCTACCAGGAAGATGCGATTAGATTTACTTCATAGACCACCACCGGCACCTTGCCAGACGACGTTGTGTTGCCGTCTGGCAAAAGTTGAGTCGGGTTCAACTTTGTTGCGGGACGATCCTGCTTTTTTTTTTTTTTTTCTGGCGCAGCCCTCTGCGTGGGCACCCCTGCTACGTCGCTGGACCGGCCTCATGTAAATGAATGAGAGGGCTGCATTTTTTCCACTCAGAGCTTAAGTCGGCCTGAATGCTCCTAACAACACCCTATCTTCAAATCAAAACTGTTCCCGGACACGCTGGAATCACCCCTCGGGGATTTCAACGATTGCTCCCTTGAGCACCGACAGATTGACTGGGAGCAGCACTGACTCAGCCTTTGTCCCGAGAGGGGACCGAGAAAATTCTCTGAATTCCAGGAAAACCATCAAAGGACTGAGGAAGAGGGCATCCCTAACACCCCCTACTACACACACACACACACACACACACACACACACACACACTCACAAACATATACACAAAGTGACCATCCAATCACCATCATTCAGGTGAGTTTTTTTGGTGTCTTTAATTGTATTCAACTTTAACAAAACAGCCTATAAAAGCCTTTAAAAATGAGTCAGCGTATTAAAGTGGATTCATGTTAGATCTTAGATGCCCCCTGGGGTGCAGATCACATTTACTTAGCAACAGACGCACAAACATGCACAAAAAGTTGTCATACACACCCTCACGTTACGATTTGAGTATACAGTATCTGACAGAAGAGTAAGTGTCTGCCAACAGAAGTGGTTTACAGGCCCTGTGTGTATGTAGAGATAACATGTGTGAGGAAGCATGTATCTACATCCCTACCCCCAGTGCACGCACACACACAGACACACACACACACACACACACACACACACACACACACACAAACACACACACACACACACTCTCCTGTGTATCTGTGTAATAGGAATGAGGGAATGAGGGCAGCGTTGGGGCCCTGGGGCAACCGTCTCCCTCATGAATAACAAGCATTCAGCACAGCAGACAGACTGCTGTAATACAGCCACAAACACGCACACACACACACACACACACACACACACACACACACACACACACACACAGGACGAGGGCAACATCAAAACAATGATATGATGGAGGTTTTCACACTGACAGCTGTCCCGTGTGAATCTGCAAATAAGTTCCCTGTTCTTTTCTTTTCACTGTACAATTATGAAAGAGCTGATGTGGTTCTACTTGCCTTCACTAATGCAAAAAATTAGCTTCTCAGTTTAGTGTCAGTGGAAAATTTTTGTATCGTTTGGTGGTCTAAATGCTCAATTAAAAAGCTGAATGCAAAAAATCTAATCTAGGGTAATTATTAGCAATTTTTTGGTATGAAACTTCTCAAATTTAAAGCTACATAAAACATATCAGCACTAAATACTGCTGCTGCTAGATTCCTATTAGCATTGTTACTGGTTTACAAAAAAAAAACATCTGTGCCTACTGGTCAGTATGCGACAAGCGCTCATCATCACAACCCGCAGCCCGCAGGGGGGTAAACGTTGCCGCGGTAACGCAGCAAACACACAGAGACAGCCACAAACGCGCAGGCAGCCATCTGAGTGGCAGACGGGTGACGGCGCACGCCAACACACACACGCACACACACACACACACAAGCGTCAGCGCACCGCAGCCACCACCGCGACCCAGCGTCACTCTGTCCCCCCTATGAAAGGCAGATTGTGGGGGCTATTTCTGGAGGGCCTGAAAGGCTGCAGGCCTGCTCTGGAGCAATGGAGGATGTGGCTGCCCACAGGCAGGCACTGCTGGCAGCATCACACACACTCCTCTCTCCTCCACTCACTCAGCCGCTTCATCTTGCTTTTAGTCTGAGAGGTTTCTATTTCCCCTGCGAGCTTTATGTAGTTTCATGCTGATCTTCGCTTGCATTCACACTCACACAGCTGAATGCACCTGCGAGTACCACATGAATTAGTCACCGCTTTGACACCAAAACAGAAATCCATACTTCAGAAGAAAAATCTTTTAACAAGTTTGGAAAAGTAGATACAACCGTCCCACAATCATGTGCTCATGTATGAGAATGAGCACGTAAAGTTAGTTTCATAATCACAAGTTGAGCTGACATTTTAAAACCTCCACAGAATTGAAGTTAGGTTAAAGTTCAACCAGCTCAGTGTTTGATATCCGGCCCTAACCGATGCAAAATGTCCCAGTCAAGCTGACAAAGCTGGCAGCAAAAGAGCAACAGAAGTGCTAATAGAGCTAACAAAGACAATCAACAGACGACAAAAATCACCAGCAGGAAAAAATTAATTCCCTACATGTGCTGGAGAAAGCTGCTGGTTTGCTGTCACTTTAATCTGCTAGATCTACCATGCTGTGTGTGTCCTGCGTAGTACGTAATTGCATCAGTCATCAAACCGCGACCTTTATGGTTACAGCATGTGAGGTACTTGTTGCTGTCATCCGGGCAATTGAAACAAACCCAGCTAGCTACGTGGAGATTTAACGTGGGAGTGGAGAAAAAGACAGCAGTAGCTGTGGCACCACTGCTGCTGCTGCTGCTGCCACAGCCACTGCTCAACACTGTCACTTCAGGTGTTCAAAGAACATGGCTGGAGGGTGTAAGGTTTTGTAGTGTGTGCGGTATTAATGCAAAGGAAAAGCAGAGAGGCAATTCCTTCGTTGTTGGCACTACAGTTATGAAATTGGAGAACATCTTGATACATGAGAGCTCAAAATGTCACCGTGAGTCTCCAGGACACAGTCTGTGCCCCTACCCCAATCAGTAGAGGCAAATTGCATAATCAAAAAGCTATTTACTATTTTTGGCTGGTAAAAAAAATCTGTCTGGCCGGTAAAAGTAACTTTTGGACCCTGACATGCAGTCTTAAACGTTGTTAGTGATGTCACAATTCATGACAACACTGCAGGATAGTAATAGAGACAACCTGAGTTTTGTAAACACGACTACACCCATGCACACTCAGTCCGTCCCGTGTGCTTCTCTGTGTGTCCTCGCTGACCTCTCGATCAGTGTGCCTACATGCACTTTAGAAACCAGGTTACTCAGAGAAACTTTCCCTGCTTGCAGTCTTTGTCATGCACGTATATACTTGTGCCACATGGCCAAGAAACCAACATTTCTACCAAATCAAACCAGGTTTCTCTAATCTCCTACCTCCATTATAGAACCAAGGTTACTCGTCTACATGATGTTTATCAGCTTACTGGAGAAAGCTGACAGTAACTCGGTTACTTAAGTGCACGTAAACGCACTAAATGTTATGAATGATCCTGGCTTGACTGCAAGCTGTAGGTAGGTGAGCGTCTGTGTGTGTGTGTGTGTGTGTGTGTGTGTGTGTGTGTGTGTGTGTGTGTGTGGGCGCAGGGTGAAGAAGAGGCTGAGTTTCAGTGGAAGATCTGAGTGCCAGAGTTGTCACTCCAGCCTGAAAATAACCATTCTGCATTCTGTTTAGGCCGCCGCAGCAATGACCAACACCCTCAAACTGCACCGCCAGAGGCACACAGACGGAGCCACAATAGAGCCTGTATGTAAGCGTCTGTGTGTGTGTGTGTTTGTGTGCGCATGTGTGTCTCTTCACTGTCTTGAATGAGACCGTCTCTCACAGACGCACACACACACATACCCCCTTCCTGGTTTTCAGACACGCACAGGGGGACAATCTGGATTCTCGCTCTAAACACATGTCTCCCTTGGGTCGTCTCCCATTTCCTGTTTGGGCCTTGGACTGCCTGTCCAATTGGCTGCTGTGTCCTCAGCGCGGTGGAGGAACCGCTGTCAAAACACAGTGACATGCTGTGTGTGGGGTTTCTCAAAAGACCCTCGCGATGAGGACCACACCCCTGCAACTATGGACACTTCTCAACCCAAAGGCAGCCATCTTGGCTCTAAGTAAGATCCACTGTAAGCATAACTGAGCATCTAGGTTGAGCACAATGTGAGCAACCTGACACCTTAAGAGACAAACGGAGAAGATGAAAGGAAGATTCTAGGCTCCGCCTCCAGGTTGGCGTCCGGTAGCCAAGCCAAACTGTCACTGGTTGTTTGGAAATGAATCATAAAAAAAAAAACAGGTAAAACACTTCTGCCCCCAGGAAGTTCAGTTTATAAACACCCACAAGGTTTTTTTTGCTTTTGACGGCTCTCTGAGAGGCAGATGAACAGCGATGATGTCAGCCCTGACAACCTGTCAGTGCCCACGCTTGCAAACATTCCACTGAGTGAGTGATAACCAGCAACCACTCACACACAAACACACACACACGTAGACAGGATGCATGTAATATTTAGACACAAGAGGAAACTCCACTGTGCTGCAGAATTCCTGGTATTCTTATGATCGAGGACCGCTCATTCTTGATTCGAAGCCAACTCTTTTATTTACAGTCACTTACTGCCCGTGGCAATACAGCTGGAAAAATTAAAATACAACCAAAATAATCGTGCACACGCAGAAATATTTGATACACTTGGAGCATCAGACTCATAATACAACCCACACTCTTGACATATTACTAATACTCCATTAGGTAATGGTTATTGATTGGTACGGAAGCTTTGAAGAGGAACATATCCATATATGTTACTAAAAATTTCTCCACATTTCGCTCTGTGATTTGATGATGTGTGAAGAACCAGAATAAGCTAAAAGAGGACAAGACAGTATCAAAAGCAAAGACGTGGCAGAAAAGTATTGATCAGACTCCAGAGGAAGTTAATGATGGCCTATCAGCGCATCAAATACTAATGGCGATGATGATGAGGATGGGAGTCAACTCGTGGCTGCTACTGGAGATGTTTAGCACAACAAAATGCCTCCACCCAGAGACTTCAGCATGGTGTAAAGTTACTGTAAACAGCGTGGCAGCAGTAGTGGGGCAACGCTAACAATCATCATCACCCTTAAGTGTTTGGTTTTTACAAGCATGGGAGCCTTGATCCATTAAAGCCACCGTGGCTCTGATGTCTGGTTCCCAGATGCTTTTTACAGGCCTGTTCTGCTCTGCATTGCATTCAGGCAGGGTAGAACAGGAAGGGGAGTTTCTGCAGTGTTTGCAGTGTCCACGTTATAACATCCTGTATTTACCCCTTCAGGAAAAAAAATGCAAGATGCAAAATGTGCATTCAAGCAGTTAGAGAAGTGATGTAGGTTGCTCCAGCATCATCAAGATAAAAGCCAGTTCTCTGCCTGCTTTTAGCCGCAGAGGACTTGTCATGTTACAATTTGCCTCTTCTGAATAAATCATAAGCAAAAATCCACTCTGAATAAAAGACTCCACTACCACGTTACAAGCTGCATGCTTCCATCGGATAGGCGGGTTGAATATTTCATGATTAAACGGGCCATTATACTGCACAGATCTAGGCCAAGGCTCAGGCTGAAAGGAGGGGGGGTGGGGGCTCAGATAACGGTCCAAACCCCGTCCCAACAACACAAGGGAACAGAGCTCCGGTCCGAGGGGGCTCAGGGAGGGGCAAAGCCATTTGGGTTAATCCACACAAAACACAGACAAAGAAAAACAATCAGCAACTCTGACGAGGAAAAGCATCGATTTCCACTTTAAGAATCACGCTTTAAATCAAGTCCAAGCGGAAATCAGCGACTGTCCCAAGTTACTGCTGAGGACCCTGCAGCCACAACACTGACAACCCGCTGTGCAGCAGTCCCTCACTGAAGTTCTGCTTTAAAATGACACCTTCAATGCCGACAGCTGCACCTATTATTTGAGAGACAACTGGGGAAGATACAGCTGAAACGGGTGAATAAATCCGTCTTAGGGCACAGCCGACCAAACAGCCCGGCTAACGTTAGCTCCTGGCAAATAAAGTTTACTGTCAACAGAGCAACACAGTTTGCTTTGCCGGTGCTAAAAACATGGCTGGAAGATAAACGTTGTAGCGGAGTTGTGCATTTCAATGTGTCCCCCCGCCCCCCCGCTAAAGATGCGGGACACCAGCTGACAGGCTAGCATTTAAGTACACTAATCCCGTGAGGCCTCCGCGTCCCCGGCCTAAAGTTGACTGCACACTCCCCGCTGACAGCGGATAGAGCCGGCCAGCTGTGAGCGGCGGTCCGGCCCGTCCCCGCCTCCCTCCCTGCCTCCTGTTTACCCGGAGCTAATAATACGCCGTTACAGCTAGCAGGGCAGGCTAACTGAAGCACCCACCTCGCTTGTCGAGGTCGTAACCGACCACTACAAAGTAGTCGGCGAGCCTGGCCATCTTTGGAGCTCACGGCGACAGGCCTTTCTCGCTAATTCCTCTTCTCTTTCTGCCGTCAATAGTCCATTTACGTCCTGCCGGCGATTGATACATCACGGGCGACTGTAGCATCCTTCCAGCTGCACCCCGCCGCCATACTGTCAGTCTGCCTTGCCCTGACAGCGGAGAGCCGCGAGTCTGCGCAGTGAGGGACTTCCAGGGAGGGGCTGCGCGGCAGGAATGTCCCATGTGAGGAGCCAAACCAGCTCAGGGGCCAAAAGTCTGACCAAAACCTATAATAAACCCAGTGAAGTTGCAACATTGCCGTCCTTTGAGGGGTGAAAGGTGGTGACGATTCTAGCTGCTCAAAACTGAAGAGCACCCACCAAAATCCAGTGGGAATGCTTTCTTTTAAAATGGAGATCCAAGAGCAATATTTTTCCCTCTGGGGGCCAAGAATTGCTTTTTATGCCTTACACTATCATTAGAGAGCATACTGTAAATTACAAAAGAATATGTACTACTTAATATGTAAGTAGTGCTGAAATGATTAGTGCTTGACAGAAAATAAATTAGGATCTATTTTTGATGATCTATTCATTGTTTAAGTTATTTTTCAGCTTCTCCTTTGTGATGATTGGCTGCTTTTCTTTATCTTATGTAATAGTAAACTGAATATCTTTGGGTTTTACACTGCTTATTGGACAAAACAAGTGATTTCAAGACACCACCTCAGGCTTTAGGAAATTGTCACTGTAAAAAATTGTGATTTTTCAGTATTTTCAGGCATTTTATAAAGCAAATAATTTATTGGCAAGTTATGAAGTTATCAGCAGATTAATCGATATTGAAAATAATCATTCGTTGCAGCTCTACGAGCAAGGCTATTGGCCCTTTCAGGCTAGGCCAATGGTTTCCAACCTTTTTATGACCCTTTAAAGTGAAGCAGTGTCTACTCATGACCCCGTGTCATTGATTGTGTATAAGCAGTTCAACCAAAGAGTGATGTTCCCTTATCATGTTGTTTTATTTGAACATTTTTTATGCTTACATAGGTAAAACTATCCAGTTTTTCACAATGAATAAGCAAAAATCTGAGATAACAATTAATTTGTGTTGCAGAAATGTTTTTTTCAGTAGTTCCCATCATATAAATCACCTTGTGACCCCTTAGATTTACAGTATCTTGCAACCCCTTGGCAACCATGAGGTCGTAAACTCTTAACTTATAGGGGAAACCTACTGACTTTTGCTCTTTGTTGCAGCTCAGTTTGAACCTTTTCTTTCAGGAGGGGCAGCATGGCAGGATTGTCCAGTGCAGGGCCATTGAAAGTCTGACCACAAACTACACCAGTCTCAATGGGCTCCCAATAGATTATCTCAGAAGGATGTTTGTTCTGCAGTAGCATGTAGAAGAAACACATCAAAATAATGATATGGCATGGACATACAACCCCTGCCATGCACAGTGGGTGTCCTTGTTTAGAAAAATGATTCTGGATGGGATGAATGATCTGTTTGTCCACTGTGTTTTAGAGAAGGGAGTTCTGAACCCACAGTTTGTATTGGTTGTTTAGTAGGTGGGTGAAGTCATCTATGCTTGTTTGGCATTTTGTGGGGGAAAGATGTGTTTTAGCACTCATAGTTTTATTCATTTTGTTGTAGGCTATTTGTGTATAGAGAGTGAGGTACCACCCTCTGCTCTACCCATGGCTACTAGCATTATTTAGATCTATGTGTGAACTGCTGGTAGACTATGAAAATCGACATGAATATGAACGTGTCATAAAAAGTATTTCATTTCAATCCATGGTTAGTATACAAATGAAATACAGTATCTCTCTACCTTCCAACCAGTCTGGCAATCTAGCTAACGTTAGCTACCTAGCTATCCATCTAGCTTTCTAGCTATCTTGTTGCTTTATATTAGCAAAAGTTCAAAAGTCTGAAAGCCTTTCATTATTACTTTCACTATGACTCAACTTGAAAAATGATTTGATTTCAATTCATGTCACAGTATACAAATGAAATATGGTATCTCTCTACGTTCCAAGCAGTCTAGCGATCCAGTCATCTAACGTTAGCTACCTTGCTATCCATCTGGCTGTCTAGCTATCTTGTCAACTTATATTACCAAAAGTTCAAAAGTCTGAAAGCCGCTTACTTTCACTATTATTCAACTTGAAAAATGATTTAATTTCAATCCATAGTACAGTATACAAATTAAATATGGCATCTCTCTACCTTCTAAGTCTGGGAATCCAGTTATCCAGGTATCTTCTTACCTTACATTACCAATAGTTGAAAAGTTTGAAAGCCCCCAACTTTCACTATTATTCAAACAGAAAACATTATTTTTACCAGGACATGGATCATTTCTGTGAATTGTTGCATTTGTTATTTGTGCAGGTGTTATGAATGTTTGGACTCCAGTTGGGTTTAAGTCTGTGAAAGTTCAACCATAATATATCGCTTTGCTTTGTAGCCAAGACTTAAATGAAAAATCCAACACTAAGGTGGATCATGCAGCTCTGTTGAACTTTTTCTTGGGAATTAGCTGACTGAATGATGTGCTGGAAACATTTAGTCATTTAAAAGGAATAGTTAAGGCCAAAATTAAAATTCAGCCATTAATTGAGTACTTGGTCCTGGGTTTTATAGACATCCAAACACACAGCCACAGCTCCATCTCCTTGCCAAACCACTTTAGTTAATAGGGACATCCTTTTACAGTCAAGAAACATAAAATGTCAGTGAGATAGATTTCACGGAACTGCTTGTAGAGCACTAATCCAAGTTTCTGTAGCCAAACCATTCCCCAAACTCCAACATTCATCTTTTTTGATCTCAGATATTTTTCCCTCTGACAATCCTCCTTCTTGTTACACCTTTCAGTTGCAAACATAGAATCCTGAGGGAAATATAAAAGATAATCAGATACATATTAAACTTCTGGCTGTGGAGCGACTTAAAAATGCTAAGTAAGGCTACAGAAAACCTTGGCATGATGCTGTAGTGTCACTTTTGATAGGCAGATAACATGTCAGTGGGATGTGAGGAAGGCCTGTTGGCCCATATCCGTGTGGCCTGTCCTTGGCTGTCACCACTGTAACAGCCTTAATTCCAACACTTCCTGCGCTGTGACCTTTGACCTAAAGTCCGTATCACTCACTGGTTAAAAACAATCCTGATCCTGAGATGTCACATTTTTCTTTAAGAGCTTTGTTTTCCCAACAGTCAGCGACAACTGCTCTCCCTCTTTTCTCACACAGTTATCTAAGACTCAGGCCCGGATGAGCGGAGGACAGCGCTGCTCTTTGATAAACACGGCTTCTGACAACCAAAGCTATGTTAACAAGAGATAACATGCATCTCAAGCCGGGTTTGTGGATACTATTTTCAGGGAGTGAAACTGAGGTCAACGCTGTGGTTTTGATTCTTACAGTTGACAATAACTGTATCTCAACCTTGAATCACTCTTGACAAGCTGCCAGAGAGACAGACAGCGGGTGAGAGAGAGAGAGACAAGAGCAACACAGTCTCTACCAGACTCTCCCCTCAGGACAAGGATACACACAGTAATGAAGTTGTCTTTCTTAGACAAACTTGAACTTTGGAAATGCCTACATGCTTAAATACCAATGTTGCCTTGTGTGTTAAATATCAATGTTGCATTGTGCATTCAAGTGTTTTTAGCTGGAAACACGTCACTCTTGTTCCTCTTTTATGAGCTAAGGGATGACGCACATAGATATGTTGCATTTCTGTCAGATGCTGAGGCAATATACAGCAATGGAATGAATGAATGAGAGTAAATGTAATTCCAGGTTAAAGCAAAACACCGAACACATTGAAAAAGTAACTAAGTACAGTTACTCAAGTAAAACTTTGAATGCAAGATTTTTACTTGTAATTTAGTATTTTGACAAGTGTTTATTGTTGGATCTAAATCTATCTATCTATCTAAAACTAATCACTTGATGCTGATGAACAAACAAACTGCTGAAAACATAACCTTCAACATTATGATGTTAATAATTCAATCATTTTCATGGGGGGCAGGACTATTTCTTAGCTGGGAGCAGTAATTTTGGAGGCTCCATAAAGTTACTGCGTCCAGCCACTAACAGTTCATTAATCACCTTTAAAGGTGCTAGGAGGTGGGTTAATTGGCTAGGTCTTTTGCCCAGTTTCTGGTTATTGTGCTAAGCTAAGCTAACCGACTGCTCACTGTAGCTTCCTATTTACTGTACAGACATGAGACGATCATCTCATCTAACTCGAACAAGAAAGTGAATAAGCTTATTTCCCAAAATGTCAAACTATTCCTTTAATCTCAGCATGTAATGCTTCTCCCCATGGAAGTTAATTCTGCCATAATTGTGACCTCTGATAGACCTCAAAGCATCATAATCATCAAAATTTTATATATATATATATCAATCATGCACATGTTTTAATTCTGATAAGGCAGCATGAGATGGGAAGAAGTGAAGTGATCTCTTTCATGGCTAATATGAGTATGTTTGAACTTTCTTATTGCAGTATTACCATCTCAGTTTGTCACCTTTTATGTCGAGGAATAAAAAAGAAGAAGAAAGCTGATGAGGTGTCTGTTCTGTCACTGACACTGTGATATTAACATATGCAGTCCAATCAGAGCGCAAAGCCATGCTCTGCAGGATGCAACAACCATGTGACTTCCTGTAGACTAACCCACAGACAGGAAGTGGTTTGAAGGCCTCTTGCACACCAATGCTCTGTACAGGGCTATTCCAGCAGTTGATTTCCCTTCATCTCAGGTGAAGCATATAGCACATGAACACGCTTCATTTAACCATCTTTGCACTCATTTCCCCAGAGACCAGACCAGCAGATGGTTACACAGTGACACAGAGATTTTTTTATTCAGTACTGTCTCTCCACTGTGTTACTCTCATGTTGGTAGTCAGACTATATTTTATGGTTGACAGTAAACATATGTAAACACACAGACCTTCCTATTTCATGCATCTCACTGCTGTAATTGGAGCTCCTCTATTTCCGTAAGAGCAAAGGCAATGTGGCGCAACTCTGTGTACAGCAAACTCCTGTAAATCCTGATTTGTAACTAAGTCTGTTTTTACCCATAACATCCTGGAAAGATGGCAGAGATTGAAAAATATGACAGTGTTACTTATTTGCCATGTTTGCAGCACCATTAAATAATAAATACTCTAAAAAAAAGTTTAAATATACTAATTGAGCCAGATGCAACAATCTGCTAAAGTTTAAAATGGTAGCCTACTTTTTTTTTTTTTTAATTTAGTACTGCACTTGCATGAAGGTGGGGGACTTTCAACAGACAGACTGTAAAAATTATAGTAAATTTTGAAGCAGCATAGGCCAAGACATCCTCCAAAAACACTGCTACACTATCATAATGTAACTCAATATCATTGACCCCGCCTGCCTGGTAATCACCCTTATCTTCCAAGTCTGTAATAAATTTGTATTCCCATCTGAGATAACCATGATTACATGACTGTATGATTCACATACAGAGTAGGAATCCTAATAACTATTAAAGGATAGGTTCACCATTTTTCAAGTCTGTCTTAAAACAATAGTCAGGTGCCCATATGAACATCTAAACAGGTTTTGTTCTTGCTGTGATCATTCCTCCTGTTCATACTGAACATTTGAAGATCCCTTCATAATGTACTTTCAAAAGGTTTATCTGAAGCTAATATGTGGCTTCCTTGTTGAGCTGCAGAGAAAAGATAGTAAAAAAGAGGGAAATTTGTATTTAAAAAGCTGTAACTTTTTAAGATATCCACTTTTTATCTTTTGACACATTTGAATGGCTGAGGCCTCATATAACCACAGTGCAACAGTTTCAAAAGTAGAGAAGAGTCATGAAGTCAAAGAAGTGACTCAGTATTGGCAGTTATACAACAATATCTTGCTTAGATTTGGTAACATTCACAAACATTAGCCACCATAAGCTACTAGTCACACCAGACCACATAACAGCAGCAAAACCCCTGAGTGTATTGAACTGAGTAAAGATGTGTTTTTTGCTTATGAAGGATTGTGTTATTTTGTCTTTCCAAGGCTACATAGTCTCACTTTAAGAGCTAATCTGCTTCATCAGGAGTGTGTGGGTGTAGTTTGATCAGACTTGGTTGACAGCACGGGTAACAAGCAAACAATCACACAACTGAAATCATATTTTGATTTAAATGTTGCTCAACTCTGATTAGTGCACAAAAATATGTGTCACCTTTTTCCAACTGAGTCCCACCCACCTCAAACCATCTTATTGAGACGCTGATTAAGAAATCACTGTAGGTTTGCAGTCAAAGTCATTCAATATGGAACAAAAATGATTCACCACTAGTAGATTTTTATTCTTTACCCCCCAGATATATGTATGATATGATATAGGTATAGATATGGGACTTTTAGCCTGGAGACATCTGGTGGTGATATCAGTGTGATCTTCTAACCACAACGATAAGGAAGCCATTCATTTCTATGTGGCCTGTCTGCAGAGTGCAGGGGACAGATGTTAGAGGGGGAGGGGGTGCAACCTGAAAACTATTCTGGCATAATTGCATGCATGCTGCAGCACAGTGCATGAGCAAAGATGACACACAATGTGATGAATACATGATATACACATTAACCCTCTCATTTTTACTTGATAATGTAATTACTGGTATCTTTGTTCATTCAGCTGAGTGGCAGTGTGTCAACAAGCATCCACCCAAGCAGCTTCATGGATGCTGTTACACCTCTATCCTCCTTGCAGAAAACACATTTTCCCTGTTTCATACTACTATTTGACTAAAAGTATGTGGACACTTGAACATTACACTCATATATGCTTGTTGACCATTTAAATCCACGGGCATTAATCTGCTGCCATTACAGCCTCCGCTCTTCTGATTTAAGCCTTTCTACCAGATGTTAGAACCTGGCTGGAGCCACAAGAGCATTAGGGAGGTCCACCATTGATGTTGAGAGGTAAGTCCTGGCTCACGGATGGCATTCTAGCTCATCCCAAAAGTGCTGGTTGGGGCTGGAAGGGTTCTGTGCAAGCCTGTCAAGCTCCTCCACACTTCCACAGCAACCTGGGAAAGCCATCTCTTTATGTCCCTGGCTTTGTGCACAGGGGCATTGTCATAGGGAAACAGGAAAGGTTCTTCCCCAATCTGTTCCCACAAACTTGGAAGCCCTGTTTTCCTCATCAGATGTAGTGATTTCTGGGCGCTCTGCTGTTATCAGTCACCGCTGTCTTTTGCCATCATCTTTCCCACACTGAAATCCAATCCCTCATTTGTCCATCAAATCTGGCAGAGCACTGTCCTGTTAACCCCCTCCTCCCACACATCCCTGTACTGGTAAGCAGCCATACCAAACAAACTTGACTGATAGGGCTCAGACAGAGACAACAAGCCATTCAAACAAACTTGGTTGTGCACCATCTCAAACAAGCAATGTAAATAAAGTGTACTGAAGAAGCCAAGAGGATGCTATAAGCACAGCAGTGGGAAAATGCCTCAACTGATTCTTCATGGGGATTTAATAGTGAATTGCCCAACAATTATTTTAAAATCCAAGACAACGCCTTGATAAAGTTTGTTTTTGTTGTCCGTACTGATAAATGATATTTGTTTTGTATTTAAGGGGGATAAGTTAGGCCGGTCCTCATGGGAAGCATCACAACAGATTCACTGTCAGCAGGAACTGCTGCTCAGTGTATTCTGCTGATGTAACGTGAGATTCACTAGGGGGCAGCAATCATTAGACTACCACATTGTGGTTGCTGATGGAATAAACTTGATTCAGTGAGAGAAGGTTGGCTTACATTCACTCCAGAATACCCATAAAACAAAGCACAACATAGATATGGAAACACAGTCACATCACAAAAGCTGTTTTTATGATTTTTATGTTGGTTATGACTGGCTGTGTCATTTATTTGTGTAAGGAGGCAGGAGGAGGTTGAAGGGCGTGCTCTTGAGGTGTGGTCTATTCTGTTGTAATCACGACCAATGTCAGAAATATTTATGTAAAATGTTCATATGGAAGTAAGAAACAGTACAGGACAGAGAGATCTGTTATGATTCAGTCTTGGGTCGAATCCAGATGTGGAGTACCTATGGTCACATGCTGCTCAAGTGGACAACCGAGAAAACATTTACATTTTTACCAGATCAGGTGCTGCAAGAAAGGAAAAAAAATGCACAAGTGATTAAGTGTTTAGATACTGTATGTACATGAACTGGTACTTTCCTCAAAAACAGGAGAAATCAGACTTTCTTGCGAAGGATCAATAAATCTTCCTCAAAGCAGCAGGTGTAGGTGTGCTTGTATGTGAAGTCCTTCAGCTCAGCCACGTCACTGCACGTGCTGAGATGATTAATTTGCTTGTAACATAAGCCACTTCAATCCAGAGCCAGGACACTTCAGCATAAAGCTGCTGTTTATGGGCCCTCTCACGTTAACCTCCACTAACACATAACCATGAGATTCCTGCACATGCTGAAGATGTTTACGACCCATATTAAAGGGCTGATTCACCCAAATGATGACTTTACCCCTCGTGGTGTCTAGCCATGGTGATAGTTTTAGTTTTATTTGTTCAGGTTTTGAGGGATCTCTCTCTGAGGTTTATGTCTCCAACCCAATAAAATAGAGGTCAATGGAATTTTGTTAGTTTTGCCCGCAGCACTGAAAAATGACATTTACATTTTTTTTTACCAGCAACTTCTCTTTCCAGCATAACTCTGGGCAATCCACAGAACTCTGCCAACACTTTCCATCGGGACTATTTTTTTGGTACAAAGTACTTCCAAATGCATATTCACATGACATATTAAACATGAACAGTGTTCTTTTTGTTACTTTTCACACATCCATCTCCTCTGCCTCAAATTAAATTTTAAAAGATGTTTGGGATTGAAAAAACTATTTTACCTTGACTATTTTACCAATTTTACCTTTACTTTTATTTAGTAGTTGTTTTGAAGCTTGTGATCATATTTCATGATCTTCATCATCGATGGAGTTTGCCTAGATTTCATGGGATTTTGGATGTTCAAATTTTCATTTTCTGGGCACTTTAAAGCTGCTATCATTAATATTTTTATATGAACAATGGATTCAAGATGATGTGTAATGTGAAAGAGGTCACTCGTAATGATGAACCCACAGAGAATTTATATCACCCAACCCCCCAGTCACTAACCGTTTTAGCATCTTTCAGCTCATTGTTTTGATTTTTACGTCCCGCAAACTTCAACTTTGTGTTTACACCTTGTTTTTGCTGCCCCAGAGTGGCCAAAGAACCTCTGGTTCATGTTGGCCTGAAAGCTGAGGTATTAAGTACAATCATAACCTTGAAAACACAAGGAGTTTGAATCTTAGACAACAACTGGCAAAGTTCATCAGCTGATGAATATCATGTAATACGATCGAACGCTCCAGAACAGCTATTAAATGGACCTTGAGGTTAGATTGTTTTGTCAACTGCTATTTCCAAGGACAAGACTTAACTTTGCACCGCAGCAATATTTGGGGCGTTTTGTGGAATCTAGTTGCCATTGGTGTGACTAGCAGGTAGCTGGTTGTGGCTACTAGCCACAGTGCTCAGACCAACACCATATGAGGACAGAGGAAGGATATAAAACACACAGATCATCAGCACCACCAGTGATGACTGGGTGTCAATCAAGTGACCAACTGCACGTACACCAACAAACAAAGTGAAAAGTTACAACCTGTAATCATATCAGTTTGCTTGACTAAGGCGAGTGTTCACTTTTATCACATCCCATGAGACAACAGCTTATTTGCACTGTTTACGCAACCTTCAAAGGCTGGCTGTGTCCCCTTCTCACCCATCCAAAGATTCACATTGACAAAGACAAGACAGAGAATGCCGCACAATCAAGCAAAGGTCCCTCTCCTCTTTGATCAGTTGACTACGTCCCCCAACTTTTCCTTTCAAAGCCACAGATAGAGGCTCTTTTAAAACTGCCCTGTGGTCGGCTCCACAGAGTACATACTCATGTTCGCTAATTGCCGCCTAAAACAAAAGTAGAACTAGTGCACGACTGAGAGATCAAACCAGGCGGGTAGCCTGTGTTCAGAGCCCAGCGGGTACCGATTCACTGTCACATGCCAGAGAACTCTTACATAAATGGGTCAGAATCTGAAGAAGTGACCTGTTTCCACAGCCAAGTCTGAGAGATAAATGAGTTACTAGCAGCTGTTTGTCTTGGGAAATTTTTCATGAATCATTTTTCCAAATCAATAGGTACTAGTGTAGGCTTTGGATGAAGGTCGGTGACAGAGTAAACATGCAATATTCAATATGAATGAATCAACCCTAACCCTAGGAAGAAGGTCAAAACCACACTGCTGTTATCACAATGTTTAATTTTTAAGAAAAACAGAAGTTACAGAGATGAGCTGGTAACATAACCCAAACTGACTCTGAATATGAAGCCATATCAAAGACTAGTAGGATCCTTCCATTTCAGCCAAGCCTGGATTAGTGTGCCACTGAAAGGTCACAATGTGGCGCTAACTACTGAGAAACTACATGAGGCGATCAAAGAAAGGCTGAGCAGAGCTGAGCTGTAAGATGATAGCGGCGAGGGTGAGAAGCTGGCAACTATCACTAACGAATCTGTCTGAGCGAATATCACTCACGCAACGCTTCACATTACACGCAAGACAGGGATCACGTAGCACACATTAAGACTAAAATCCTGGGTTGGCAATAATTATACAGTACAGCACCCATAATCATGAGGCACTCATGGTGTTTCATATTATTTGTACCTCATTCCCACTGTTACTTATTGTTTTTTAGTGCTTTTCAGGAATTAAAACCCTATTTTAGCCTTACTTACAAACATTTTCCATTCCTCTGCTTTGATGGATTTCTTCTTCTTGAACGTTGCTGAAGTTTGAGGACAGTATGACTGACACTAAAACGTTTGGTTGACAGTTTAAATCAGTTTCTCCTGCAGCTCTTATAAATATGGCCATGTCTCATGAAGTCATTAAGATTTTAGAAGTTATACATAGGAAGAAGGAAAAATACATAAATAATTGATTTTTCCATCAAGTCATACAGCTGTAAGAATTTTCAAGCCACATGTGTAAAATGTTCTGTCAGTCTCAGCCCTGGTTTGTGCCTCCCATGTATGAGCACTACATTCGAGTCACAGAGTTCAGCATCAGATTTTCGCCAAAAAATAAATACCCCGCGATCTGTGAAAAACCCAGATGTTCATTGCACAACACTTAGTGCTGTTCTAAGGTATTCCCAAAATCCTTAAAGAGTCTTCTAACCTTCTAATCTGTTGAACTATAAAAATCATTTTTAACCCGTTTCCCATTGTGCATCTTTTCCTAATCCAAACAAACATGGCAGTCGAAAATGACATACTGTATGTCCTCGCTCGGTTTTTACAACGTGAACCAAAATTAAACATTTTATTATCAGTTATATTGGTAAATGTTGATGGTACTTTTCAGTATTTTATATTTCCACACAAAATATTGCCATAAGATTTTGTCATGTGTTTTACGAGAGCAAGGACATATTGTATTTCATTTTTGGCTTCCATCTTTGTTTGGATCAGGGAATACAGTGACAATCTGGGGAAAATTGGATGCTTAGCTCTGTGACTCAAATGTCATGCTATATGTGAAGCACAAACTGGGGTTATATCTGTCTATTCTAAATTGACAATCATGCATTTGCGTCAACTACATGGCAGGACTACTGATGTTTGTTTAAATAAATACAACTAATGAGCCTGAGATGATTTTTGCTTCAGCAAAAAGCCCAAAAAATAAACATTACATTCTTAAATTCCTCATGGAGTCTGTGTTTTGCTTGTCCTGACTCTGTTATTGTTTCTGTTGTACATGGATGTGCAGCACAGAGTCAGTACAGTACCAAGAAAGGCTTCCAGTTGACCGTTGACAACCAGCTCTACGTGCTTTCTTGGAAACAAGAGTTGTGTAACTGTATTGGAGGCAGGATCAGGTGTATGTATTATTAGTGCATTGCTGCATCACTCAGCTGACTTAGAAAAGGAAGGAACTTTGGCAGAGCTTAGACTCGCTAATACAGTGGAAAGAGCTGCATATGATTCATCTGAGTCATTAAACAAAATAGTAAGATGCATATTTAGACCTGTGACATGTCTGACCCACATATCCTAATAAAAGTGAAAGTAGTAGTGGTACTAGTAGAAAATGTAAGTGAAAAAATGTCACATTCTGCATCTTTTACAGCTCCTTAATGAATCATACAAACAATTTTCTATGTCTTGCCAGGAGCTTCTTGGAAAGTGGTCACAATAGCAAATAAACTGTACAAAAGAAATGTTCTACTCAGGAAATTTATCAATGATGTGTCATGACGGGACTGTAGGCGTGCATTGACAAAGTTCTGGGGCATCTCCTTCTATCTGGCTTACACACTTGGCTGACAGTGATGATAAGACACAGGAGGAAGGGTTTGGTCTGGAAGACAAACTGCTTGAGAAATTCATGTGCAAGTAATCGCATGTTTGATTCAGATAGCAAAGTGTGGCTGTGGTGTCCAATTATGGCTTAACAGTGACCTTTTGTGAATTTTAAAGCTCATATGGTACAACTGCAATAATCCCATAATATCTATAAAAGGACCTGTAGTGCTGTCCTGCTCAATAGTGAGCTTGTAGTGCTATTCCTAAAATGCTTATTGCGTCACTTTAACATTCCTGTATTACTTCTGAGACTTTAAAATTAGCTTGTGGTGCTCAATATTCATGTTAAAAACCATTTAGACCAAACTTTGCATATTTTATAGCATGTTTAAGATTTCCTGGCAACATCGAGACACATGAAGCTTTCTTGTTACATTGTTTTTTTTTAGTATTTTTCTAAAATGTCTCATAGGAACACCATATTTCTTTTTAATAAGGGTATGTGGAACCAAATGCATCTTCTCGTTTCTACCCGCACTTTATAGCTTGTATTTACCAACCACATCAGTCCACTATATTCCGAGCATGAGAAATAATAACATTACAGCACCTTCGGCTCCACAAGTCCCCACCGGCATTTGAGGCATTATACTCCGCCCACTCAGTATTTAAACCCACAATGTCACCAAGCGCTCAGCTTCACACTGAAGAACTTGATCTTGACCAACACGTTTGGATCCAAGGGGGGAAAAAAACTCTTAAACTAAACACAGATTTTAAATTATAAGCGAGAGGGTAAGACTTTCATTTATTACCATTATTAAAAGGTTTGAACAGGTTAAACAGTTAAGAAAATCATTTGCATATTGGGCTTGTAGGTGCATATTTGCACATTTTCAGGAGAATGTGTGAATGCTTCATCTGGGGCAGAAGTTTCAGTGGATACCATGAAGGAGGGATCTATAAACAGAACTTTTGAAGTGGAATTCACTGATGGGGGTGTTTAAGAGCAGATAGTTTGATTTAAAAGTTGCCCATTAGCTCTAAAAGGAATAAAATGTGTGCTTTTTTTCTATTATTGCAGGCTATGCTCAGCAGCTTAATTGATCTTTTTTTTTTTTTTTTTAACTTCCTCCTCTTTTTTTCCTTTAAGGTTTCATCTCCAATCTCTTCTGCCAAGCCTGGATATCTGAACCCGGCACACTTTTCTGGGATTTCTTTTTCCTTTTTTTTTTTTTTTTTTTTTACAATATTTATTTTGATTTTTTTCCCACTCTTGGGATTTAAACTGCGCCCAGTCGGTGTGGTCGCCCCCTCCTTCCCAGAGAGGGTGTAAAGTAAAAGCTGGTCCGGAGATGCGGTCCCTTCTCCCGCTTACTGTGTATTGCATCAGCCTGGTTTCCCTCCAGCAGCTGCTGGCTCTGCCGGCTGAGGAGCGTCCCGGCAGGAGCAGGTAGGAGATTTGACTTATTACTACTTTATTAAACACACAGACCCGCTCCTCACTGCTGATTGGTCAGATAGCTCTCCGTAAAAGACAAGAAAACGCACCTGCGACCGCAAACAGCTCATTTAAATATCAGTGCATTAACCTTGTAGCCGCTTAATGAGCAATTTGACTGTACAGTTTGGAGTTAAAGCGCATTACAATAACCTTTATTTAATGTTAATTAGTTGTAATGTCGTTATTGGGTATCAAATGACTTGTCAAACATGAACTATTCAGTAGCCTATAGTGTGAAAGTTATTGCAAAGCTTTGTTTTAAGCTCAATTGTTGAGCGGACTTTCGCACTGTTTGAATACATTTTGACTGAGGACTGCCGTGCGTCAAACTTGACACCTTTTTATCTAATTTATAGTATGAAGTTCATCTCTGCTCAAATAAGCAGCGACTAAAAGGCTGGATTATTTCGTCCGTTACCTGTGTAATAGATCACATCTGTGTGTAGAAGTGAAAGTGCTGTATTGTTGTGTCGGGCAGATAGTGGATAATGTAGACAGCAAGGTCAAAGGCTCTCCCATGACACATTAAAACAGTTTCTCCTTGAAATAAACCCCGCTGGAGAGCAGATCAGCTGTGGAAAAACTGGCATTGATATTTAATATAAACATAACTATTTGGAGTATTCAAAATATGCAAAAGATCATGTAAAATTCTATTTATTTAGACAAAAAAGAGTGTCTATAAACACTAACAATAGTAATCCTATTAGTAAAACAGGCTATAAAGTAGGCTAAAGTGTCAAGTAAATGATATTGAGGTCATATTGGTTAGATTAGATTTGATTTAAAGTGTGAAATATGTCTTAAATTCTGCATTTGACAGCAGATCTAACTAAATTTGACCCAGATTTGACTGCCAGTCATCAGTGTCATCAGTTCATTGGCGTCTGTGTTGCAGTTAATCTGTATTTTATGAACTAGTTTCTAATTTTATAACATTTTCCATCATGATTCTCTCTCCTGAATCTTCTTCCACCTCCAACTCTTGATCCAAGCAGCTGTGGCACGAGTAACCGTTTATAGAGGTTTTGTTTAGTTTCATCTCCCTGTGATTCTTTAGGAAAACTGTTATTTCCAAGGTGGGAAAACCAGTTTGTCCCTGGTCAGAAATACCAGTATGTGCTATTGTAAAGGATCTTGTTATGCACTGAATGGCACCTGTACTTTTCCATCTCTTAAGTGGCAGAGCTTTTAATCGCAAAGCCCAGCATAAGACGACATTAGACCACAGCAAAGCAACCAGTGTGATTACTCACAGTCCAACTTACGCACTCACACACACAAACGTACAGTCTTGATGTGTGTGGGAGGCCTGCCAGCCAGCGATGCAATACGTGCGTGGAGTTGCGTTGTTGGGGAGCAGTGAGGAATGTAGATGAGTCAGTGTGTGAATGCCCTCTTCTGGTGGATTTTGGATCCACAGCTGCTGGGTCTGATGCAAATCAGAGGCAGACTCAGTGACTAAGAAATCATGAATTCTGCTGCGGTGTGAATGGTAGTCCTTAGAGGGAGTGGTGATATGGTCAGAAGCAGCTATTTATGCTGTTTTAGAAGATTTTTTTGGATGTTTAGCTTTATTTGAGTATCTTAGACTACTAGGCCACCTGATACCCCTGTTGGTGCTGTTCATGATTTTTTTGGGGGTTGAATTCTTGGATTAAAGTCAAGACAATTATTATCACTAACTTTATAAAATAGTAGCAGAGTGGTGTATGTATCATCAAGAGGGCTTTTTCCCAGGGTAAACGTTCTAAATTTATTAAAAAAAAGAAAAAGTACATTCTCCTGTGTGGGCAATTTTAGCTGATGTGTGTTTGTGTTACAGTATTACTGCCTGTGTTGTAGTTATAACAGAAACAGTAACACTACAGTTTGCAATGATCAAGCTTAATCCCATAAAATATAAGAAAGCACTTAAGATCTAATAAAACAGTATAAGGAGATCAGGTGGTTCAATTTTCCTCCAGGTGGGCATGCACGCACATGGCCATCCCTGTCGTGTGTGTGACCAGAAGTGTTTAAAAGGTTGAACACCTGCTGCTGACATCTAACCGAAATGAAGGGAAGCAAGGCTCCTGTATCCGCTCTCTGTTTGCTCTGGCCTCCTTCACCACACCTGCCAAGCACTGAAACCCCCCATTATTCCCATCTCTGTTTGGAAGTGTCAGAGGTATTTCCAGTGTGGGTCATCACTGTGGTTTCAGATTTCTCTGTTGGTGCGACATTGATGCAGCAGGGGGATTTACTAGAATACAGGGGTAGTTTTGCAGTTAGACTGCACCAAATCTCACCAGAACATTCAGTAATGTCCCTATGCCAGTTGTAGCTGCTAATACAGCATTTATGTTCTTTTAATTCTGTGTATTTGCTTGTCTTCCAATTACATTTAGTTTTTGGGCATCGGTTTCTCACCTGCCTTGTCTTTTTTGAAGTAAACCTGATTTAGGCAATTCTCAAGATATCTGAAATTGGGATGTGAACATCATTACCCGGTTCTCTTCATCAGAATTAGGGTAATTTGATGACTTTTTGGTGTGTTTTCTCATTTTTTTTACCACTTTGAAAAGGCCTGTTCCTTGTTCATTGCTGTTCTTGACTCTGTGGAGGGTCAGGACAACCTCACCCAAAGGGTATAACTTCGACCTCAATCTGTCGAGTCACCCCAACGAATCAGCACAAGTCCCGAATGCAGCAACAAGCTCACAATCCCTCACTGGCTTCCCACCATGAAGACAATTGTGTTCCATTGGGCACCCATCCATGTCAAAAGCAACACAGTCAAGGACTGAAACCCAATCTTTGCGGTACCACTCAAATGCTTTTTTCAGTGTATTGTTGAGCATTTAAATACACTCAACAGCCTACAGTTGGGCACTGTCATTTTTATGAAGACCTTTAACTGTATGGCTGATCATAGCCTATACAAATGTATTTCACTCTGACAGCATAGTGAGCATTTCCCTCCTCCATCACTCCTCATGCCTCGCAACCCACCACATTTCTCATTTTGCACATCTCTCATAAATGTCCTGTTTGGCTTTTATTAGAACAGTAAATTCTTGGTCTTCTCTTAACTTAGCACATCCTGTTCTGTTACCATCACACGCTGACAGGCTGATAATAACAGATACGACTATGCTACAGTTTTTTTTCTCCTCTGGGATGCTGAGCATGTCTGAGCTCAGACGTCTGTAATCTTTCTCCGTTCTTTGTTTGTGTCCATGTTGTCCTGATGTGTCCTGATACGGTCACGACAAAAACCCACAAAGACGCTGTAACAATGCCTGACGGGAGCTTTCCAAACAAGGAGAAATTGCATGTTCCTCGGATCACAGGCAATGCCTACCCTTCATTGTTGCTTTACATAACGTCTTGAGGTTTTTTTTTTGTATGGGAAAATAGCTGAAGTCCACAGCCAAACAACAAGTTAAATATGGCTTTAGCAGCAAAGCAGCTTTACAATACAGATTTCAGAAGTGGGAAGTGGCTCATTGCTTTGAGACAGAGGACACGTAAAGCTAATTTGCAGTCAGGCTTTTCTTACATCAACCCAATCTGCTTCTACTCTGTCTGGACCAGGGTATGATGACATGACAAATCAGTCTGTGCATGTATGTTGTGGATGCAAGGTTGTTTGACCATTTTCAGGGCCAAATAAAGTCATGTTTTTCCCCAAAGCATTTGTTAAATCATTAACCCACCAGCGTGGGGTTCAGACATCCAATGTAGATACCCTTAACATAATATTTACCTGAGAAACAGACTGAATTAATCTCACACAGGATGGCTTCTTGCCTTGTTGATGTGAGTTCTGAGTGACTCTGCACATGCAGCTGGCTTTAGGTTCGTCCTTTTTCATTTGCTATCTCTATTCTGACATGTTTACACCTTATCAAGCAACAACACGAACTACATACTCTCACTTTATCCCTTAAACATTTTTAGAAAACCACTTTCAAGCTTGCAGAATGATTGAAACCAGGATTCCCTGTATGGCAAATAATCTCAAGAGAGGCCACTTCTTATATGTCTTCTTTAATTTGTTGCATGTTGTAAACAGACATTTTGGCTTGGACTCATAGATATATGAACAGCATAAACAGTCCTAAGGCTCCATGGGGGTCAATCTGACCAAACCCAGGCTGCAGTTGTGGAGGGAAAAAGCAGCAACCTGGCAGGCAGAGAATTCCACTGTGGATTAATGGCTAAGACCTAAATTCCACCCTCCACATCTTTAAAGAGCAGGTTTCCGCTCCACACAGAAAACCACACCGTTGTGAAGGAGGAGGAAACCTGCTGTTGTTTGAAGTTGTGATTGCGAGTGTTTTGTCTACTCGCATTGCAATGACAGGGTTTCAGAGCAGATATATACAGTAGCTTTTGACTTGGCAGCTTGTCAATTGGTGTCATTTACAAACTGTACTAAGTACATTGAATGTCCAGCCCTGCTTGTTATGAAAGCTGAACTACAACAGAACAAGTAAGACCAGTGTTTGGTGTTTAACAAATCACCTTTCGTTTATTTCTGTCCACAACAACAATCTCTCCACTATTACCTACTGGGAGATTACAGATGAATGTGCCATATTTACCGCTGATTAAGACTGCCCTTGGTAAGCTTCAGCTTCTCTGCTAATTATGTAGTGCATCTAGAGTTAGGTTACGGACAGCTTACCTCCTGCATGGGAGCTGAACCTCTCCATCAAGATGGGTAGACGCCAGCTTTAATTTCACACCCTAAAAGCAGCAATGTAGCCCACTGCAAGGTCAATACAGAAGTCAAACCAAACAAGGCAGCACAAAAGGATCGGCTCAGCGTTTGATCGAACTGTAAAATCCTTAGAAATCATCTTCAGTCAAAAGGAATTTTAGTTTAAAGCTCTTAAGCTAAGACCATACAAGACGTCGAAAACCACAGAGGGTTGAACAATTAAAGACAAAGAGGCTTGTATATCTTTGATCGTCTGCCAATCACCGAGATCTCTTTTTCTGCTGGCATGTGGGATTAGGCTCTTCATTGCCATATTAGCCTGTTTTGGGAGATCAAATATAACAGACTGAAAGAGTTCTCCACTTCAAGATTTTTTTAACTCCTGGAAGACAATCATGGCAGTCCCAAAGTCTTTTTGAAGGAGAGCGGCTTCTGGGCAGGTTGACTCAGGACTTGTCCCTGGATTTGCCCTCCATTACACATACGTCACATGAAATATGACATCAAAATTTGTCTGTATACTATTAAAGAACTAAGTACTGTATTGGTGAATTAAACAGAAAGATATCAGGCTTCAAGTGAGATAAGCAAGAAATGCATTGTATTGGAAATCTTGAAAACCAAACAAGACCTCTAGAAACCAAACACTGAAGAAACACTCATTTAACAAACAAACATCATCTGCCACCTGTATCCTTACTCTTCCAGGAAGTATTTTTCTTTCTAACTGTTATTGTAGTATAGTCACAGGGTCTATATGGCCATGACAGTGTCCTAGAGACCTGTGGTGCAAGTGCAAAGTCTGGTCCAGGGTGAGAGTTGGAGAGTTTATGTTGGGTTGGGTTGACCTCATAGGAGAGAAGTTAGGGTGAGATATCATAGATTTGTGTGTTTGTCACTGGGTGCGTGTCTTGGCCAGTTGAGGAACAAACAGCAAACCTTGTTCCTGCTTACCTATTTATCAGTCTAAGCTGCTCTGATAGGACTGTTAGCTAAAAACATGCGCCACATTCAGCTCCCAGGGATGTTAACCATGGTGATAAAGAGGTCAAAGCACTGATGTCATGGATCCTAAAGTGGCAGCTTCTCTTACATTACAACTTACAACTCTACAGGGTTTTCTATTTCATCTCTCATATCTTCTCATTTTATTTTTTTAACAAGTGTTTCCACTTTTGACATAATGAGTTTTACTATTGACATCTAGAATTTAAAACACGAAAAGGAGGATCATCTACACTACAAATTACAGTTCTGCCTGGCTGTATAGAAGAATAAAGTCAGGATAAAAAAAGGTGATAAATTATCACCTGTTTGAAATTAACCCTTTAAACATTAGAAAAACTTTTTTTTTTTATGGGAGTGTACATACAAATGGGGCACCTATCCAAGTCAAGAGCAACAGGGCCACCACTGCTGCCTTGTGACCCACGTGAATAGCTTTCCTGTGCAGTCAAATTTAACTTCTGCTACAGACCAGGTGGGTGTAACTTGGTGATGTGGCACCATGGCACACCAGGCCTGTCCTGGAAATAGTGCTTGCCACTGTCTGTGGTCTGGCATTACGCAACTATTTATTCAGCCACTGCCACTGTTGGACAGCAGGTCCTGCACAGACTACCAGACCTGCCAGCAGTGAGCCTGCAACTAAACTAGCTGAATAAACCAAAAGCTTCATGTTTCAGAGAGGAATCCCAAACCCACCACAGCACAGACTGTAAGAGAAGCTGTCTGCTGCCACAGAGCCTTGTGATGTCTCACATCTTAAACTCTTAGCATGACTAAGGACTGAGTGTTCATGGTGAAATAACACAAGTCAGCATTTTACAAGTGGAACACACTTTTTATAATTAGATCATCTGTGGCTTCTGCCTCTGAGAACATGGGGAAAAATTGCCAAACCTGATGCCGTGGAAGATTTCTTTTCTTTGACACAGAAACGCAAACATGGATATATTTGCCCTGATGCTTTATTTAAATCTCATTACAAAAGAAGAAGCTATTGCTAAAAATGAACATATTTGTCTTTTTTGTCCACTGGCTGCCAGGGGCAACAGCATATTGCTATTTACTTCTCAGCATCAGCAGTGGTGATGGGTTTACACTCAGGGACTTGAGTCACACTGTGCTGTACAAACACAGCAGTGACAGTTCAGTGAGGACCTCCAGGGACAAGTTGTGAGAAGCAACTGTCTCTGTCAAACAATGAACAGATGGTGAGTTTGTTGGCACTGTTTGCTTAACGGCCTGTAACCGCTGGTCCACCTAGCTGCAGAACATGCTCATCTTAACAGGTCATTGAGTCTTATGTGATGTCTCAGAGAGACATTTTTCGTGAAGGATCTGCTCACCCAAACTACAAAAGGCATATTTTTCTCACTGGAGTATTTTCTCTAGTTAAGTGACAGTTTGGGTTTCATTTGGCCAGGCTGTAAGATATCAGGATTTGAGACTTCTGCCTCCATCCCTATACAACTGAAGTAAAATAAATTCCGTATGTGGTGCTCAAAGCAATGAAAAGTGAAATTTGAACAATTCATATGCAACTTCTTTTTCCTGAAACAATATCCTGGTTGCTATGGACAATCCACAGACCTCACTGTGAACAGTTTTTACTGGAACTACATTCTACTGAAAAAATAAAAACAAACAGATTAGCATCAGATGTAAAATTGTTTTTTTTCCTCATCTGGGACTTTAATGTTCTCCCCTGGAGCCCATCAGCACCACTGAGACATGGTGGCCCTGCTAAATCTCCCATAGCTACCATTTGCTGAAACCCAGCTGGGCATTAAAATGCAGCATGGTGCAGGTTTTGATTGTATAATGTAATAAGTGAGGCTGACTCAGAGCACATGTTGTTTTAGGCAGCATGTGAAAAGCCATTAACTTTTACAGTGTGCATTAAGAGATGAGCATGGTGTCCACGTGGATGGGTGACTGTGTAGAGAGGCGCTGTGTTCAGACAGCAGACAAAAATGATGTGTTTATCAAAGCTGCTTTGTACGGCTAACCGGATTTCTGCATAATTACCAGCTGTCCTTACATCAGTTGTTATTGTAACAATGCTGGCAAGCATATGCCAAGGTCAACTTTTTATCCACAAACGTATTTATTCTGTTTTATCTATATTTTATCCATGAATGCAGCAATAGTTTAGACATAGAGGTTTCTCTGTATTTGGGCAGTTTTATTGGCGGTGTGGCTGTGGGCCAATGGCGGTCTGTTGGTCAGTCCACCACTTTGGTCCAGACTGAAATGTCTCAACTAGCGGACATTCATTGTTCCCCAGAGAATGAATCCTACTGGCTTTGATGATCCCCTAATTTTTCCTGTAGCGCCACCATGAGGTTGAAGTATTAGATGGACCGTCATGAAATGCCACATTCACGTCCCCCTCAGCATGACTTGTAATAACTTTAGTGACTCCTTAACTTTAGCACCACCAGCGGGTCAAAATTTTAACTTGTCTAAACCTGTGGTTTATGACCAAATACCTGCAAAACTAATGGCATTCCCATCAGCATCAACTACACTTCATGTTAAGTTCTTTTCACAAGTTAACATGCTAAACTAAGATGGTGAACACGGTAAACAGTACTTGCTAGACATGTGAATGTTAACATTGTCATTGTGAGCATGTTCACCAGCAGATATTAGCATTTAGCTCAAAGCACTCAGCCTCTCCAAGCCGCTAGCATGACTGTAGACTCCTAGCCTTATTATGATGGTATTTTGAAGGTGTGTGACATAAGCCTCCTCATTTGTTCACGCATTCTCTTCCCATTTCTTGTCTCTGCTATTTGTTTTGCAATATATTAATGAATACTGTAAATGAAAACCTGATTTCAGTGGTTATCCATACATTTTTAGAGACGTGGTTTGATCCCAATAAATGAATGAGAATCACATACCGTCAGGATGAATTTTCACCTGATTTCTTTTTTTCCTTAGGCTGGACCTCCTCAACAAGCTCATCGACCAGAGAGAAGATACAGCCTTGGCTTCAGGAGGCCAGACTAACATTGCTGTCCCCTCCTCAGCCCCCAGCCAATCCCCAAAATGGCTGCCCGGTTTCCTCAGACACCCACCGGCCTCAGGAGTGAGAACAGCTTCTCCCAGCCTAGCGTGGGCACGGCCCACTGAGGCTTCGCAGATTGAGCGGAGTGCGCTGAGAGCTCGTCGCCATGCCCACTCAGGATCGCGAGGGGGTCACCACTACCCCCATCATGCCCAGCTGATGAGAGTAGGTTGCGTCCTGGGAACCTGCCAAGTGCAGAACCTCAGCCACCGGCTCTATCAGCTCATTGGCCAGAGCGGCAGAGAAGATTCATCCCCCATCAACCCTAGGAGCCCCCATAGTTACGGATGAGTTAGTTGACTCCTCCAAACACCCCCAGCAAGTCTATCTATATCTCCAGTTATTTATCTTTAACGTATTACTGATAGTCATTGCATTAGATTTTGATGTAGTCCATAACTTTTGTTTATCTATCTCATAATGACAATTATACTCTGTTGTGCCTCTCTACTTTTTGTGCTGATAAACGAATTTGAGGAAAAGAATTCAAATTCAAGATCATGACCCCCCTTGAGTTCTCTCACCACCCTGAGAACACTTGCCTTTTGAAGGATGGTCAGCTCTCCTCAACATCTTTCCTGAACACTCAAAAGAAGCCAAGAAGCCTCTGTTTGACGTCTTAATCCTGTTAATGTAAGAATGACGGCTTGTCTTCAACACCATCCAATGGCCCGGTCCTGTCTGCCAACTGACCTGCCCAGCAGTGGTTATCCCTCGGCTCATTGATCAAACACTTAAGCCCCTAATGTGGATTTCAACTTGCACTCAGTGCTGGAGCCCTGTCAAAACCAATGTATCCCCAAAGACCTTGTGAAATGACCCAATGAACCCTTTTACCTCTTTTTTTGCCCCTTTTTTTATCCTTCACTACACCCCTGTTTTTGGAACTCCCAGATCATTTTACAACTGCATAGACAATGTCAATATGAACACTGACATCCCTGGAAGAGTTCACAAGTTTTCAGTTGATACTAGGAATTTATTCCACGTTGGTCCAAGAATGTCACACAGCAGGACTTAATGTTTCAGGACCACAGTTTACATTTGAAACTCGCCACGGTACTTGAGTTACAGAGTTTAAAAGCAGTCTGAGTCAGGATTTAACCACATAAACTGTGCTGAAAAAAGAAGAGGGTCATCACCCAGTGCCTTGAAAGGAATCTACACAGAAACTGAGTTCACAAAGGATCAGTTTCAATGTTGCATTATAGTGGCTGGTTGGCTGACACAGTAGGTGGCAAAGTGAACCTTGGAGCCATGGATCAGTGCTCCGTCACACTGCTGCAGGCATTTTCCTCCCCGGAGGCCTAGTATGAAATATTAGCCCTTTCACGTGATTCATAAGTTCTCCCTGCAAGTCAGGACTTTGGGTTGACAGCACTTTAATAAACCTGACCTAATCACTTCAGTCATATGTACCACCACAACAGGGGATGGGGGGCCCTGAGCCTCCCATGGTCTTCACACTCAACACAAATACATAAATATAAAGAGCAAGGCATATGGCACACATGCAACCTTGAAGTTTGCAGATATTGAAGGGGCCAGTTCAACAAAATTACAATAAAACGTATTTCCCATATTTTCACAGATTTTTGCAGATTTTACGAGTAAGCTGATATCTTATTTTGGTCAGAGATGTTGCTGTTGACTTAAAAAATAATTAAATGCTGTGAGCACCATGGAAATTCCAGTCACTTCCATGTTCTCCAATATGTTGGAGTGGAGGCAGAAATCTAAAAGACAGAAATTCCAATACTGGTTTTATTTTATTGCCTTGGGCAAATAAAACCAAAAGTAAGTTTGCATAGCAAGATAGACTCAGGGCACCTAAGAAATGTTTTTTGTAATTTGGGTGAACTGACTGTACTTCGTATCCAAAAAGAAAAAAGCTAGGGGCCAATCAAGGGATTTTGGAGAACCTGTTTTCAAAAAGAGAAACACTCTTAAGGGTGTCTCATAGTGTTGCCTTTGCATGTCATGGATTACAGTGAAAAAAAAAGTCAACTGTTCCTTAGATTTTCTATAGGCAATACTTGACAACATCTTGTACTATACACGAAATTCTGTTGGCAGCAACGGGCACCCCTGTAGTTCACATGTAGTATGTTAAATGGGTTTAAATTAGTCTTGAGGCCAAAAGCACTACTGTTACATTGCGGGTTTCCAATGAGAGACCACAGGGACCAAAATTATAGGTGTATGAGTGCCCAATTTCAAATATGTACACAAAAAATAGAGTAGCATCAAAAATACATGCCCTGACATTTCCCTTTCTCTATTTATGTCCGTCTCTGAAATGGTGGGTGGATGATGGACTGAGAATAACTGAGGTCAGGCTTTCCTCATCAAGCATGCTAAAATCTCTCCAAACAATGCAACCATATCTATAAAACCCACATTTCTGCAGAGAAACATAATTACAATATATACTATTTACATAGTTGTAAACATCTATTCCAAGCCTTTACTATATTGTAGCCTGATCTTAACATGCAGAGGGTTTCATTGTAGGAATACAGGCCAAACTGTCGGCCCACTTTCTGATTTCATTTAGATTTAATTAATTATTTTTTCAATCACAGGAGTATCTATTTTAGGCTTTGTTGCTCTGTATATCAGTTCACAAACATAAAAATTTGGTATTCCTAAAATAGAGCATTAGTCGAAACTCACCAAATACCTGGCAATACTTGACAAATCGAATTATTTTACAGTATGTGATCTACATCATATAATAATGTGTTCTTTTATATCTTAATCTGTGTATCTCTGATTTTTTCTTTGTATCTTTTGCTTAATTCTTTTTCTTTTTTATATTTAGTCTCTCTGCCTCATCCTGTCTCTCACCCAGAGGTCACAGGGTAATAATCGGTGGTTCCTTAGTCTTAAGTCTAATCTGTTCAAAGGCTTGCTGAGGTGAAACATGCCATTCTCTCTGCTGTAATGGAGCTAATCAATGTCTCGTGACGGATCATTAAAAGGCTTTTCAAACGCTGAAAACCCTGGTGGATCTCTCTACTTTTTAAAATGTACTATTTCTATTTGAGCTGCTTTATCAGGACACTTATCTCCTGTGTTTGATGTGTGCTCTGGTCCATTGTACTTCAAGTCTTTTTGCGCAGTATGTTTTTGTGACGTCTGAGGTTGCGTCACATCAAGTTGTGTGAGTAAACTGTGCTCGACCGCTAATACCTCCCCATATGTGTCAAGAGAAACATCTAGAGCTCTCATTGCTCTCTATTGCAAAGACACACAGGAATGAGTGCAGAGTTAGCGTGTGAAATGTTTCTGTTAGCTTTGTAAGATACAGTAGATCCTGGTAGATCTCAGTAGGTTGTGTTTTTGCTGATCACATGATCTCCTTTAGGGTCACAGGAAAGCACTTTAATGCAAACACGTGTGTTGATAGTTCCTCACAACTTGAATTTCACTCGTTGTAATGAAATTGTGAAGGTTGGATGAGGTTCTTCTTGTAAATGTTGTATTTTAGATTGTCTGCGAATGTGTTTGAAGATGTCAGTGCACTCCATGTGGCGTCAGGATGACTGTGAACGTCGTATGCATCTGTGAATATATATATATATATATTCCGCCAAACTATTTAAAGAAAATTATGTATTTAAGTTATCTCTGTATGTTAATATCTGTATGTCACCAAAGACTATTTATCTCATCTTTTCCACTGTTCCTTAAACATGATCATATGGCAGAAAAGGAAAACAGTCTGAACTGTAGTTAAAATGTTACTGTTTGACAATGTCCTTCACTCTGTAAAATAAAGAATTATACTGTAGTAAGATTGAGTATAGAGTATGATTTCAGAGAGTATGTGTGTGTGTATGCATTCCTAAAGGACATAAAGGCATGCATGATAGAAATGAAATTCTGACAATACCCAAATACAGTTCCAAATGATCTTAAAAAATGCAAGATATATTATTCGGTACACTTGAAAAGATCCTTTCTAGTCATTTCCGCCCTCCTCCACCTTACTGTGCCCTTGACATAACTGTTCTGACCCAATTGTCCCCAAAGAAGTCAATCATTACAAGTCACTGAATGACAAAGCAGACAGATCTAATGAGGGACAGAGGAAAATGTGAATGAAACATTGAGAAACGTGTGATCAGTTCATGATCTGACAGCAGACACGTAAGCAGTAAAGGTCGTATGACTGGACAGAGTTAATGAGTGACAGGGGGTTTGGTCAACAGCAGACCAGCTATTGGTTCGTTTAGCATCTGGTAAAAAAGAGGAGAGGGAGGACATGGAAAATTTTAAGAATATATTTATCATATATTTCCACTTGCTTAACCTAAACCGAGAGAAGATTTAATTTTTAATCCATTTCACTGACAGCAGGAACATTCGGTTGAGTTAACCATTTGAAACTGAATGTTCCACTCGTTCCCTTTAAAGTTCTGCCTAAGTGGATTCAAAGTTAAAGCAGCTAAACCTTTTTTTCCACGCTGTTTGACCACATCATCACATACCAATGCCCTGCTTGTTCCAGCACTTCACTGAAGCTACAGATGGATGATAAATGAGAGGAGAAATGAACATAAAGCGTCTCAGTAAGGTGTTGTTTCACCACAAGTCTCTAGAACAACTTCATTGCTGTCTCTTGAACTCTACCAGAGGGATGAATCATAGGTGTTCAGTTAGGTTGAGATTTAATGACTGTCAAGGCCATAGCGTGTGATTCACTTAAGATCATTTTCATACTAATCAAACCATTCAGTTACCACTCATGCTGTGTATGGGCGCATCTGCAGTTTTTATGGTTATCCACTCATTCATTCAGGCTTTAACTTGTCACCTTCCCATATGTCATTCTTACATTTATTGAGACAAAATATTTTATGCCAAGATTCTTGACTTGGTTCAACATTTATCCTGGCCAGAGGGAGAGCATTTGCTGGCCAGCACTTCACCAAAAAGCATGGCGTGAGAGGCTTTTGCTCTAAGGGTGACAGCCACAATGAAGCCGCCAAGGACTTTCCAGCAGAGAAGTAACATTAAGTGCACCCAATTCCATTAAAAAAAAAACGACAATCTAACATAATGATGATTGATGATGGATCGCTTGTCAACTAGTCTACAAAATATGTGCTGAATTAAACAGTGGTTCCTACAGTTACTTTATTTTTAAAATATCATCAACGTTGCTTGCCTTACACCTACAAACAAGGCAGAGAACACTGCTTATTTTTCCAAAATTTTGAAACCTAATTTTATATACTTGGTGATTTTTTTAATCATTCAAATTTGGCTGGGTGATTAATGTTGGGGTGTTTCAGTGTGCATTTAGTTCAGCCTCTGACTGAACTCAGAACTCATCAAGAACTCTGGTTCTTTCTGTTATTTCCCTCCAGTCTCCCTCTCTTTTCTCCTCTTGTTTCTGTACATTCATGAAGTACATTCATAAAGCCCCACGATAAGTGCAAATTTTTTGCTCAAGATGAAACATTTTCAACTTTCGTGGACACATATTTGTGTTGCCTGGGGTGAATTCTTGCCTTATTTTATGTAATCATAACACGAGAAAAATTTGATCTGCGTTCTGTCTGAACACAGCATTGGAGTCTATAGCAATGTTAGCCACTCTGTGAGACTGTACTTATGTATAGCGGTGCTTTGAGCTAAATGCTAACATTAGCATGGCAACATGCTCAGAATGACAATGCTAACATGAACTGTGTCCAAAATCATTCTCTCGTTCACTCAATCACTACTCCCAATATAACAGACACCCGATAGCTAACAGTAAGAAAAGTAAAATGAGATTTTGGACACTTATAAAATATTAAAAAATATTGTCATTGTGGGATTGTTAGCAGAAAGTCGTAAAAACGTTGGCCAAAATCATTAGGACTCATCCTCTGGGCGCGATTAATGTCAGTACCAAATTTCATGGCAATCCATCCAATATTTTACACGACATTTCACAAAAAATGTCCACCTCATGGTGTCACTAGAAAACAGAGGATCACTAAAGTTAGTAGCATCCATCCTCTGGGGACCATGAATATCTACAAAATTTTATGGCAATCCATCCAGTAGCTGTTACTGATATTTTAGTCTGAACTAAAGGGGTGGACTGACCGACATTCCCATTCCTAGAGCCAATGCTAAAAATGTGGATCTTGCTTGGAATTTAAAATAAATATTGTCCTTGCAATGAGCTAAATTTAAACTGAAGGGACAGAATTTGACCCAGAAGTGGCAATGCTGCCTCTCTCCCCCTCAAGGTGGTTTCACAAGGCCCTTCTTGGGTTTTTAAAACTTACCTGCACAAATCAGCAAAGACACATTTCTTCTCAGTGTTTATGTTTCGTCCTCGTGCCTTGCTGTTATCACTGTGCCCCTACGTTTTATCACTGTGTAAAGAACAAATACCAAAAAGGCCACCAGCATGAGTTATGTCATATCGTCCTGCCTGCAGCTGATGTCAGAAGGTAGAAACTGTGTCACATACCAGTGAGGGATGTCTTCTAACAATGAATATTATATTGTATGCAACATTCTCATAGATCCCGTCTGCCTTTTGTCAGCAAAACAAAATACCATGCTCCAAGTGATTCAAAAGCAGAGAAATCCTGTTTGAGAGTCAAAAGCCCACGCTCACACTGGAAACCACATACTGAATTGTTGGTGAGGTCAAGTGACTGGAGCAAGATGACTTATTGCAGTGGTTTCTAACCAAGTGAAAATCCTAGGAGGCCTGAGATCTGGTTCATGTTGCCTAATGGAAAAAAGAGGAATATCCAACATTTTACACACAGCAGATCTGCACAAACCTAAGGCCAGTAAAATGTTTCAGAGCATTCAGTGGAATGCAGACACATATACACAGCGTAAATCAGAGATTTCACACTAACATTACAGAGGTAAAAGTGGAAGAAGAGAGACGGAGAAGGAATTTAAGTACAAACTCTGTGGGCCACTCCCTAAGGTCCACCTAAGTAGTGCAAGTTGGGAGGTCTTTACACTTTAGAGCAGTCTGAATCCTTCTCAACATGGATTCAGGTTCTGGACAGCTTCCACAGAGGTCTTGATACATGCTGTCTTAAAAGCTCCAAGAGATTTTGCAGTAGATGAATACTGGAAATAAAGTTCATCCTGTTCACCCTCAGTGTCTACAGTTCATGCCTTTCTTTTCCTGTCTCTTGTCCAAACTGAATGCCATTCAAAGTCACGCTGTTTGGTTCAAATCCACCAGGCCCTTCCCACACACCAGCACATGTCTACATCAGTTTGCTATTGTCCAAAAAAAGAAAAAAGAAAGTATGTCTTTATGTCTGGGGTTTTGCAGCAAGTATACAATAAGTTAATGTACTTAACAATTTTGAATTACCAGAAAAAGATAGAATATATGCCAATCAAACTTTGACTTTGGAACACTATTGTCTATTAAGCTTAAAGCTGCCATAGTCAATATTTTAAATGACCAATGGATTGAATGACTATGTGTGACTATGTGTCACTCGTAGTGACAAACTCACAGAGATTTATCACCCAACCCCGCAGTTCCCCTCAGCTCTATGGAGCATTTTAGCGTCTTTCAGCTCATTGTCTTGGTTTTACGGCCCACAACTTTACTGTTTTGGTTAACTCTCACCAGTCCACCATCACATCACTGTATCATAGGCAACTGTTTTCAGTGAAAAAGCTCTGATAAACCCACTGTCCACTACCTGCCCAGCACCAAACAGCAGACAGATAAAGTTAGAGAGCATTTAGCAGCAAGAGCCAGATATTCCCTTAGGATTGGTGGAGACCAAAACAGACTTTTACCCATCAGGAGGACAGAAACACAACTCCAAAGTTATGATAATATTAATATTATTGCTATATTGCTTTTAGTGAAAATGTGATAATGAAATTGTAAAATCAACTCCGGACAGTCAAGCCAATTTTCATTAGCCTGTAAGCCCTGTTTTTGTCTGCCTCAACACCTAAGAAGCTTTCCTGCTTTAGCAGCTAGATGCCCATGTTCTCCAGATAGTTGCTAACTTTGTCTGTCATTTGGCAGGTAGCAGGCAGTGGGGTTTATGCAAAAAAAAAGTTCCTACTGCTGCTGGACAGGAAGGGTAATGAGAGCAGAGCATGTAGGCCGTACAACCAAATGAACAAGCAGAAAGAGGCTAAAAAGCTATGTATAACTGCAGAGTTGGGTGATAATTTGTGGAGAGTTCACCATGGACGAGGAGAACCCTGGGCAAACCAGTGATTTTCTTTTATGAATGTAATACAAAAGAAAACAACCACACTATACTAAATGGTGGCAAAGTATTTCAGACCAGCCACCGTTCTTCCGTGTGAGTGTGATACACAGAGTCCTCACACACCTGTCCGCAGAGGTGTCTGGATCCACACTGACCCTCTTTCACTGTCATAACATTTGCATTCCAACATACAACACATCTCAGGGCTGAGCTTTATGTAACTACTACACACTGATATGAACTGCATCGCCAACACGCACCCAGACACATACTTTGGACTGGAACATCTGTTAGACATAAATGCACATATGTACTTTTGACGTTTTTGGAATGCAGCTGATATTCATATTGAGGGTAACTCACAAAGATATAAACAGCAGATAACTTTATCAGCTACACTAAATGTGCACCAAGTCCAACCAGTTTAGCCAAGAGCAGCTCTGGTTGTTCATAGACACCGATAAAAGGAATGTTTTTTTGTCACCCATGTGCTCATGTGTCCAAAATAGAAACCCACGTGTAAAAACTACTGCTAATGCCCTCATCTTTAAAACTCCATGCCCCCCAACAGGTTTTCTGTCATATATTTGAAATCTCAAGCCTTACTGAAGAAGATCACTTTGATGACATCATCAGGGTTATTTTCTTAGACAACCTAGATAAGACGTTGAAATTCAAGCTAGCAGTGACCTATTGTGACCAAGAAGGAATGATTCTGAAAGAGTGTAGCACATCATTCAGTTAGCTACAGTTTGAAACATTATCTATACAAAGCATATCACTAACTCACTCAGTGTAGATATACAGAACAGTATGAACACCAGTTATCTGTCAGCTGACAACAGTTTGGGCTGTAAAACTAAGATAAGTGAAGAACAAGAGATTGGTTTCAAGGCTTTTGGTTGCTCTGCTGCTTCACAGCTGCAGGTTTGTTACGCTTATTAAGTCCTTCCAATGCAATAAACAGAATTCTTCAAGGAAAATTCCATCCTCAGGTATTTAAGTTTTCATCATGATGAGCATCTAAACCAGGATTTACCTTTGTCCTACTAATTTTCTTAACCTGCCTTGTGTACCTCTATATCAGTTATTGGTTGGTTATTCAGCTTGCCTATAGGTAAAGTAGCCGGCCTATAGGTAAAAAGACTAGTTGTAATGATGATGTTGACAAATTTTCTTGTCAAAAAAGTGTAAGGGTACCCCTCATTCAAAAGCCATCACTTTCCTGCAGCTGTGGGTGTAAAAATCTAACTTTTCTGCAGAGGATGTCTGAACATCAGGACAAAATAAAGCCAAAGCCCTTGCTGTTTGATTCTGAGGGGCTAATGCTATTTACATTAAGACTTTGGATAACAGAACATTTCTGTGATCAGACTTCATTGTAGCTGTGCAGGAAATACTGTCTACACTATGACATTTACAGTATCTACTGGAGTAAGTGTCATAAAATGAGCCCAAAACATTACATTGCCAATAGCTACTTTTTCTCCTCAACTTGTGATTCACTCAGAGGAGTACCGTTTAAAGGGTTGCTTCATCAACATTTCAAAACACAGTCAGATTGGTAATCACAACAAGCAATATTACACAACACCGCAGCCACATGACAACAGGTACATGATACTGTAACAACAATGGTGGATCACCTTATTGTTCATGTCTAGCAGCAGTCATTGCTTCTTGATGAAGTCCATTAAAACTGCATTCAGATATTGTCACTTCGCACCCAGGTAGTGAATAGTAATATGATGAGGACACATGCTCTTATTATAGATGCTTACAGTCCACAAAGGTGCACAGGTGCTGCACCAGTGCACAGGTAACCTATGGCCTATGAAGTAGTTTAACTATCTTTTTGTTTGTCACAGCTTCAGTCTTTGTGGATTTTATGACTATACACTTGATTAATCCCAGCAGGCCATGGCTAAATATCCCTCTGACCGGGGGGCTGGGTTAGTCTGTCCCCTGTCCACAGACACATCTCCAGTTCCTGTCTTAATAGGCACAGCGGAAATAAGAGTGGCTCTTCTAAAATGCAACATGAAATTCTGACCAGCAGCGTGAAAAAAGTGACCACTCGAAAATTAAAAAATTTCAACTGCATGCAAATGAGGGTCAAATTCACCTGGAAGTGATGCAGTGAAACTGACAAAGTGGCTTGATGGTGGACCAGGAAGCTATGAGAAGATGGAGGAGCACTGGGAATTTCACTTTTATACAACCCTTCTCTACCAGATTACAAGGACAAGAACAAAAGAAATGCAGCTTGGCACAAAATAATGCAAATTGTAAGAGGAAGTAGTGAGTTGTTTATTTATACAATGCTTTCTAAGACATACTAACTTGACAAAAACTTAAGAAAAACTTTGGTTAACTCCGAATGCTGGCATTGTAATTGTGAGCCTGTTGGCATTTATCTCAAAGCACCACTGTCCCTTAGTAAAACCTCACAGAACCCTTGGCTGTAGACTCTGAAGTCTTATTACATTTTTGTTTATGAATGGATTAAGCAAAAGAGATACTATGTGTTAAGTAGTGAGCTTTAGAGGGCTTGTTTTCTAAACTACCTAGGATAGCTGCCTCCCTGTTTCTAGTCTTGATGCTAAGCTAAGATAATTGCTTAAACTTAAACTTAAAGCCCTAGCTAAGTTCAGGGAAATTAATACCTAAATCTCAAACACATTACATGGAAATATAAACTAAGTTTTTGCCAACAGATATCCAAACACACACACCTCCTGAAGTGATATTGCTCTGCCAGCTACTATGACTCATAAGCTGACAGTCAAGAGTGATTTTTATATGATAGGCAGGTTTATCTGGTTGTCCCAAATCACATTTGAAATAACAAGAGATAGGGCCTGACACACAACTTAGAGCTTGGGAAATGTGTTTTTTATGTATTATTTTGTTCAGTGGATTAACAGTGTGGCATTACAAAATGGTAAAAAGTTACTTTGTTTGTTGTGCTTAAAGGTACAGTTTGAAATTTTGCAACATACGCTGATTTATATAGATTAAACAATGAGATATGGCATATTAAATAGTAAAATTTCATAGAGCTTGTAGGCTGATTTTTAAAACTTTAAAGCTCCCTGCTTCCAGTCTTTATGCTAAGCTAAGCTACCTACCTGCTGGCTCTGGCTTCATATTCAGCGTAGACGAGAGTGGTAGGCTATAGATCTTCTCATCTCTTGGTAAGAAAGCGAATAATACATTGTTATCGATTGTATTTCCCAAAATATCGAACAATTCAAGATTCAAGATATGCTTTATTTAAAATCATACTACAAATCCCACACTATTTTCCCACTCTGCATAATTGGTAGCATAAGAGAATAGTACTATTTTCCTTGCCTGGAAAAGGACCTTCGTTCCACTCATTTTACACATATAAATTGTTGAATTTTATGTTGCAGCAGTTCATGTGGAACACCATATGATAATGTAAATGTGTTCTGCTGCTTCAGTTTGCATACTTGGCTAATTGAATGATAACTCAACAACAAACAAAATGTGAACATGGATAACCTCAGTACTCATTTGTGATTTCATTTTATCAACAAGCATTGCTGCCCTTTGCCCCAGTTAAATTCTGGCCCTCCTTTCAGGAATCACATACTATAGTTATTTGGTGTCAGGTGATTTTTGCAGAGACAGGAATATGGAAGTGAGTAACTGGCTTGAGCAAGAATGTGTTACTGTACCTAGCAGAGGTGGGAGGGCAGGAATTTAACAAGAGAAAGAGGTTAGTGTCGTTGGTAAATCCCAGGGCAATTATACTGATCCAGGCAAGTCCCACACACCTACAGAGAAGTTCATGTTCAAATGTTCATGTAAAGAAATAGTGAAGGTGGCTGTATATAGACTCACTGTAGACAATACAAACAGAAGTACACATTGACAAGAACACACAAAGATTCCTGTTGTCATTTTTAATTTACTTTGAATGTATACAGAGAAAACAGGCTGGGTGTACAACAGGGTGGTGTATTATTACTGGTTGTAATAATACACCACCACAGGAGGCATATGCATTTTGACTGTCATAAGCTTTTGGTAAAACATCATTTACAGTGATCACTCTTTTAAACTCAGAGTTGTGGTTGGAAACAAACATGTTTTACATGTCAAAAATTCCAACTGAGGGGAGGTTGGAAACAAACATGGTATACATGTCACAAATTCCAACTGAGGGAAGGTTTGAGACAGCTCATGTTAGGGAAAACTAGACATGACACTGATCACATGTTCTGTCTCCGTGCTCTGAGTGCCTCAAGGAGGTAATCGCCTGCCCTACATCCCTGCAGCTGTACAGTGATTGACTGTAATAATGTGGTGTAAATTTAGACATTCAGTAGGCAGGTTTTCAGGGTCAGAGGGGTTGCAGCATTTTAAGGTTGTATTTACAGCCTGCCAAAATAACTTTATTACATAACACTTATTAGGGAAGCCTCGAGAGAATGTACACTGTGGGGGAAAGACAAGGGGATATTTAAGGAAGAACATCAAGTTTTGGTATGCAGCAATTTGATGGTGGCCCCCTTTCCATTGTATGTTTAAGGTGTTATTATATATGTTTATTATTGTCAGCAAATCCCAAGAAAAGACAAAAAGCCAGCAATGTGTTAGTTTTTCTAACCTGTCTGTAGCACGCTATCCTGAACCCACTGGTTCCTGCTGAAGACGTAAATCTTTAAAACAGGTCACAAATATGTAGTTTCATTTTTTTTTAAAAAAAGACCAATTACCTAAAACAGCTGTAGTTTTTAGCAAATGTTACTCAAACAGAAGTAAAGAATGCATTTGTTGGGGACTATTTTCAGCTGCGGATTTACACAAATTTGGTGCTCCAGTGAGTTTTACAGCTGCATGATTCCTCCAAAATTCTGGAGGCTACAAACACTCTTTGAGCGGCTACTTGAATGAGAAATAATACAAAAGAATAATTCAGGTGTCTATTTCCTGTGAATCCCTTGTGCGTGTTAAGCATAGACTGTATTTAAAGATGGACGACATGACAGCTCCCCAAAAGTGACGCCAAAATATTTCGATCACCCCCTGGTGGCTGATTGCAGTATAGGTCATAGTTCCGTCCCCTCCATGTTAGCGGATGGGACATGAGCCAAACTAAAAAATCAAGTACACATCAAATAAATTTTTCTTGAAGATGATTTCTGTCATTTTAGGTAGTTTTTATCATGCTGATGTTTGTTCAAGTGCTCATTTTTCTGATAAGTTTGTCTTTAATTAGTTATTTGATGATGATGATGATTGACAGTTGTGATTGATCTCAAACCTCCGTCAGATGCTGCAGATGAGCTGAGTGACCACCACAGTTTTCTGATGAAAGACGCAAATGTAGGTTTTCATTCATTCACTACCAGCTGTAGCTCGCCAGTTACTGGTTGGTTTGGTTGTCAATCAAGTTGAGGAGGCGTGTCTCGTGGGCCGTCATCCCACCCCACCAACTCTACTACGTAGACTCTGCTTGCAAATTACGTCACACAAGCAAGATGGCAGCTCCTGAAAACACGGTATTTTGGCTTCACTTTTTAAATTCATCGCTTTAGGGGTTTTGTAAACAGTATCAGCTGTTACCTAGCATAGCATTCCATTATTTTGTGGCTTAGCAGAGAAAAGATTACATAACATACACACTAGCTTCGGTCTGTGCCTCTAAGCTGTTACCACACTGTTTGGCTCAGGAATGGAGATGCATGAATTGGGTAAACATTCGACTTTACTAGCTGTTGCTAATCATCCGGGAGTCCACACCAGGGCTGAATTACAAGCAGGGGCCTCAGACGCCCAGGGCTCCATGAAAGCTGGTTTGGTGGAAAAACATGACGCATTGAAAGCAGAGGAAAAGGATGCAATAGCAAAAATATTTCCTTGAAAAGAGAACTGATGGACATTTGTGAAAACGCGACGCCTTGGATGCAATGTGTGATGTAATGAAAGAAGCGAAAGAGGCCATTGAGTGAGACAATGACACTTTGATACAAGAAATTCAGAGGCTAAAGAGTTTGCTAAATGACAAAGCCTTGAATGACAGGTGTAATGAAATCGAAGCGGAACACGTAGCTGCAAGCAAACAAAATGAAGCACTGCGCCAAGAAATTGAGGTGCTCTGCAAAAAGCTTCGAAATGAACCAACTTTGGAGGAAGCGTGTAATGCAATGAAGGAGGCAACCAAGACCATGAGGCTCCAAAATGACACCATGAGAGATGCTGGAGCTCAAGGTGAAGCAGCGAAATATAAAAACATTGGATGAAATCTATGATGCGTTGAAAGCTGAGAAAGATGCGATTAGCGAGCAAAATGGTGAAGCAAAGCAAAGAGCTCTGGCATGTAAAGACTTTGCAGGAAATAAATGATGGAATGAAAGCATCACAAGAGGCCTTAAACCAGCAAAATGACTACTGCGACAACAACTCCAGGAGCTCAGGAGTATGACAAGAAAAAGAAATTGTGGCCTCATATATAGAGAGAGGAGTTCTTACATAGAACTGATAAGCACACAAAATGAGAATATCCAGCAACAAGTTCAGAATGTCGTCAAAAAGCTCTAAAACAGAAAAGCCATGAGTGACAAATATAAAGCCCTGAAAGTGGAAGAAAAGGTTCTCTTGGCAAGAAATAACGTGCTTCTTAAGAAAGTGCAGAGCACTCTACTTAAAGTTTCAAAATAAACAAGATGACAGGAATAATATAACAAAGGAAGAGGACGAAGACTTGATCCAACAAAATTGCACATGGGAATTCAAGGTTCAGGAGGCCTATGACAGACTCCAAAGTGAAAAAGTGTTGGAGGTCATGTATCACTCATTAACAACAGAGCGAGATTGGCCGTGGGCTGGCAAAATGATGCCCTTCTGCGAGAGAACGGGAGCTCAAGAGGGCAAGTGTAGGGCGAGAACATCAGCCGAGAACACGAAGCTCTGCAACAAGAAATTCAAGGGCTGAAAAACAAATTTTTGTTGCAATTACATGATGTGATCACCGTTATGCAACTTTGCATCAATTAGACCACATAAACAAGACTTTAGTGACCAATTATAGCAAAATGGCTTGGACTAAAGTAATAAGTTAGTTTCAGGCTCATACAAATATGCTACGTGCCAACTTTAGTAAAGAAATGACATGTAGGAGAAGATGTGGAAAAAAAAAAAGTACAGAAAATACAAAATGCATTTGTCTGTCTCTACTTTCTGACTTCCCTACCTTGTCTCTGGTTCTTATGTCCAAGCTCATTGGTTCCTACTGATAAATGAATGAATAAATGAAAAAAAAGAAGAAAAAAAAGTTATACAAAAGTTTAGTTTCATTTCATCAAGAAATTTCTCTCTACAGATGACCACTTGAGGTTTTAGTTTGGTTAACATGGGATTTGTTGACAATAATACAATCACCAGACCTGTGGTATGTGTGTGTGTGTGTGTGTGTGTGTGTGTGTGTGTGTTTGTGTGTGTGTGTCTCTAAAGTTCAGGGTGGATTTGTTGACAGAGCAGAGGAAACTAATCTCTGGAAAACCTGTCAGGCGGGCAGTGATGTCACACAATCTGCAGTCTCCATAACGCAAAGATGAACGTGACTCCACACCATGCTCCACACACACTCACACATCCACACCCACTTACACACACACACACACACAAACACACACACACACACACATGGAGATAGACTGTAACACTAAGTGCACAGCTCTTCAAAACTTAAATGTGACACTTTTATCTATAACCTCTCCAACACGCAACTAATGTATCACCTACACTCAATCTCTTTTGCACACACACACACACACACACACACACACACACACACACAGAGGCTCTGCTCCCTGTCTGCCAGCTGTGAAGCTGAAGCAGCATACGTGCAGTCTCACACATAGCCTCCTCACAGACCACAACCTTTTTTCTCACACTGGTTATTAACAGAAAACCTGGATTACTGGATTCTCTGCTATGTCTATGGTGACTTTTGTAAAACCTACCAAATACCATTTTTTAATCTTCGATTCAGGGAAATTTTCTTTAGTGCCATTGCACAAGTTCAAAAGCTTTCAACTTTTTGTCTTCACCTATACTTCCCTTTTTCTCTCTCTTTTTTAATCCACATATTTAATCTTCCCATTTATTTTTTTATTCTTTACTTAAAACTGCAGCACTCACAACAAAAAAGGGCAGTGGCAGCCACCAGACCATCCCCATTGTACCCAGGCTGTATTCTGTACAACATGACATCACTGTTAGGTGTGGTTATAGGTGCAACAGTGTACTCGTCTGAACACATCCATCAGTAATGCCAGGTGTAGTCACTTTAACAGCTAACCTGCTTGTATAGCCAGCTCATCAAACAACAAATCACATGGCTGCACTATATACGACACAGGAAACCTGTATTAATGGTTTCAGCTCTACCTCCATAAATACATAGAGTACTTTAATAATTCCAAAGGTAAATTGTAGTATTACAGCAGCCATGTAATACTGTACAGATACGAAATACAAATAATGAAACATAAATAACTAAAATCTTAATTAGAAACCAAACTAAAATTAAATACTAGAATCATTCTTTAACTCTAATATGTACAATGATAGTGTCTGGGTATATGCTGTACATGGTTAGGGCAACTCTAGTAGATACTGTATAATGTCTTGTAATGATACAGCAAGGCGCATCACTGGAATTGCACAAATGAGTGTTGAAAATAACTATACAGTGAAACTATATATATACAGGCGGTGACAAATTAAAGGAAAAACCTGAATAAATGAATGGAGAAACATAACAAATGCAGATGCTTCCACACAGGTGCACGGCATGGTACAATTAAGCAATTAATATTCAATCATGCTCTGTGGCATGTATATAAATGCTGAGCAGGCCCAGTTGATTCTGATTTTATATCACGATGGCAAGATGAAAAGATCTAGGTCTAAGTGACTTTGAAAGAGGGTTTGTTGGGGCAACTTTTCCTCAGGTGACTAAGAATGTCAATGCAGCACGTGATCAGACTGTCAGCAAGAATAGTCCGTAGACAATTACATAGAGAGAGATATTATAGTAGGGTGGCAGTGCATAAACCCTTCATTACAAAGATGAATACACATTTGAGAGTTCAGTGGTGCAAAAACCACAGGCGATGGTCTACAGACATGTGGAAAAAAGTAATATGGTAAAATGAGTCATCCTTCACCATATTGTTGACAAGTGGACAAGTGCATGTGTGGCAACACCAAGAGAATGGTACAGGCCGGAATTATTGACCCCTACAGTGAAGGGATCTGGTGGCTCTGTTATGCTGTGGGGGGCATTTTGCTGGCATGGTTTGGGTCCCTTTGTCCTCTTAGAGGGAAGGGTCACTGCAAATCAATACAAAGTTGTTCTGGGTCATCACCTTTATCCTATGATGAAACATTTCTGTCCTGATGGGAGTAGTGTCTTCCAGGATGACAATGCCCCAATTCACAGGACATGAGGAGTCACTGAATGCTTTGATGAGTATGAAAATGATGTGAATCATATGCCATGGCCTTCACAGTCACCAGATCTCAACCCAATTGAACACCTATGGGAGATTTTGGACCAATGCGTTAGTCAGTGCTCTCCACCACCATCATCAAAACACCAAATGAGGGAAAATCTTTTGGAAGAATGGTGTTCATCCCTCCAGTAGAGTTCAGAGACTTGTAGAATCAATGCCAAGGCACATTGAAGCTGTTCTGGAAGCACATGGTGGCCCCACACCTTACTAAGACACTTTATGTTGGTTTTTCTTTTAATTTGTCACCTATCTGTACTCCGGTATATATTGAACATGCAGGTATAACTGAGGGAGTGGGGTACCACAAGGTTCTGTGCTTGGTCCCTTATTATTTATGATATGATTATGATAGACAATATAATTACTCCAATACAGATGTAATATATCAATTTTTGGTCAAATGATTTAATCTTGTATGCATATGTCTCTTCTCCAACTTCTCCAGATATGTTTTGAGATTACAGTCTACCTTTAACATTCTTCAGACATCTCTGCAGGACCGTTAACTGGTACTGAATGCAGATAAGACAAAATGTCATTCCATTTTAGATATTCCTGCCATACTGCCTGCCTTAATGATACTGGTATTGAAGTTGTTCAGTCTAATAAATATTTGGGAATTTGGTCAGATAGCTGTCTTACTTTTAAATCTCATGCAGAACAACTGGCACGGAAACCAAACCTGGGTTTTTAATAATGGAATAAAGCATGTTTCTCTCTCTGAGGACAGGGAAACCACTGTACAATCATTAATCAAGTCTGTGTTTGACTAAAGAGATCTACTCACAAATTTTTTGGGCAGCTGCAGTGACTTCTTGGAGTCTCTCTCTTCCTGGTTGCCTGGTGACAACAAGACAACAAGACAACAAGTCAATAACCCTGCACAATAACCACCTGTAAAATCACAGCTTGTCATTTCTACGCTTTGGTTTTTGTGCAGATTATAGAAGCAAGACATAACCAGAACCAGGCTAGCTGTTTCCCCCTGTTTCCTGTCTTTATGCTAAACTAAACTAACCTGCTGCTGGCTGTAGCTTCATTTTTATCCTACAGACATGAGAATGGTAGGGATCTTATGTAACTCTCTGCAAGAAGTCAAATAAGGATATTTCACAAAATGTCAAAATATTTCTGTAAGGTCAGCTGAACCTCATTTAATTGCTGCAGTGTAATAAAGTTTGCGTTGGCTAGAGGACAGTCCTGAAAATGAGTTTGGAAAGCCTCAAATGCCAGAAGTTGAAGTAAAAATGGACTTAATGGTATTGATTAGCTATTTTACACTATGAGGGGGTAAAAGAATGACTAAATATCTTTTTAATATATAATCTTTTTTTTTTTTTTTTAAATTACCAGTGCCTTGTTTACCTCAGTGCCCTGCCAGTTTCCTTTGGGATGCTACATAACAATCCTAACTTTCAGGCTCTGGCCTCCTGCCAAATTGGTGTATTCAAAAACTCAACAACAAGCTGAACTTGAACTCTGACGTCCTGATGACGTGAAACAACACACACCACTGCCTCTGATGAGTTCAGTTCCAGCTCCAAACATCAAAAAACCCTTTATCAGAGTCCAAGAGGGGTGAAGGAGAGTAATACTTTAAACTTCACAGACGTGCGTACATGCACACACAAGAACACACACACACACACACACACACACACACACACACACACACATTCAGAGTTAAGTACCTGTGACCTTAACCCTAGATTTATGGATGGCTGTTCAAACCAGCTTGCCTATGACGCAGCACTCAAATAACATCATTCCTGAAATAATCAACATTTTAAGAGAACCTCCATTCCCACAACTAATAAAAGTAAATTATATGACTCATTTAAAGAGTATTACCAGGAGCACTACAGTGTTTCCCCTTTAAATATTCCCTTTGTACATATAATTTGTAGCTCAGTGCACATGCCAGTTAAAAAACTGCATACAGAGAATTGTACATATTTAACAAGGAATTCAATTTAAGAATATAGCAACTCAGCAAAACACTTAATACGATTTGAGACCATAATCTGTGATGTCAGTGAAAAATAATTTCTGGAGTTCACAGAGCTGGGGACTGACTGTACAGACTCCCACAATGTTTGCTTGAGTTTGAAAGGTATTTCCCTCTAATTAAAATTCACAGTAACAATAATTGTAACTCCAATTGCTTTTACACAATATGTTCATCAAATATCTCCACTCATAGACTCACACAATAGTATGTTTAACAATTTACATCACCACAATGATTTTTTATAAAAGAACTGGCAATTGAAAATGGTTATATCACCAAAAAAATCCAACAATATTGATAATAGTCAACTTTATTTATATATCCATTGTTAACTTTTTTTAAGCAAAAAAATGAAAACAGTGACACACACAGTAAAATATAACACTGTCTGATTTAATAGCAAATGTATGTGTCAGGGACCAAGCAGGTCAGGCACAAGAGACACAATGCAATTTAAGGGTTTTATTTACCCAAATTTCAATGTCCACAACAAACACTCAATCATGAGCTATGGGTCCAAATCAGAAACTGACCCAGAATCCTGAGCAATGAAAATACTGAGATGACTCAAAGACATTTTGCAGTAAGGAAAACCCACTTAAATGAATGAACTTGCCATCGATGGCACAGTGGGTGACAAACTTGGTGGGCTTGAAATCGATGTCCTTGGAAGGCAGGTGGGAGGCATGGGGTTGGATGTGACATACGGTCACCAGGCATGTCAGGTTATGCTGGGATCAGACTACATGAATTCAGCCAGATCGGCAACAAATTTCCAGCATTGGGCCCAAATATGAACGTCGGGAACAAATAACAGATATCTTTACCCCTTGTTGTATGACATAATCAAAGAACAGCAATGTGGCGTCTGGGATACCCCATGACACCCTGACAAAAAGTCTAGCATGTCAGAATTTTAGTATTTTCCTGCCTAGTTTGACAACTCCTACGATGTGTTTCTTGACATTGACCAATAGGATGACAGATGTAATATGATCATATGATCATATGTAAACATGATGAAGAGAAAGAGGGATGCTGCTGTTGCTGCTCTCAGGTGGAACAACAAAACTGAAGAAATGTGTGTTGAGCAGTAACAACAATACCCTTGCCTTTTTGATGTTTCCTTGAGGGAGTACCATGACAGAGTCAAAAAAGACAAATGTTGGTGAGAAATAGTGCATATGCTGTCACTTCAGAGGCAGTGTTCAATGAAAAGAACTGCAGTTTTCTTGATTTCAGTTATAGTGATTGTGAACCACCTGATATTAAAACATATCTTTGTATCTTCATTTACCAGAGTATACAATTCCCAAAACTCAATCATTTTTTCCTCCATGAGACCTTCTGTTTATATACAGCAAACCTGGTAGCTAGCTACATTTATATAATGTTCTTGAGATGTTAACACATCCGTTATCTCAAGATCTCTCTCTCCACACTGTCCTCTTCAAGACACCCAGGAATAGGTCCGCAATCATTTTTTTTCTTTTCTTTTTAGCGCTTCTGTAACCAGCCATCATTGACAATTTCTTGACCCTCCCCTCTAATGGCCTATGAACTTGTGCAAGGTCGTGAAAGGCAGCATGCAATGACTGATTGGGGTCATACTTATAGTGTTGCCAATCTCCACAGCAAGACACAGAAAGAATTTATGGCACTGTGATTGCCTAATCTGACACGGTGACCATCATGAAAGACAAAAATATTGTGTAGTCTGATCCCTGAATTAGAGGTTTTTCTGTAGTAATGAGAAACATAAAAAAACACCAAAAAAACCTACCTGCCAGAATTTGAACTAAGTGATTTAGTTATTTACATATCAATGACTCTGATTATGATTAGTCTAATCAGCATGATGGATGGAACAAATGATTAGGGGAGTGGAGTTTTTACCACCTTTATTTCCATGGGGATTGAAATATGGGTAAAGTTTCTCCTTGAAGTTGCAGCCATTAAAGGAGTAGATAAGAGCTGCGGCATCTACGTCATAAAAGGAGACCAGACCCTCCTCATAATCCACAAACACCCCCACCTTCTGAGGTTTCGACTTCAGAGGGAGATGGACTGATGATCCAGAAGCTTCGTACCGTGTTCCATGGTTCAAGAATACAGACCAGCAGCAAATCTCTGTGCTACATGTGGGCTCCCTTTTGTTGACAGACTCTCTGGCCACTCCTAAAACCCAGCCAGTCTTCCCTTTAACTTGAACTTCAAAGTAAAATCTTCCTGAAGAGAAACTTTGCTTTCCTAAAACAGAATAACAGGAAAATCTTTTTGGACTGGGTGTAAGAATCTGTTTTACATCACTATGACTGACTTGTTTCCCATCATCAGACAGGATGAGATTAGGATGTGCTGTTTCAGGATCAAGAGTCACATCCACTGCAAACTGCTGGACCCTCTTCAGCTCAACAGCGGCACACAGCTTCCTCACTTCTATATCAATTGTCTCCTCCAGCTGAGCCACAGCTCTCTTAACAGTCCCCTCATATGATGAGTGAACTCTGACCTCTGTCCAGTCTTTGGTGGGTGGAGCAGGGTTCAGGTATGGGAAGCTTTGGAGGAACTGGAGGTGGTCTTCAGTGCGTGAGAGCTGCTCCACTTCAGCACTTCTCTTCATCAGCTCAGAGATTTCATATTCCAGCTCTTTGATGAAACCTTCAGCCTGTTTCTCTGTTGTTTTCTGCTTCTCTTCAATCATCTCAATAAGCTCAGTCAGACTTCTCTCAACAGACTGGATCAGAGCAGTGAAGACCTGCACACTGGCTGCTGTCTCTCTGTCTGCATCTTCCTTGCTGAACTTCACTGACTGTTTGATCTGCTGAATCTTCAGTTGTCTCTCCTGGATCATCTGCTGAACATCAGTCTCTTTCTTTTCCAGCTCAGCCTTCTTATTTTTATATTCTTCCTCCACAGAAACAATACGATGCCTTTTGTGATTTGTCTCAGTGCAAAAATGACACACACACATCTGGTCAGTCTTGCAGAACAGCTCTAGAGGTCGATCATGCTTCTTACACATTCTGTCTTCCAGGTTATTCACAGGATTGATCAGCTTGTGTCTTTTCAGGCCTGGGATTCTCTGATGAGGCTCCAGGTGAGTCTCACAGTATGAAGTCAGACACACCAAGCAGGACTTCAAGGCCTTCAGTTTGGTTTCAGTACAGACGTCACAGAGAACGTCTCCTGTCTTTGCTTGTTGTTGCTCTGAGCTGCTGCTGGTTTTCTTTTGAACTGACTGTCTGAACTGAGCAGCCATCTCAGATATGAAAGTGTTGACCCTCAGTTTAGGCCTTTTGTCAAAAAGCTCTTTACACATGGGACATTGACACTGGACATTAGTATCCCAGTGTTTTGTGATGCAGTTCTTGCAGAAGTTGTGTCCACATGGGATAGTGGCAGGATCAGTAAACACATCCAGACAGATGGAACACAGAAACTGATCTTCAGAGAAGAGACTGCTGGCTGCTGCCATGTCTAATAACAAAAGTGAAAGTGTCAAATTAAAACAATGAAATGACAGGAAATATTACAATATGAGCAAAAGTCATGTTAAAACAAGTCTTGTGTTGCACATCACTGAGACATTCTGGGAAATAGGACTGGGCAATAATTCAGTTTATCTACAGTAAACCCATCTAGTACCAACAAGTGAGAAGGAAAATATCTTGGAAGACAACCAGTATGAAACCCCACGATGCCTTAACAGAAAAAACTACTATGTCAGACTTTTTTTTAGCATTGTTGTCGTTGGGTGAATATTCTCCTGATTTCCTTTTAATTACTGTAAAATACAATGAATTCTATCAACTGTACTCACCGAGTGTGCAGCAGGTCTGTTGTATTTTTGACCTGAAAGCCTGAAATCACAGTTGTTTCTTTGTTTATTGAGAAGGATGCCTGTCTTCACTGCTGCTGTACTGTCGCCTTGAGTTACTTTCAGTTTCATTTACTGTAAAACATGTGACTGTGGAACCTCCTCTCTTCCCAGTACTCATCCACGTCTTCATGCAGGTCAGCCAGTTATGTTTTGAGTCCTCCTTTCAGTTTAGAGGTGATTATGGTGACTTCACCACAAAATGGACAGATTATATTTCACATAGATTACAAATTAAAACCTATTTTCACCTGGAATATAATATATGATTAACAGTGCTGTCTCTTGATTAGATATCTCTATCAGTGGAGAAAACAGGAAAGAAGATGAGATACAGTGGCAGTTATTAAATACTAAAAAACTGAAAGACACAAGTCATATCCTCATAGAAGTATAATAACAGCTTAAAAACCAATATCATATCACTTCAATGTTATTTTTAATGCAAATATGTTCCTTAATGTGGAACTGGAAGTAAGTGATATTCTTAGGAGCATGTCACATAATACAGCTATCAAAATAGCAACAGAATGGAAGTGTAATGGTCCTTTAAGACAGGTGACATTGTCATACAGTGAGGAAGTATTTTTATAACTTTGAAGGTACTTTATTGACTATTGCAGTATTTTTCAAAGTTATAGAGTTTTAGTTATAAATCATGTACATATAGTCTACATATACATATGCATACACATACATACTATATATATGCTACATATATTCTTAATTTGTAACAGTGAACATCAATGCAGTTTAAAATTTATTTTAAAAGCTCATTCTATATTTTATCCAGTATAATATAACTCTGACAACAATTAAAGCAGACTTGATGCTCACTGTGATAGATTATGAAGCCCAAGAAAGTTTAATTAAATACCACAGAATAAATGAATGGAAACCAACAGCTGCCTGGAAAGTAGGGAAAATATATTCAAAATATGAAGCACTGCAGCATGACTTGCAAAAGCAGTTAGCAGGAATGTAGAATAATCATTTGCACAGTAGCAGAACTGCAGAATCACCAGTATGGTCTTTTAGGAGTAAATTCAAGATGGAAATCAGTGTCACTGAGAATCTTTACAGTGTATGGTTACCCAGTGCTGCATGTGTGACTTCTCAGATTTTTTCTGACAGTGCTGTGTGGTCTCTGTCTGAAGTTGTATGAGTTGCTGAGCTCATCCAGACAGAAGAACAGAGGAGCTGCTCTCTACTAGCAAACTGCAGCTAATGCAGAACATCTCTGTTGCCAGTAGTTCACCAGATCCTATAGTGGGGATTTCCAGGTCTATCATGCCCTCTGGTGGCCATGATGGAGGCTTCAGCTCATGCCATTAATAGCCAGTGGTGGAGGAAGCGTCCAGATTCTTTAACACAAGTAAGAGAAGTAATACGGCAATGCAAAGTAATAAATTGCAAGCAAAGGTCAATTATTTAAAATGTTATTTAACTGAAATACGCACAGAAGTATTCAGTATCAATGTAATTAAAGTATCAATAGTGAAAATACTCACGCTGAATGGCCACTTTCAGAGTGATTATTGGTGCATTGATGCATTAACATGTGAGCAACATTTTAATGTTGTAGCATGTCAAGTTACAGCTAATTTGAACTCTTTGATTCAAGATTCAAGAACTTTATTGTCATTACACAAGCACAACAAAATTGCAATTGCATCAACCTCGAATGGTGCATTTGTATTTAAGACTTCACACATATTTACTTCACATATATTTACAAAGAATAAATAAGACAGAAATATAAAAATGTCAGTGATATAAAGTACAGAACCTAAGCAATATAAGTACAAAATATAAGCATTACAAAGAATAAAAAAGCAATTAATGATAAAATACAACAGAAATACAATTAACGAGATGCAAAAGCATCAGCAGCAAAAGTACAGTAAAGGTGTGGTGTATAGATGTGGAGTGATGGTGTGTTGGGGTGTTGAATGACGTGTGATTGTTATAGAAATACTGCACATGGTCAGTGGCTTTAAGTGACATGTAAATAAATACATACTGCACATGTCCAATGATGGCAGCATGTCAGCACTGGTAAGAGGAGAACAAAGCCGCTGCCTCTGTGCACGCCGCCATTTTGCATTTGTATACCACTGAGTTGTTTAATCTATAACAATGCATGTAGGTAAACTCTTAATCAGCAAAGTAAATAATAACACCAGTTATTAGTTACTTTGCTCTACTTTGTAGTGGAGTAAAATGTCCGATATTTGCCTCTGAAATGTAGTGGAGAAGAAGTACCAAGTAGCCTAAAGTCTATATGTTCTGTGCTCAAATGTTTGATGACCTCATAGGAATAAAAACACTTTTCAGACATACAACCAAAAATGTTTTCCCCATTTGATTTGATTTGTTTTCAGAAACAATTTCAATAAGAAACATTTAGATTTCAGAATTATTAATCAATCATAAAATGTGTTACCAATATTTAAAGTCATATGAAAGCTTTTTTATTTGTTGCTTTCATAATTAACAGTGATTTTACATTGTTGCAGACAACTTTCCTAAATATAGACTTGTAGCAACATAAATAATTGTACCTAACATAGAAAGCAATAACCAGGCTAATCAGAATGACAGTGAATCTTTTTTGAAAATGAAATGATTAGTCTAATGCCTTTTTATGTCTCACGTAAAGCACTTTAAATTGCATTGTTATTGAAAAGTGCAGTACAAATTAACTTGCCTCGTCTAGTCTAATCAGTGTGATTGACAGGAGAGATGATGAGAGGGGCAGAGTTTTTACCACCATTATTAGCACGAGGACCAAAGATCATGTAGAGTTTTTCTGTTAAGTTACAGCCAGTAAAGGAGTAGATACGATCTGCAGCATCAGCATCGTAAAAAGAGACCAGACCCTCCTCATAATCCACAAACACCCCCACCTTCTCAGGAGTCGACCTCAGAGACAGAGGAACACGGGTGTCATCAAAAGCTTTATAGTTACATCCATTTCTCAGACATATAGTCCAACAGCCATTTGTGGGGAACAGTTCGATTTTCCCCTTCCTGTTAATTGACCCTCTAACCACTCCTAAAGTCCAATCAGTCTTCTCTTTAACCTGAACCTCATAGTAGAATCTGCCTGAAGAAAAACTTTGCTTTCCTAAGACAGCACAACAAGGAAAAAATCTTTCTGGGTTGTCTGGAAGATTCTGTTTTACATCACCATGACTGACTTGTTTCCCATCATCAGACAGGATGAGATGAGGATGTGCTGTATCAGGATCCAGTGTAACATCCACTGCAAACTGCTGGACCCTCTTCAGCTCAACAGCGGCACACAGGTTTTCAATCCCTTGAATGAGTGTCTCCTCCAGCTGAGCCACAGCTCTCCTCACAGGCTCCTCATATGATGACTGAACTCTGACGTCTGTCCAGTCTTTGGTGGGTGGAGCAGAGTTCAGGGATGAGAAGCTTTGGAGGAACTGGAGGTGGTCTTCAGTGCGTGAGAGCTGCTCCACGTCAGTACATCTCTTCATCAGCTCAGAGATTTCCTCTTCCAGCTCTTTGATGAAACCTTCAGCCTGTTTCTCTGTTGTTTTCTGCTTCTCCTCGATCATGTCAATGAGCTGAGCCAGACTTCTCTCAACAGACTGGATCAGATCAGTGAAGACCTGCACACTGGCTGCTGTCTCTCTGTCTGCATCTTCCTTGCTGAACTTTACTGACTGTTCGATCTGCTGAATCTTCAGTCGTCTCTCTTCAATCATCTGCTGAACATCAGTCTCTGTCTTTCCCAGCTCAGCCTTCTTCCCTTCATATTCTTCTATCATAGGAACGATGTGATGAAGCTTGTGATCTGACTCAGCACAGGACTGACACACACACATCTGGTCAGTCTTGCAGAACAGCTCCAGAGGTCGATCATGCTTCTTACACATTCTGTCTTTTAGGTTCTTCACAGGATCAATCAGCTTATGTCTTGTCATAACTGTGATTTTCTGGTGAAGCTCCAGGTGAGTCTCACAGTATGAAGTCAGACACACCAGGCAGGACTTCAAAGCCTTCACTTTGGTTTCAGTACAGACGTCACAGAGAACTTCTTCTACCTTTTCTTCTTGTTGTTCTGAGCTGCTGCTGGTTTTCTTTTGAACTGACTGTCTGAACTGAGCAGCCATCTCAGATATGAAAGTGTTGACCCTCAGTTTAGGCCTTTTGTCAAAAAGCTCTTTACACATGGGACATTGACACTGGACATTAGTATCCCAGTGTTTTGTGATGCAGGTCTTGCAGAAGTTGTGTCCACATGGGATGGTGACAGGATCAGCGAACACATCCAGACAGATGGAACACAGAAACTGATCTTCAGAGAGGAGACTGCTGGCTGCTGCCATGTCTAAGAATGAAAGTGAAAGTGTCAAATAAAAACACTGAAATGACAGAACAACAGAACCAATCACAATATTTGTTTACAATAACTTCCGGATAGAAAACCTCAGCGTCACGTACATACAAATTAATGGCAAACGGGGAGTAAGAACTGAGAAATACACTCAACTGAAGAGAAAATGGTTAAATGTTGTTGTGTATCAAGGTGCTGGGTAACAAGACAGAGTGGAGAAGGGTTCGGGTTTTTCAGTGTGTGTGTGTGTGTGTGTGTGTGTGTGTGTGTGTAACTCATCCCATAGCGTTAGAGTTCAATCCACTTGGTACCGAGTCCGTTTTGTTTACCCCATAACCCCAAATCAGTTCAGTTCAATCCAGTTTCACAAACATAAAATAAAGAAAATTTTAAAATCCGCTCCGGGTTTTACCGCTGACCCCCACAAAACAAAACAAATCAAAGATGCTAGCAAAGCAACACAGTAGGCTACATAAAATAAGTAGAAACATCAGATAGGTCAGACCACCGTGTTTAACTATATATCTTTAAACGTTACATTTACGGCTGCAAATGACAACGGACATGAACGAAATTGCCGATTTCACATATCCCCGCCGGTTGTCTACCCGGAAGTGACAGCTGTTGTTAGCGCGACGTCACAGTGATTCGGTTTATGTTACAATATGAGCAAAATTCATGTTGAAATAAATCCCCAAAACAAACCCATCTATAACCAACAAATAACAATAAGGAGAAAAGTATCTAGGAAGACAACCAACAGGACACCTCCCAATGCCCTAACAGAAAAAACTGCCACTTTTTTAGCATTGTTGTCGTTGTGTGAGTATTCTCCTGATTTTATTTTGATTACTGTAAAATACAATGAATATTATCAACTGTACTCACCGGATGTGCAGAGGGTCTGTTGTATTTTTGACCTGAAGGCTTGAAGTCACAGTTGTCTGTTGTTGAGAATGACACCTGTCTTCACTGCTGCTGCACTGTTTCCTTGAGTTACTTTCAGTTTCATTTACTGTAAAACATGTAGGCTAACTGTGAAACCTCCTCTCTTCCCAGTATTCATCCACCTCTTCCTGCAGGTCAGCCAGTTATGTTTTGTAGCATCCTTGCAGTTTACAGGTGATTATGGTGACTTTACCACAAGGTGGACAGATTATATTTCAGACTGAGATTACAAAGTAAAACTTATTTTCACCTGTAATATAAAATGTGATTAACGGTGGTGTCTCGTGGTTAGATATCCCTTCATCTCTCTACAGTTCATCATCATCATCATCATCCGCTGAACTTCAGTCTCTGTCTTTCCCAGCTCAGCCTTCTTTCCTTTATATTCTTCCTCCAAAGGAACAATACGATGCCTTTTCTGATCTGTCTCAGTCCAAAACTGACACACACATATCTGGGGTCTCATTTATAAAACAGTGAGTAGGATCCATACTAAAAATGTACACGCGCACAAAAAATAATCAGATTTATAAAACCATGTGTGCGCACGAATGCACATATTTTTCACTTTATAAATCACAGTTCACCGTCTTATGTACTTTATTCACGTTGCAAATAGTTGTAAAGAATGCTAAATGAAATAAATAATATAAAGAGCCCCAGAGGCAGCGCTGTTGTTCTGTCTAGTAAAAACATGAAACTTCACGGATGTTGACCTGTTGATCATCTCAGGAGTCAGGCTGCTAACAGCTGAGATGATCGGCCGGTTTCACCCGGTCAGCGGCTCCTCACATGTCTGACGTCCGAGCAGATTTACAAACAGGCGTTATTTGGATAAACTGACCACATATTGGGAATCTAAATTGTTACTTTCTCACCTGAAAAAATCTTAAAACTTAAGAAAGTGACACGTTAACAGTCCTACAGCGAAAATCACAACAGTTTAGCCTGGCTCGAAATCTCCACCATCGCTTCTGCCGGTTGGTGCGAGATGCATTCTGGGATAGGTTTGACAGTGAAGGATCCATCCATCCGAGAAGAGAAGGTCACATTTCTCGGCTGCATTTGGAGGAGCCTTCTAAATGAGACAGCCTTGGCCGCGCCGCTGTGACGCATTCGGTCTTCAAATGCAGCCTTCGTTAGGATGTAGCCCCTTAACTGAGACACAGTTTCTGTCTTACAGGTTCTTCACAGGATCGATCGGCTTGTGTCTTTTCAGGCCTGGGATTTTCTGATGAGGCTCCAGGTGAGTCTCACAGTATGAAGACAGACACACCAGGCAGGACTTCAAGGCCTTCAGTTTGGTTTCAGTACAGACGTCACAGAGAACGTCTCCTGTCTTTGCTTGTTGTTGCTCTGAGCTGCTGCTGGTTTTCTTTTGAACTGACTGTCTGAACTGAGCAGCCATCTCAGATATGAAAGTGTTGACCCTCAGTTTAGGCCTTTTGTCAAAAAGCTCTTTACACATGGGACATTGACACTGGACAGTAATATTCCAGTGTTTTGTGATACAGGTCTTGCAGAAGTTGTGTCCACATGGGATGGTGACAGGAGCAGTAAACACATCCAGACAGATTGAACACAGAAACTGATCCTCATAGAAGTGACAGCCGGCTGCTGCCATGTCTAAGAACAAAAGTGAAAGTGTCAAATAAAAAGGGAACTGAAATGACAATAAATATTACAATATGAGCAAAATTCATGTTGAAACAAGCAGGACTGGGCAATAATTCAGTTTATCTACAGTAAACCCATCTAGTACCAACAAGTGAGAAGGAAAATATCTTGGAAGACAACCAGTATGAAACCCCACGATGCCTTAACAGAAAAAAACTACTATGTCAGACTTTTTTTTAGCATTGCTGTCCTTGTGTGAGTATTCTCCTGATTTCCTTTTGATTACTGTAAAATCCAATGAATATTATCAACTGTACTCACTGGGTGTGCAGAGGGTCTGTTGTATTTTTGACCTGAAAGCCTGAAGTCACAGTTGTTTGTTGTTAAGGAGGATGTCTGTCTTGCTGTACTGTACTGTTGCCTTGAGTTACTTTCAGTTTTATTTACTGTGGAACTTCCCCTCTTCTCTTTATTTATCCACCTCTTCCTGCAGGACAGCCAGTTATGTTTTGAAGCGTCCTTGCAGTTTAGAGGTGATTATGGTGACTTTGCCACAAGATGGACAGATTATATTTCACACTGAGGTTACAAAGTAAAACTTATTTTCACTTGAAATATAATATATGATTAACAGTGCTGTCTCGTGGTTAGATATCTCTATTAGTGGAGAAAACAGAAAAGAAGATGAGATGCAGTTATTAAATACTAAAAAAAACTGAAAGACACAAGTCATATCCTCATAGAAGTATAATAACAGCTTAAAAACCAATATTATATCAGTTCAATGTTATTTTTACTGCAAATATGATCCTTAATGTGGAACTGGAAGTAAGTGATATTCTTAGGAGCATGTCACATAATACAGCTATCAAAATAGCAACAGGATCCAATAGTGCACGTGATGTCAAGCTGGGTGAAAATAGTAGCCAGCTGGGGACCCGGGGTTGTGGAGGGCCTACTGCTGCTGCTCCACAATCTGAGCTAAAATTGTATATCACACATTTGTAAGGCTGTATTCTTTTTTATTTAAAGTAAAGATGGTAAGCTTTAAAACATTTATTACACTTCTCTTTCAGCAGCTTTCACTAGATGAAATGTCTATTACTTTTGATATTTGCTAAGCTTATTTTTACATTAGTTAAAATTTGTTTAAATCAAACTTATTTTTCATTTACATTTCACAGCAAGATGGCCTACAGTATAAATATAATAATAGAATAAAATAGAAAATAAAGCATTTTTCAAATAAGCATCTGTCCTTTTTCTTTTCAATTTTCTTAAGTCTTTAGTCATTTTCCTCATCTACTTTCTTCTCCTCCTCCTCCTCATCTATAGCCAGATGTTTTAGGGCTTGGTAGATCCATAGACCGCAAAAAAATAATGGACGTAGCCACTGTGATGACATCCATTGGTTTGTGGACTGTTTAGCTCAGGTTTAGCCTCGAGTTTGACATTTTGACTGTTGCCGTCTTTGATTTTTGGAGCCAGAAGTGACCATATTTGGACGAGAGGGTGGAGCTGACCCGAATGCTAGCTGCTAGCTTGGTTAGCACGGTGTATTTACAGTCAATGGTTAACTATGATAATGCTAATACTAATTTTCGCTAACAAAAAAACAGCTTAAAACCATTAAAACAAAATGTACTTACTGGAAAAACTGAACATCCAATTCATTAAAGGGTCTTTTAGTGCAACTAAATGCTGAAAAAGACTTTTTTAAGCCACAAGAATTTTACAATTTACTTTCAAGAACCGAAGACACTGAAATAGCAACGGCTAAGTCTACGCCTATACTCTGTCAATCTGGGGTTACGCCATGTTTACGTTACCTAACCAATGTTGTCGCCATAGTAGCAAATTGTCAATCACAAGGTAGCCATGCCCTAAAGCATTCCCTGCTTTATTGTCAAATTTATATTAAATGTGACCATAATTACAAAATGAACATCATGCTGTATTGAAGAAGACTTGAAAGTAGCGATTGAGAACATAAACTCATTAGGAAAGTGTTGAGGTAATAAAGTAAATGAGAAGTATGGCCATTTTCTCATAGACTTCCATACAATCTGACTTATTTTGGGGCCAGTAGAGTTGCCCCATGATGGCCATTAGAGAGAACGCAGGTTTCAGGCATTTCCACATTGGCTCCACTTTTCAGACCTGAACCTACCCACTTAGGTTGATCTGATACTTGTTGCTTTGAACACGTACACAACACAACACCTCCATAAATAAGCATGACACAATCAGCATGAAAAGCAGGTCACAATGACAAAAGGCCATGTGTCTATTTTGTTTGCTGGAAAGAAGCAGAAAACCATTTGAACTTAAGTTGGCAAACGCCACAAATTTGTGGTCTCATTACCTGTCCTGCCTACTTCTTGTGTGACTGACGCGCATGTACACACAAACAAGCAGTGAGTGTCATGATGTAGGCTCCGCTCAACAGGATGCAAGGCCACTTTACATCAATAGGGTGAGAAGCAACTCGCTATAAAAAAAAAAAAAACAGTAAGAAAGTAGTTGGCTGGAAATGTTTTCATATCCAGCCTTCTGGCCGTAAACAGGTGCTTATAGAAAACTGATGAAAGTATCATGGTCCTTTAACAAACAAGTGACACTGTCATACAGTGATGAAAATATTTTTACACCTTTGAAGGTACCTCATTAATCATTCCAGTATTTTTACAAGTTATTCTGTCATCTTAGTTACAAATAGTGTACACATTTGCATATACGTATGAGACACACATACACATATGTATACATACATACTGACTACATATACAATTCTTAATCTGTAACAGTGAACATCAATGCAATTTAAGTCAAAATTGACTTAAAAGCTCATACTACATTTTATCTAAACATAACTATGACAATAATTAAAGCAGACTTGATGCTCACTGTGATAGATTATGAAGCCCGAGAAAGTTGAATTAAATACCACAGAATAAATGAGTGGAAACCAACAGCTGCCTGGAAAGTAGGGAAAATATATTCAAAATATGAAGCACTGCAGCATGACTTGCAAAAGCAGTTAGCAGGAATGTAGAATAATCATTTGCACAGTAGCAGAACTGCAGAATCACCAGTATGGTCTTTTAGGAGTAAATTCAAGATGGAAATCAGTGTCACAAAGAATCTTTACAGTGTATGGTTACCCAATGCTGCATGTGTGACTTCTCAGATTTTTTCTGTCAGTGCTGTGTGGTCTCTGTCTGAAGTTGTATGAGTTGCTGAGCTCATCCAGACAGAAGAACACAGGAGCTGCTCTCTACCAGAAAACTGCAGCTGATGCAGAACATCTCTGTTGCCAGTAGTTCATCAGATCCTATAGTGGGGATTTCCAGGTCTATCATGCCCTCTGGTGGTCATGATGGAGGCTCTCAGCTCATGCCATTAATAGCCAGTGGTGGAGGAAGCGTCCAGATTCTTTAACACAAGTAAGAGAAGTAATACGGCAATGCAAAGTAATAAATTGCAAGCAAAGGTCATTTATTTAAAATGTTATTTAATTGAAATAAGCACAGAAGTATTCAGTATCAATGTAATTAAAGTATCAATAGTGAAAATACTCACGCTGAATGGCCACTTTCAGAGTGATTATTGGTGCATTGATGCATTAACATGTGAGCAACATTTTAATGTTGTAGCATGTCAAGTTACAGCTAATTTGAACTCCTTTGTACACTGCTGGGTTGTTTAAGCCATTACAATGCACGTATGTAAATTCTTAATTACAGTGTCCCTGAAGTGCACATCACAATGACAAATAGGAAAACACGACGACAAATGACAAAACATTTGTCATTTGGCACTGAAGGAGGCACCGTCCTATCTATCTATCTATCTATCTATCTATCTATCTATCTATCTATCTATATGTGCATGTGAATTTTCGTTGTTTTTTTGTTTTTTTTTAACTTCACACGAAAAACAGAAAAACAAAGTAATACATTGATTGTTTACACGGACCCCAAATGCCTCCCCCTCCTCATTCCTGTTAAAAAGACAGACAGTGTGTCCGTCCAATCAGTGATGATCCTTGTCAATAGAGAGCGTCCAATCAGCAACAAGCTTTGTCGATACCTACCTTTTCCGGTAGAGGTTGATGTCGTTGTGCTTTCTACTTTTGCGATCGTGTTGTCTGCGTCTACGGTTGCGTTTTGTTGTTTGTTGTCGTGTTTTCTCTTTTGTTGTCGTGTTTTGTTATTTGTTGTGTTTTGTTATTTGCTGTTGTGTTTTGTTATTTGTTGTTGTGTTTTGTTATTTGTTGTGTTTTGTTATTTGTTGTCGTGTTTTCTATTTTGTTGTTGTGTTTTGTCATGTGTTGTTGTGTTTTGTTATTTGTTGTTGTGTTTTTTGATTTGCTGTTGTGTTTTCCTATTTGTCGTTGTGATGTGCACTTCAGGGCTACTGTACTTAATCTACAAAATAATCAAACTCCAGCTGTCAGGTAAGTGTAGTTGAGTAAAAAGTCCAATATTTGCCTTTGAAATGTAGTGGAGTAGAAGTACAAAATAGCATAGAATTAAAGTACTGAAGTGCAATTACTTCAGAATTGTATTTAATTACAGTACTGAGCAAATGTGCATGGTTACTTTTCTGGCACTGACAACAGCTGAGAACAGCTGATTGCATTTTTAATGATATGTCTTAATTGTTTAATCAGTGGAACAGACATGGTTTATTTCTATGCTCAAAATCGTTGATGACCTTGTAGGAATAAAAAGACTTTTCAATCTTTGATATCAAATGTTCAGCAATTTTGACATACTGTACAAGAAAACATCGGACATAGACTCAAACAAACTTTCCTCATTTGATTTTATTAGTTTTCATTAATGATTTAAATGAGACATATACATTGCAGAATTATTTCTTAACCACAAACTCTCCTGAAATCACAATGATTCTTAAACTGTCTAATATTCAGAATAATATATTTGTAAATACACTGCCTTTACAGTTAACTGATCTCTCTCTCTCATTCTAACATTTTTTTTATTATATTTTGACATTGTCGTAGACAAGTTTCAGATTTACTGAATATAGATAAGATGTAATTACATAAGGACATATGAGGATATATATGATATATGATATATGGGATGATGAATCTGATATAATGTTTATATATAAGACGTAGGTCTGTTGGCTTTGCACTCTCTCTCTCTCTCTCTCTCTCTCTCTCTATCTCTCTATCTCTCTCTCTCTCTCTCTCTCTCTAGACCACACACTCGCTATGCACTGAGCTATTCCTTAGAGGAGCTATTCTACTTGTACAACACATTTTAGTTTAAAAAAACATCTTAAAATACATTTTTTTAAAACATCCCTGATGCTCAGGCCTGGTGGGGGTCAACTCAGGCCTGGCAGCCAGGCTTGCAATACACTAGTGAAAACCCTGCTACTGATGAACAATAACGTTTTCTGAGTCTGACTGAATCACAATCTCACATTCATTGTGCTAACGTAATGTCACAATATCAGAAATGGCAGGAAGCGATGCACTCAGGGAGATCACCACTCCTGACCATTTAAGAAGCGATGTGTGGAAAGTGTTTGGATTTCTGTCCACAAACGTAAAAATGAAACAAAAGCAGGCCCACAGTAAAAGACTTGAGCCTGAATGATCAGTGCTGCAACTGCAGTGCAGGGTTTGGACACACAGCTCTTACTCACACTATCATTTAGACTTGCACTGCATCCTGACCCAAAATAACATGTCACGTATTGATGTAAACAAGCGCATGCTGACGTGGATTTATATATATTTCAGTTAAATGTGTAGTTTAATTACTATGAATATATATATGATGAAAGCTTATTTAATATTTTGATTAACATGATTCATTTTGTGCCTAAGCTTAATTGTTACTTAGCAAGAAAGCTATCACCTATTTATTGGTAATGTTGGAATGACCTCTAGTGGACAGAATGTATAACAACCACCTGCTGATAGTGGCATTGGCAATGCATAAGCCTGTGTATACAGTGTATAGGTACATAGTAAATATTAATAATAGGCTAAATTTGAGCATTAAAAATTCAAATATTAAAATAATAAGGGATGAAATTTGAATTGGATTATAGAGAAAGACTAGACAGCACTATTAAGATGTATGTTTGATATTTTGAAGTATGGTTTTTGTATCACTGCTTCTTCTATGTACTTTATTGAATTGTTCATTGTTTTTGGATGTTTAAGCACACTTGCCATCATAGAGCTTGTCAGCCTATTGGTGTGCATGATGTATAAATATGGTTGTGTTTTCCATTTTTTAAACACTCTGACCTGACAAAGATCTAAGTAGGATCGAAACGTCATTATTAAACTTTTGTGGCCTGGAGTAAGTGTGCAGGTGTTACCTTTTTCATTGATGCTGTTTCCTGATAGCCTTGCACCTACTTGATGTGTGTATAATTAATCTCCATCAACATAATTACATAAGGAGACATGAGATTTAACTTCAGTGATTAATATTTTTCTGCCAACTGTATTAACTGGATACATAAAAATAAGAGGTTGTTTAGAATATACCAATAACCACATTAACTAGAGTGACAGGGCACACTTTCTTTGGAAACGAAATGATGAGTCTAACTTGTGTTACTGACAGGACAGATGATTAGAGGGGGGGAGTTTTCACCGTCAGAATTATGAGAGGGATTGAAATATGGGCAGAGTTTCTCAGTGAAGGTGCAGTCGGTAAAGGAATACATGAGAGCTACAGCATCGACATCATAGAAGGAGACCAGACCCTCCTCATAATCCACAAACACCCCCACCTTCTCAGGCTTTGACCTCAGAGGGAGACAGACTGATGGACCAGCAAGAGCTTTGTACTCATTTCCCTTCATTAAGCCCACAGTCCAATGGCCATTTTCAGGGGACAATATAAAGTAGCCCTTCCTGTTTATTGACTCTCTGGACACTCCTAAAATCCAGCCAGTCTTCTCTTTAACTTGAACCTCAAAGTAAAATCTTCCTGAAGACATACGCTGCTTTCCTAACACACCTAAAGCTGAGGAAAATCTCTCTGGGTTGTCTGGAAGAATCTGTTTTACATCACCATGACTGACTTGTTTCCCATCATCAGACAGGATGAGATAAGGATGTGCTGTATCAGGATCAAGAGTCACATCCACTGCATACTGCTGGACCCTCCTCAGCTCAAAATGAACACGCAGCTTCTCCAGCTCCTTACTGAGTGTGTCCTTCAGCTGAGCCACAGCTCTCCTCACAGTCTCCTCATATGATGACTGAACTCTGACGTCTGTCCAGTCTTTGGTGGATGGAGCAGGGTTCAGGGATGAGAAGCTTTGGAGGAACTGGAGGTGGTCTTCAGTACGTAAGAGCTGCTCCACTTCAGCACATCTCTTCATCAGCTCAGAGATTTCCTCTTCCAGCTCTTTGATGAAACCTTCAGCCTGTTTCTCTGTTGTTTTGTGCTTCTCTTTAATCATCATAATAAGCTCAGCCAGACTTATCTCCACAAACTGGATCAGATCAGTGAAGACCTGCACATTGGCTGCTGTCTCTCTGTCTGCATCTTCCTTGCTGAACTTTACTGACTGTTTGATCTGCTGAATCTTCAGTCGTCTCTCTTCAATCATCTGCTGAACATCAGTCTCTGTCTTTCCCAGCTCAGCCTTCTTCCCTTCATATTCCTCTATCATAGGAACGATGTGATGAAGCTTGTGATCTGACTCAGCACAGGACTGACACACACATATCTGGTCAGTCTTGCAGAACAGCTCCAGAGGTCGATCATGCTTCTTACACATTCTGTCTTTTAGGTTCTTCACAGGATCAATCAGCTTATGTCTTGTCATAACTGTGATTTTCTGGTGAAGCTCCAGGTGAGTCTCACAGTATGAAGTCAGACACACCAGGCAGGACTTCAAGGCCTTCAGTTTGGTTTCATCGCAGACATCACAGAGAACTACTTCTTCCTTTTCTTCTTCTTGTTCTGAGCTGCTGCTGATTTTCTTTTGAACTGACTGTCTGAACTGAGCAGCCGGCTGAGATCGAAAGGTTTTGACCTGCAGTTCAGGTTGTTTGTCAGAAAGCTCTTCACACCTGGGACGTTGACACTGGGCATTACCCAGACAGATGGAGCACGGACACTGATCTTCAGAAAAGAGACTGTTGGCTGCCATGTCTAAAAATGAAAGTGAAAGTGTCAAATAAAAATGAAACTGAAATGAGCAAAATTCATGTTGAAATAAATCCCTAAAATAAACCCATCTAATACTAACAAGTGAAAAGGAAAATATCTAGAATGACAACCAACAGGACACCTCCCAATGCCTTAACAGAAAAAACTGCCATGTCAGACTTTTTTAGCATTGTTGTCCTTGTGTGAGTATTCTCCTGATTTCCTTTTGATTACTGTAAAATACAGTGAATATTATCAACTGTACTCACCGGGTGTGCAGAGGGTCTGTTGTGTTTTTGACTTGAAAGCCTGAAATCACAGTTGTTTGTCGTTGTCTTCAGTTCTGCTCTACTGTTGACTACTTTCAGTTTTTTTTACTGTGGAACCTCCTCTTCCCAGTATTCATCCTCCTCTTCCCAGCAGGACAGCCAGTTATGTTTTGAAGTCTCCTTGCAGTTTAGAGGTGATTATGGTGACTTTACCACAAGATGGACAGACTATATTTCACACTGAGGTTACAAAGTAAAACTTATTTTCACTTGAAATATAATATATGATTAACAGTGCTGTCTCGTGGTTAGATATCTCTATTAGTGGAGAAAACAGAAAAGAAGATGAGATGCAGTTATTAAATACTAAAAAAAACTGAAAGACACAAGTCATATCCTCATAGAACATCACATGACAATGCTTCACTGTACAGGGGTACCAGGCAAGGATGCCCACTCTCCCCATCTTTATTCACCATCTTCTAGGAACTACTTGCAGCAGCTAGAAGTACAGCATTGAGGAGAATGACTTTCTAGAATTTCTATTGATTAAGTCCTCCATTCAAACTAAAATCAACATCAAATCATCTAACCTGGAATTACCTCTGTTACCATCAAACCTAATCAACATCACAACTAAAAAAAACTAATATCTAAAATCTACATGATAATTCCACATTTGACTTAACAATATCCGTCACTACCAAAAAATGGGAACAAGATCTACAAATTGACCCCAGTGCCCACTTCTGGACTCAAATCTGCAAAAACATCTTCTCTCTATCCTCTAACACGAATATCCAGCTCATATGATATAAGATCATTCATTGAGTACACTACACATGGGGAAAAGATGTTCAAAATGGGTTTCATAGACACTTAAATTTGTCCTTATTGTACACAAAACACTACTGACACCTATATGCATGCCACATGGGACTGTACACCAATTAAACAGTTCTGGCGGGATATCAAGGACAACCTCTCCTTTTTTTTGGGCTGCCACATCCCATCATCCCCTTTACTCTGCCTACTAGGAGACATTTCCAACATAAACCTAAACAACACATCCAGTAGAATACTCTCCATTGCCTTAACCATCGCCAAGAAAACTATCCTCATGAACTGGAAATCAAGGAATAAAATCAATATTACAATTTGGGAAAATCCATTTATTGAAAACATGTCAATGGAAAAATTATCTGCGTCCATCAAAAGCAAAACTATGATTTTGACATAATCTGGAATCTGTTTATTAATAGTCTTAACTCTTGATCTCCACACAAATTATACTTGACCTCTTTTTGCCTGTTATGTGTATACAGTTATGTTTAATCTAAACATAACTCTGACAATAATTAACACAGACTTGATGCTCACTGCGATAGAGTATGAAGCCCAAGGAAAGCAGCAGCTGCCTGGAAAGTAGTGAAATATATTCAAAAATGTGAAGTACTGAAGCAGTTAGCAGGAATGTAGAGTATTCATTTGTAGCATAACTGCAAAATCACCAGAAAAGTCTTTTAAGAGTAAATTCAAGCTGGAAATCAGTGTCACTGAGAATCTTTACAGCGTTCGTGTGCCCAGTGCTGCATGTGTGAGTTCTCAGATTTTCAGTCAGTTCTGTGATGTCTCTCTGTCTGATGTTGTGTGAGTTGCTGAGCTCAGAGGAGCAGAGGAGCTGCTCTCTGCTAGCAAACTGCAGCTGATGCAGAACATATCTGTTGCAAGCAGTTCATCAGAACCTTTAGTGGGGATTTTCAGGTCTATCAAGCCCTCTGGTGGCCATGATGGAGGTTCTTAGCTCATGCCAATAATAATCAGTGGTGGAGGAAGTGTCCAGATGCAGGTGCATTGCAAAATAATGCATCGCAAGTGTTACGCCCATAGAGTGGAAGCTCACTCAAGGGGTGACATATTTTAGAAAAATAATTTATTCTGAAAGAACAAATTAACACTTTGTGAGTCAGCTGATCTTCAGTGTAGCTTTACTCTTTTAACGATAACTGCCAACTTAAATTAGTTGGAACAATACAATGACAATACAAAACAATAATAATATAATATTAAAACTCAATATTTCAAAATACAGTAATCATGTATAAACTAGCTATTTCCACTATAAACTAGCTATTAAAAATGATCGTCTATAACAGAGCATTGAACATTTACATTACAATATAATCTCCCTCATTCATCCTCTCTGTTTATGCGTGATGTATTACAACGTGAGCACCTGGTTGCCTTGACAACGGTAAACAACAGTGCTGCTAATCAGCTGTTCGGGCTCTGGCTCTAACTGACAACGTTCTATAACCGTTGTAAACAACTGAAAATAAACGTTACTAACCGTTACAAACAAACTGAAAATAAACGTTGTTAACTGTGAGAAGAAAACGAACAAAACAAAGAAAATATAAACCACGAAACATTCATAATAAATAAAGTTTTATACATATAAAAAAATAACATTGAAACCAGTGGAAATTTCCTATGCGCCACACAAGCAAACATCCTGCATTTAAAATGTTACTAAATTAAAGGCACATAAGTATTAAGTATCAATGTATTTAAAGTAGCAGGCTAGCTAACGTTAGCAGCTTTTTTTTCCCAGCCTGTCTGCGATGATGCATGAGCTGACTTTGTTCAATTTCTTAGAAAGGATCCCTGATTAACTTTCACACAGCAACGTACATACAGATTTAATTACCTTGCGAGCTGTTTAATTTTTTTTTTTTCACAGTAACATTGGTGGTAGCAAGTGCTAACAGGCTAGGGTAACAGTAGGTCAGTGCCATTGCATTAGCAACCAGATGGAGAAGCTTCTAATCAGACTGAGAAAACTACAACTGTGGTCCCAAAAAGAAGTGAAACTACAACTGTGGTCTCAAAAAGAAATACAATTGTTCAAGCAACCATTTTGCCACTCTCACACAGGCTTTACTTGACAGCTTCCCACCCTGAGCGTGACATCAGAGGAAAATGGCAACCATGTGAATATGGTCCATACTTTCTGAACTTTATATGGATCAGCAGCACTACATGCTGTTGTCAGGGAAATGGGGTAAATGAGTTTATTTCCTGGCCCAAAGAATGTCCAGAAGCTGGAAAAGCTTATTTCTATATATACATATATATATATATATGTATATATATGTGTGTGTGTGTGTATATATATATATATATATATATATATATATATATATATATATATATATATATATATATGAGAGCATGTGAATTTTCGTTTTTTTGGGGTTTTTTTTTTACTTCACATGAAAAACAGAAAAACAAAGAAATACATTGATTGTTTATCCTGTTATTAATCAAGTTGAACACAGCTTTGGGTGGAGATTACGCGGACCCCAAATGCCTCCCCCTCCTCCTTCCTGTTAAAAAGACAGACAGTGCGTCTGTCCAATCATTGATGATTCTTGTCAACAGGAGAGCGTCCAATCAGCAACAAGCTTTGTCGATACCTACCTTTTCCGGTAGAAGTTCATGTCGTTGTGTTTTCTACTTTTGCTGTTGTGTTTTGTTATTTGTTTTTGTGTTTTCTCTTTTGTTGTTGTGTTTTGTCATTTGTTGTTGTGTTTTGTTATTTGTTGTCGTGTTTTGTTATTTGTTGTTGTGTTTTTTGATTTGCTGTTGTGTTTTCCTATGTCGTTGTGATGTGCACTTCAGGGCCACTGTACTTAATCTACAAAATAATCAAACTCCAGCTGTCAGGTAAGTGTAGTTGAGCAAAAAGTCCAATATTTGCCTTTGAAACGTAGTGGAGTAGAAGTACAAAATAGCATAGAATTAAAGTACTGAAGTGCAATTACTTCAGAATTGTATTTAATTACAGTACTGAGCAAATGTGCATGGTTACTTTTCTGGCACTGACAACAGCTGAGAACAGCTGATTGCATTTTTAATGATATGTCTTAATTGTTTAATCAGTGGAACAGACATGGTTTATTTCTATGCTCAAAATTGTTGATGACCTTGTAGGAATAAAAAGACTTTTCAATCTTTGATATCAAATGTTCAGCAATTTTGACATACTGTACAAGAAAACATCGGACATAGACTCAAACAAACTTTCCTCATTCGATTTTATTAGTTTTCATTAATGATTTAAATGAGACATATACATTGCAGAATTATTTCTTAACCACAAACTCTCCTGAAATCACAATGATTCTTAAACTGTGTCTAATATTCAGAACAATATATTTGTAAATACACTGCCTTTACAGTTAACTGATCTCTCTCTCTCTCATTCTAACATTTTTTATTATATTTTTACATTGTCGTAGACAAGTTTCAGATTTACTGAATATAGATAAGATGTAATTACATAAGGACATATGAGGATATATATGATATATGGGATGATGAATCTGATATAATGTTTATATATAAGACGTAGGTCTGTTGGCTTTGCACTCTCTCTCTCTCTCTCTCTCTCTCTCTCTCTCTCTCTCTCTAGACCACACACTCGCTATGCACTGAGCTATTCCTTAGAGGAGCTATTCTACTTGTACAACACATTTTAGTTTAAAAAAACATCTTAAAATACATTTTTTTAAAAATCCCTGATGCTCAGGCCTGGTGGGGGTCAACTCAGGCCTGGCAGCCAGGCTTGCAATACACTAGTGAAAACCCTGCTACTGATGAACAATAACATTTTCTGAGTCTGACTGAATCACAATCTCACATTCATTGTGCTAACGTAATGTCACAATATCAGAAATGGCAGGAAGCGATGCACTCAGGGAGATCACCACTCCTGACCATTTAAGAAGCGATGTGTGGAAAGTGTTTGGATTTCTGTCCACAAATGTAAAAATGAAACAAAAGCAGGCCCACAGTAAAAGACTTGAGCCTGAATGATCAGTGCTGCAACTGCAGTGCAGGGTTTGGACACACAGCTCTTACTCACACTATCATTTAGACTTGCACTGCATCCTGACCCAAAATAACATGTCATGTATTGATGTAAACAAGCGCATGCTGACGTGGATTTATATATATTTCAGTTAAATGTGTAGTTTAATTACTATGAATATATATATGATGAAAGCTTATTTAATATTTTGATTAACATGATTCATTTTGCGCCTAAGCTTAATTGTTACTTAGCAAGAAAGCTATCACCTATTTATTGGTAATGTTGGAATGACCTCTAGTGGACAGAATGTATAACAACCACCTGCTGATAGTGGCATTGGCAATGCATAAGCCTGTGTATACAGTGTATAGGTACATAGTAAATATTAATAATAGGCAAAATTTGAGCATTTAAAATTCAAATATTAAAATAATGAGGGATGAAATTTGAATTGGATTATAGAGAAAGACTAGACAGCACTATTAAGATGCATGTTTGATATTTTGAAGTATGGTTTTTGTATCACTGTGTCTTCTATGTACTTTATTGAATTGTTCATTGTTTTTGGATGTTTAACACCCTGAGTGGTTTGGATGTTTAAGCACACTTGCCATCATAGAACTTGTCAGCCTATTGGTGTGCATGATGTATAAATATGGTTGTGTTTTCCATTTTTTAAACACTCTGACCTGACGAAGATCTAAGTAGGATCGAAACGTCATTATTAAACTTTTGTGGCCTGGAGTAAGTGTGCAGGTGTTACCTTTTACATTGATGCTGTTTCCTGATAGCCTTGCACCTACTTGATGTGTGTATAATTAATCTCCGTCAACATAATTACATAAGGAGACATGAGATTGAACTTCAGTGATTAATATTTTTCTGCAAACTGTATTAACTGGATACATAAAAATAAGAGGTTGTTTAGAATATACCAATAACCACATTAACTAGAGTGACAGGGCACACTTTCTTTGGAAATGAAATGATGAGTCTAACCTGTGTTACTGACAGGACAGATGACTAGAGGGGGGGAGTTTTCACCGTCAGCATTATGGGAGGGATTGAAATATGGGCAGAGTTTCTCAGTGAAGGTGCAGTCAGTAAAGGAATACATGAGAGCTGCAGCATCGACATCATAGAAGGAGACCAGGCCCTCCTCATAATCCACAAACACCCCCACCTTCTCAGGCTTTGACCTCAGAGGGAGACAGACTGACGGACCAGCAAGAGCTTTGTACTCATTTCCCTTCATTAAGCCCACAGTCCAATGGCCATTTTCAGGGGACAATATAAAGTAGCCCTTCCTGTTTATTGACTCTCTGGACACTCCTAAAATCCAGTCAGTCTTCTCTTTAACCTGAACCTCAAAGTAAAATCTTCCTGAAGACATACGCTGCTTTCCTAACACACCTAAAGCTGAGGAAAATCTCTCTGGGTTGTCTGGAAGAATCTGTTTTACATCACCATGACTGACTTGTTTCCCATCATCAGACAGGATGAGATGAAGATGTGCTGTATCAGGATCCAGTGTAACATCCACTGCAAACTGCTGGACCCTCCTCAGCTCAAAATGAACACGCAGCTTCTCCAGCTCCTTACTGAGTGTGTCCTTCAGCTGAGCCACAGCTCTCCTCACAGTCTCCTCATATGATGACTGAACTCTGATGTCTGTCCAGTCTTTGGTGGATGGAGCAGGGTTCAGGGATGAGAAGCTTTGGAGGAACTGGAGGTGGTCTTCAGTACATAAGAGCTGCTCCACTTCAGCACATCTCTTCATCAGCTCAGACATTTCCTCTTCCAGCTCTTTGATGAAGCCTTCAGCCTGTTTCTCTGTTGTTTTGTGCTTCTCCTCAATCATGTCAATGAGTTGAGCCAGATCTCTCTTAATAGACTGGATCAGATCAGTGAAGACCTTCTCACTGTCTGCTGTCTCTCTGTCTGCATCTTCCTTGCTGAACTTTACTGACTGTTTGATCTGCTGAATCTTCAGTCGTCTCTCTTCAATCATCTGCTGAACATCAGTCTCTGTCTTTCCCAGCTCAGCCTTCTTCCCTTCATATTCTTCTATCATAGGAATGATGTGGTGTCTCTTGTGATCTGACTCAGCACAGGACTGACACACACATATCTGGTCAGTCTTGCAGAACAGCTCCAGAGGTCGATCATGCTTCTTACACATTCTGTCTTTTAGGTTTTTCACAGGATCAATCAGCTTATGTCTTGTCATAAATGTGATTTTCTGGTGAAGCTCCAGGTGAGTCTCACAGTATGAAGTCAGACACACCAGGCAGGACTTCAAGGCCTTCAATTTGGTTTCAGTGCAGACGTCACAGAGAACTTCTTCAGAAAAGAGACTGTTGGCTGCCATGTCTATGAATGAAAGTAAAAGTGTCAAATAAAAATGAAACTGAAATGAGCAAAATTCATGTTGAAATAAATCCCTAAAATAAACCCATCTAATACCAACAAGTGAAAAGGAAAATATCTAGAATGACAACCAACAGCACACCTCCCAATGCCTTAACAGAAAAAACTGCCATGTCAGACTTTTCTAGAATTGTTGTCGTTGTGTGAGTATTCTCCTGATTTCCTTTTGATTACTGTAAAATACAGTGAATATTATCAACTGTACTCACCGGGTGTGCAGAGGGCCTGTTGTATTTTTGACCTGAAAGCCTGAAATCACAGTTGTTTGTCGTTGTCTTCAGTTCTGTCGACTTACTTTCAGTTTTTTTTTACTGTGGAACCTCCTCTTCCAAGTATTCATCCACCTCTTCCTGCAGGACAGCCAGTTATGTTTTGAAGTCTCCTTGCAGTTTAGAGGTGATTATGGTGACTTTACCACAAGATGGACAGATTATATTTCACACTGAGGTTACAAAGTAAAACTTATTTTCACTTGAAATATAATATATGATTAACAGTGCTGTCTCGTGGTTAGATATCTCTATTAGTGGAGAAAACAGAAAAGAAGATGAGATGCAGTTATTAAATACTAAAAAAAACTGAAAGACACAAGTCATATCCTCATAGAACATCACATCACAATGCTTCACTGTACAGGGGTACCAGGCAAGGATGCCCACTCTCCCCATCTTTATTCACCATCTTCTAGGAACTACTTGCAGCAGCTAGAAGTACAGCATTGAGGAGAATGACTTTCTAGAATTTCTATTGATTAAGTCCTCCATTCAAACTAAAATCAACATCAAATCATCTAACCTGGAATTACCTCTGTTACCATCAAACCTAATCAACATCACAACTAAAACAAAAAAAAAATCTAAAATCTACAAGATAATTCCACATTTGACTTAACAATATCCGTCACTACCAAAAAATTGGAACATGATCTACAAATTGACCCCAGTGCCGACTTCTGGACTCAAATCTGCAAAACCATCTTCTCTCTATCCTCTAACACGAATATCCAGCTCATATGATATAAGATCATTCATTGAGTACACTACACATGGGGAAAAGATGTTCAAAATGGGTTTTATAGACACTTAAATTTGTCCTTATTGTACACAAAACACTACTGACACCTATATGCATGCCACATGGGACTGTACACCAATTAAACAGTTCTGGCGGGATATCAAGGACAACCTCTCCTTTCTTTTGGACTGCCACTGTCACGTCCTACCGGGACTTTTTCTGTTTTTTGGACTCTTTGTGTTTTTGTTCTTTTGACTTCCTTGGTCTTTGTTATCCTTCAGATGCCCTCAGACTTTTTCTGTTTTTAGTTGGACTTTTTTAGGGACTCTTTCATTTGTGTTGCATTTGTTTCCTGGTTTTGGTTTTCTCTGGGCCCTTGTGTGTTCCTCCTGTGTTTTTTGTGTCACCTGTTTGTTTACTTTAGTTCCTGTTTTATTTTGAAATATTTCCTCCTTGTGTCTGGTCACTTTACTTCCTGTGTTTGATTATTTCATGTGTCTCACCTGTGTTTCGTTTCCCTCACTTGTGTTTCATTTGCAATCCCTGTCTATTTATAGGTTAGTTTTCAGTTCGGTCCTTGTCGAGTTGTCTGCTTCTGTTTGATATTCCTGGTTAGTGTTCCTGTGTCTCCTGCATTCTGGTTTGTTCCTGTGACTTTTTGCATTTTCATTAAATATATCTGCATCGGATTTTCCCTGCCTACCGTCTCTGCATTTGGGTCCACCTGCTCCACTCACCCACCCTGACAGTACAACTCAACCAGACATGGACCCAGCAGAGACGAATCCTTTCCAAGGAACCCATCTGGCATTGGGGGGACCTCGATCAGCCAGAGGGGCCTCCAAGCTGGCCAGCCACCAGCATTCTGCTTCTTCCACGCTTGATGTTCCTGCTCAAATGACTCTGTTTGAGTTTTTCTGCTTTCAAGCAGCTATATATGCCAACAAAGATTCAGCTAGCCAGCAGTCTGCTTCTCGACCAGGCAGTCCTCAGCCCCTCCTGGACTGCCTACCACCAACCTGCTAGTCCCGATGCTGCTCTGGTTCAGGACTGCTATTTGAGCACCAGCCTGGCTCTGGGAGGCCCTTGGATCGCCAACCAGAAGTCCGGTCGTCAATGCAGATGACAACACCGTTCATTGGGTCACCTTGCCGCCTGTCCGCTCCAGCGCCTCAGAGTCTCCGCTCCCCATTGTCACAAAGTCCCAACCTCCTGTCCCTGCAGGCGTGCAGCAACCCTCTGTTCCTGCTGGCGTGCAGCAACTCCCCGTTTCTGCTGGGCCGTCGCAGCAACCCTCTGTTCCTGCTGGCGTGCAGCAACTCCCCGTTCCTGCTGGGCCGCTGCAGCAACTCTCTGTTCCTGCTGGGCCGCTGCAGCAATCCTCTGTTCCTGCTGGGCCGCTGCAGCAATCCTCTGTTCCTGCTGGGCCGCTGCAGCAATCCTCTGTTCCTGCTGGGCCGCTGCGCCAGTCCCCCGTCCCTGAGCTGCGCCAGTCCCCCGTCCCTGAGCTGCAACCATCCTGTCCCTGTCCACCTGAAGTCGTGGAGTCACTGGTCATTGGGTTCCTGTGCGGCTGTTTCCTCTGGCTCCCGGGTCCCTGTGGTTCCTGCTTTCCCAGGAAGGCCAGATCTCCACTTCCCGAAACTCCAGTGGCGTCGCCCCCAGAGTCTGCAGCAGCATCCCCAGTGGCTTTGCCCCCTGAGGGGCCCATCCTTCGCCTTCCCCGTTGGCCTGCAGCCTGACCTCCAGAGGGGTTCCACCTTCGCCTTCCCCTTCCCTGTTGGTCTGGAGTCCGACTTTCAGAGGGTTTCTGCCTTCGCTGCCGGCCTGCAGCCCAACCTCCAGAGCAGCTCCTCATGTTCATTCACCCTCCAGAGCGACCTCTGCCATCTGTCCTGCACCCTGGTCGCCCTCCTGAGCGACTTCTGCTGTCTGTCTTGCACCCTGGTCGTGCTCCTGAGCGACCTCTGCCGTCTTCAGCCTTCAGCCATTGCCCCTGCCCTCCGGCTGCCCGGCTGAGACCTTTTTTCTATGCCCTTGTTCAGCCCCCAAGCCGTTCACCCAAGACTCCTGGCTCTGACTCTGCCTCTGTCTGGCCCAAGGGCCTTCCACCTGAACTTTTACCCTGCCCCTGTTCAGTCCCTGGGTCGTTTGCTTGTCCTGTCTCTGCCCCTGTCCGGCCTTGGGCTGCCCTTCTGAGTGCCTCCTACCTGCACCTTGTCTTGGCATGTGGACTGTCTGTTTTTTGTTATCCTTCTGATGCCCTCAGACTTTTTCTGTTTTTTAGATGGACTTTTTGAGGGACTCTTTCATTTGTGTTGCATTTGTTTCCTGGTTTTGGTTTTCTTTGTTCCCTTGTGTGTTCCTCCTGTGTTTTTTGTGTCACCTGTTTGTTTACTTTAGTTCCTGTTTTATTTTGTGTGTCTGGTCACTTTACTTCCTGTGTTTGATTATTTCATGTGTCTCACCTGTGTTTCATTTGCAATCACTCTCTGTGTATTTATAGTCCAGTTTTCAGTTCGGTCTTTGTCGAGTTGTTTGCTTTTGTTTGATGTTCCTGTGTCTCCTGCGTTCTGGTTTGTTCCTGTGATTTTTTGCATTTTCATTAAATATATCTGCATCAGATTTTCCCTGCCTACCATCTCTGCATTTGGGTCCACCTGCTCCACTCACCCACCCTGACAGCCACATCCCACCATCCCCTTCACTCTGCCTACTAGGAGACATTTCCAACATAAACCTAAACAACACATCCAGTAGAATACTCTCCATAGCCTCAACCATTGCAAAGAAAACTATCCTCATGAACTGGAAATCAAGGAACAAAATCAATATTACAATTTGGGGAAAATCTGTTTATTGAATACATGTCAATGGAAAAATGATCTGCGTCCATCAAAAACAATGATTTTGACATAATCTGGAATCTGTTTATTAATAGTCTTAACTCTCGATCTCCACAAAAATTATACTCGTAACCTCTTTTTGCCTGTCAACCATCCAAAATAAATATTCATGCTATCATTGCCCATACACATAACTGTCACTCCATTTACACAGTGATCCCTACAAATTCTCAATCTGATCTGTACTTGCACACAAACAGGCATCACGCACATGCATCCAACAAACATACCAGACGCATACACATCTGACCTCTCCAATCTTCCTCCTTTTTTTCCCCTTCTATTTTCTATATTTCTATCTATATATATATAATTGACTTAAAAGCTCACACTATATTTTATCTAAACATAACTATGACAATAATTAATACAGACTTGATGCTCACTGCGATAGAATATGAAGCCCAAGGCAACCAGCAGCTGCCTGGAAAGTAGTGAAATCCATTCAAAAGGTGAAGCACTGAAGCATGACTTGCAAAAGCAGTTAGCAGGAATGTAGGGTATTCATTTGTAGCATAACTGCAAAATCACCAGAAAAGTCTTTTAAGAGTAAATTCAAGCTGGAAATCAGTGTCACTGAGAATCTTTACAGCGTACGTGTGCCCAGTGCTGCATGTGTGAGTTCTCAGATTTTCAGTCAGTGCTGTGTTGTCTCTCTGTCTGATGTTGTGTGAGTTGCTGAGCTCAGAGGAGCAGAGGAGCTGCTCTCTACTAGCAAACTGCAGCTGATGCAGAACATATCTGTTGCAAGCAGTTCATCAGAACCTTTAGTGGGGATTTCCAGGTCTATCAAGCCCTCTGGTGGCCATGATGGAGGCTCTCAGCTCATGCCAAAAATAGTCAGTGGTGGAGGAAGTGTCCAGATGCAAGTGCAATGCAAAATAATGTATTGCAAGCAAACATCCTGCATTTAAAATGTTACTAAATTAAAGGCACATAAGTATTAAGTATCAATGTATTTAAAGTAGCAGGCTAGCTAACGTCAGTAGCTTTTTTTTTCTAGCCTGTCTGCGATGATGCATGAGCTGACTTTGTTCAATTTCTTAGAAAGGATCTCTGATTAACTTTCACACAGCAACGTAGATACAGATTTAATTACCTTGCGAGCTGTTTAATTTTATTTTTTCACAGTAACATTGGTGGTAGCAGGTACTAACTGTCCATACTTTCTGAACTTTTTATGGATCAGCAGCACTACATGCTGTTGTCAGGGAAATGGGTAATTCTGAGTTTATTTCCTGGCCCAAAGAATGTCCAGAAGCTGGAAAAGCTTATTTTAAGTCTACTGGAGATACTCACAAGTTGCTCATAGCTCACTGTATCAGTCATATGTCCTTAGCAGTAACCAGCCAAAGTAATTTAAGTTTACTTCAAGATTTCATTGCCATATTTGATGTTTGAAACAACCAGAAAAGATGAGAAAATATGAAAAATTAGACTTCTGAAAATTTATTTTAGATTAGCATGGAGACACATTTTCTAAAGCTTACACAGTTCAAAGTCGTAGAAATGTCACTATTCTGAGTCCATGTTAAACACATTCCTTTATGTAATATTGTAATATCTTTACAGATATCTGTCACCAAAATGCAACATTTTTTAGAAGACAGATTAGTCACATTTTATGTATTTAGCAAATACATCCCACTGTGTCAACACTGTTTCTCATACAATGTTTGACCAGCAACATTTCATATTCAAGGACATTCTTCAGTATTACATTCACTGAGTGTTTCATGTCACACCTTCCATCATTGTTCAAGTAAGTCCTGAACATCCCATGCTTCATGTCATGTCATGTGGCTCAGACATAGTATGTTCCGCAGACCTCAGCTGTCGCTCTCAGGTCGTACCAAGGAGAACTTTCTAGAGGGGTCTGGGATGAACCACTTCTCCCACAGATCCATATGAACAGCAGGATGATTCCATGGTTTGAATGGGCCATTCCAGTGCAGCAGATGAGCCTCCTGTAGGAAGCTGTCTGAATAGCGAGCATCTGGACTCCAGCCTGGACACGGGCAAAACACAGGAACGCTATTAGAAATTGACCTCAAGGTGGCACTACAGTATTTTAGTTTTCTGTTTGTCTGTACATCAAGCTCAATATCTCAAACACTGCAGATCAGATTTGCAGAGAAATTTGTCTCTGTTTTAAAATTTGTATTGATTGACTGAAAGGAGGTACTACTACGTTGTCTTACTTGTTACTGACTGGCCCAGTTGAGGGACTGCAATTAAATACTGAAATTCTCCTGTATGTGCAGAGGAGTGATGATCTTACCCAGGTGTCTGACATGCCACAGTGGATCCAGTGTCGTATATTTATCATGAAACACTATCAGCATGGGTGGAGTCGCCACGCCTCCCGCCACGGCACTGCTGTATATGTTCTTCCTATTGGAGAGGGAGCAGAAGAGGTAGAGGATTTTTGATCGGGCAGATACTTCTACTACTTCCCAAATCCTAAATGTAAAACAAATCAAAATCAATATTTACTAAAGGATAGGTTCACAATTTTTCAAGTGTGTCTTAAAACAACAGTCAGGTGTCCATATGAACAGTGAAAGAGGTTTTCCTCGCTGTAATCATTCCTCCTGTTCCTACTGGCTATGAAAAGATCCCCTTCAAATGTGCTTTCAATATAAGTGATGGAGGTCAAAATCCACAGTGTGTCCACACAGTCGTTTTGCGCAAAAATGCATTTAAAAGTTGATGTGAAGCTTATATGAGGCTTCAACAGTCTGAGTTAGTCATATCAAGTGGATATCTGACACATTTACAGTCTTTTTGCATCAAATTCCCTCTTTGTGTTTCCTCAAACAGAGTTTCCCTCTTGAACTGCGGTGGAAGTAGAGTAACAAAAAGAGGGACCTTTGTGCTAAAAAGACTAATGTAAAAAGATATCTACTTGATTTGACTCCTTTGGATGACTTAAGTTTCATATTAGCCTCAAATAAACTTTTAAATACATTTTTGCACAGAAGGAGGACTGTGGATTTTGTCCCCCATTACTTACATCATAAGGGCATTATGAAGAGATCTTCTGATGGTTAGTATGAACAGGAGGAATGATTACAACTGTCCATATGGACTCCTGACTGTTGTTTTAAGACAGTTTTGAAAAACTGTGAACCCGTCCTTTTAATACATGAAATGCAACTTAAAACTGGAAAAAAGCCAACATAGAATAACATATGAAGGCTTGGTAAAGAAAAGAAAAAGTCTGGACAATATACATAATATTAAATTATATTGAATAAATTAATGAAAGAATGAACTGGCAACATGTTTAAAAAAAACTGTCAGTGGTCACTGTGCATACTTGAAATTTTCCTCCATCCAGTCCTCGAGCTGTTTGGTGATCTTCTGTTTCTTCCACTCTTTGACATCTGCCACAAACACTCCAGGGTTGAAAGAGCAGTCACTGGGATTGATTCCCAGATCTTTAACTTCCTGTTTCCTATAGTCAAGGAAGCCCATGTAGGTTGTCTAGGGGATGAACTCAAAGGAAAGTGCACCATATTTCAATCAATTTCAATTTCTGAAACTGAGAATTTTAAAAGTTTACTTCAGAGACGGTGGACCAATACACATATTTTATTGCAAAAAAATCCATGCTGGTTTATTGCTTTTTGATTTTCAGACATAATATTCAGAGTGTCCTCCCTATTGCCCCTTCCCACTGCCATGTTAATACACAAAGAAATGTGGTAAAAAAACATAAATATCCACCTGCATGCCGATGCTGCGCACCATCTCATGTGTGGAGGGCAGGTCGCAGTCGGTGGCGAAAGCAGCAGCGTGTCCTGTCTTCAGTTTGATATTGAACAGATCCCTGATGTCACCTGGAAAGAATGAAAAACCTTTTAGTGTCACAACATGTGCACATATTTCACAACCACCTGTCACATCACTATCATCTAATTTGAAAGTGACAGCAAACCAAACGGTATTTGGTAATATTTGAAAAAGAGACATTCATCCCTGAAAACTCGTTTATGTATATGGAACTTCTGAATCTTAATCATGAAACGTTTCAGAAAGTTGAAAGAGTTTGTCCAGTTTCTATAATTAACTGCAAGCCGCTCAGATCTCCACCAGCTTCACTAAGATATAAATGTATTACTTTCAAAATTCAAAATGTTCAGAACTGTAAAATCTGCATCTGCATCTGTAACAAACAATGCATAGTTATAGACATACATGCTAAATGTTCAAAAGTTAGTTAGAAAATACTGAAAATGTTCAAAAATACATTATCTCACAATGTTAAGACATCTTAATTTTAATAATGATATTTCCTGCATCTATGTCAAAAACTGAGCACTTTTCTCTGCTTCACATCCTGACTTTCTACCAAATGTCACTGAATATTGTTTTTCATAAACAGTATTCTATAACCTAACAGACAAATAAACTGGACAGAAAACCTCTGTGGTCGAGGTTATAGCATCATTACAGATAATGTCTGTGGGGTGATCTGTGTTTTTTTCGTAATGAAAATTAAAACTTCCAAATCCAACCAGATCCAAAAACTTCCAAAAAAGTGTCTGAGGATTTAAACCCTAAAAGTAATCTTCTTTCAAATCAGCCAACTTTAAAACCATTGCATTTTGATGGATATATATAATATGAAGTCTTGTCACATGCACTTTATTGGATTCCTTCCTACCATGATCATATACATACCCTGCACAATGACATCATCATCTAAGTATACGACCCTCTTATGGTTGATGTCAAGCAGAGGTATGTAGAAGCGAACAAAGTTGAGCTGCAAAGCAGAAGATTGAAAAGGTCATTTCACCTGTTTGAAACTGCAACTTTAAGATAAGAGCTGCATCTATGCATGTATAATGTTTGTATCACTGCATGAACACAAGCAAACCCAGAACTTACTGGATGTAACAGATCAGGTCTGGAGGAATCCGGCTTAACCTTTCCCCGGAGAACCATGGGGTTAAACTCCAATAACTTATACTTGATGCCTTTCAGCTTAGTCTTCTCTATGTACCGCCTGCAAAGATACAAAGAAAGTGAGATTAGCCTTACAGGAAGATGAACTGAGCAAACCATTTTTTCCAAAGTTGAGAATGAGCTGTAAGCTCAAATGTCAGAATCCTGAGTAACCAGGTGTCTCGTGAAAAATCAACTTATCTCTTGAAGTAATGTAGCCAGTCTTGTACCTTTTTGTGTGTTTTTGCGTATTGTTTGTAAGTGAGGATTAAATCGGTAAAGAGGATCCCCATCGAGTGAATCACATCCCCCCTCCATACTTGGAACAGTTATAGGTGACAAACAGACTTATAAGAGCACATATCACCTTTAATGTAAAAATCATCACTTAAAGACTAATGTGATGTACAGTGGAAGACAAGTCTCAAACCTGGCCATTTTGATGGCATCACGAAGGGTAACAATATAGAAGAACACACTGGCATGTGTGTTGCTATAGACACTGTTGATGGTTGCCATGGTTGCACCCATACGCTCCTCCGATGCACAGATGATGACAGGGATGACATTATCCACCTCTGACAACTTCGCTGCTGGAGCTTGTGCTGCGTTACCGAGTTTCTTCCAGTGATCTGAGAGGAATCAGGGAGGAGAGGTTACGAGTAGAGGTTGTTTCATCTTGTATGCAGGTTCCTTCATATATGAATGGCAACATAAAGAAAATAACCATGCCTGTCAAGAATTGTAAAAGAATAAGGCTGACATAATAACAAAAAACATCCTTATTGCCAACATAATCCCACGAGAAAACTAACCCAACTCTGTATTATTCCTTCTCTCAGTACTTTTTGACTTCCCTAGTGTACTGTTGTTGCACTCAGCCCCAAGCCCATTCATTCCTGCTGAAAATGTTCGATAAACGTTTAAAAATGGGTCACAAATATACAGTCACATTTCCAAAAAAGGCTCAGTAATTTCCTAAAACAGCTGGGCACTGTAGTTTTTAGAAAACCTTATTCAGGTTGGAGGAAAAAGGGCCTTTGTTGGGGACTATTTTCAGCTGTGGACTGATACACATTTGGTGCTCTAGTGAGTATTTTTGGCAGCAGGACAGTGTGTGTGGGACTAAGTCAGAATAAACTACAGTGTGTGTGTTCATGGTAACGAAGGAACATGTCATCCAGTGCAACAGTGTGACTCACTGATGTGTTTTAATAGTTTTTTTTTTACAACAACGGAGCTCTACAGCACAGAGTAATAAGATATATCAGGCTTTGGATACACACACAATACTATCAGCTCATTGCTGGTTTGGGTCTTTTGAAAATATATTTTAAAAATATAGAATGTCATCAGCCTTATGCTTTTAATGTTTTAAAATGTTAATATATAAGCAGCTATTTTGTACAGTTATCTTGTTGTATATAGTTGTATATAATGTATAAAAACCTGTTTTTGTACCTGAGACTTTGGGCCGAGTGGAGGCTCTGAGCAGTGTACTATGCAGGAGGAGACACACCATCAGCACCAGCAGCACCAGGAGGACCCGATTAACTGCAAAGCAGGAAGAGGAGTCATGTACATGCACATGCAGTAGCTTATATCACATCAGAAGTTTCACAAGTGGACTTGCTGTTTGTCCTTTCTGTTATCAATGAGACAGTTTTCTTTTTTCAGTTGTTTAATCTAGAAAATGTCAAATAATAATGACAATGCCCATCATGTGGTCACAAAGCCAAAGGTGAAATCTTCATATTGCTTTTGCAGTTGGACCAACAGTCCAGTACAATCATATCAGAGAAAAGCCGCAAATTGTCACATTTTAGAAAGCAGAACCAGAGACTGTTTGGCATTTTTGCTTGATAAATGACAAATGTGGTTGGGAATGCTCTCCTATTGCAAGTGAATACACTATCATGTGTAGTGTCAGTGAACGTAGCCCCAGGCTCCACTCCTCTAACCAATCCCCTAATCAGGGCCAGATTATATAAGACACCTGTTGGCTTTGTTCTCCCTCTTGCTTCTGCCATGTGTCCTGGTCAGTCTTCCTGCTCATAGACCTTTCCATACCACAATGGTCTCCACCTGCTGTTTTGCATGGCTTTTAGTGTTGTCATAATTGTGTGCCATATTCTGAACATTGTGTTGTTATGGAAGCAACTGGTATTCCTATTTTTGTTTAACCTCGTTTGTAGTTCTTTTTATTTCTTTGATTTAGTGGAGCTGAGTGTCAGCCTGCTGGGTGAGGTCCCATCACTGTTTGCTATGGTTAAAGGCACTAAGACGCACGAGTGGTGCACACATTTACTGTGTGAGTGTGTTTATATTGCTGAGACTGCAGGTGTGGTGAGTACATGGTAGCACCACTAGACACACATCAGTGTAGCCTGCCACCCCATTTACCAGCCTCAGCCCACTCAGGTTTTGTCTTTCTTTGAAATAGTTGTGCTTACACTTAATGGTAAAATATTTTAATTATGTTTTAAAATGGTTTTGTAATAAAATTCTTTTACAACTTTATTGTGTCTTCCACTAACTACTTTTGTCTTTCAGCATCATTTTCCAGTTTCCTTATTGACGATAAAAATACCTTTTATTTTGAACCACATCTCTGTCCCCTCAGTGACCGAGTCTGTGTGCTTTGTTTAATTGTGAACTCAAGGTTATTGGTGATGACACCTATTTTTCAGTTGTACATATTTCCTGGGGTGCAATTCCCCAGGTGGCGTAGTTGGTCTCCTATCATACATAGTCCTCAACCCTCTCACTGCTACACAGAGGAATACTTTGACATTAAATAAACTAATACTTATTCACTCTTGTTGAATTGGATGAGAAGACTGATGCCACTTTATGTCTGTAGGTTAAGTAGCCAGTAACCAGGCAATGAGCTCAGCTTAGCAAGAGAAAGGGAATCAGCGAGCTTAGCGCGTTAAAAAAAAAATACACCTACCAGCACTAACATGCTGTATTCTGTTTGTTTAATCTGTTCTCAAACAGAAATACAATTTGTGGTTCTATCAATGAAACTTTATTTGTGTAGCACCTTTCGTACAGGTTAGTGCATTTCAAAATACTTCACAGATGACTGACAAGCCAATAAGACAACAAATGCAGACAGTAAACAGTGAAGTGACAGTGAGACTAAACTAATAAAAATTATGAAAATATAATAGATAATAAAATAGATTTAAAAGCTATAATAATAAAAGAATAGAGTGAAAAAACTAGCTTAAAAAACTAGATAAATATAATCGATGAGAGGGGGAAAAAAAATCAAATTTTACAACTCAAATACAAGAAAATAAGTGAATAAAATAAAGTAACTGTCTATAAATCATTCTCAATCAAAAGCCAGGCTGAGGAGGCAGTTTTTAAGTTGGCGTTTAAAGATATCAACACTTCCAGCTGCTCTCATATCCTCAGGCAGACTGTTCCAGCAGCTCAGAGCATAAAAGCTAAAAGCTGCCTTTGGAACAACTAAAAGACTTTTGCCGGAGGACCTGAGGGGCTGTTCTGGTTCATACGCTGTGAGACATATAGGCTGGTGCAAGACCATCAAGTGCTTTAAAAAGTAGGTAACAAATAAAAGAATTTTAAAATCAATACAGAAACTGATGAGCAAGCAGTGCAAGTACTTAAAAACAGGTGTACTGAGTTCTCTCCTTCTGGTCCTGGTCAGCACACGGGCCGCAGAGTTCTGAATCAGCTGTAGATGATTTATAACTTGTTTGGGTAGACCAGATGGGAGAGCATTACAGTAGTCCAGCCTGCTCGATATAAAGGAGCATACTCGGTGTCACTCAGAGAGAGAAATGAGGAGACGGGAGAGCAGGAAAAAAACAGCTAGCCAAGCTCCTAAACTGAGCATTCGTCAAGAAATAATTCAAGCACATAACTCACCATAAAACCACAAATTGTTGTTTTTACCTTTCTTTTTGTGTAGACATTGTATTAACTTGATACAATGTCTTAATAAGTGGGCTTTAGGTATATTTTTTAACTTTGGACAGAGTTCATTTCCCTAATTCAAGTCTTTATGCTAAGTGAGGCTAACTAGCATTAGCTGCATGCTTAGCATACAGTCATAAGAGCGGTATCAATCAATAAAGCAATTTTCCAAAAATACTCCAGTATGTAATATGTGATGTAATTATTTCAACACTAAACATCAGCATAGAAAGCTGTGTAAACTGAGTTGATATTTTACTGTTATGGTTTCCTCTTATAGTGACAGAAATAGACATTATGTTTCATACCAAAATGTGACTTTTTCCACCAGCTGCCTGTCAGACAGACCACAGAGAGGATCAAATCTCCATCTGCTAAGACTTACAAGCCTCTTTCATCATTTTTGGCCGCTTATCCAGGTGCCATAACTAATTTGAACAGGTATAAATTCCAAAATGCTCTCCTGTCTGCACAGTTTGCTTCCTGACCAGCAGATTTACACTGTGGCCTAATATTCAGGGACCTAGATCAAGGGTTGTATAAATGCAGGTTTTGAGACATTTTATAATGTCCTAAGAAGTGCTCTTAACCTGTAGAAGATCCAGTTTTCAAGTTGTAAAGTGTTTTATATAAACAGATCTTTTGGCTGCAAGTTTCATCAGCCCAACAATAGTAACATTTTCTCAAGGAGCAAAAATCTTCGGGTAAGATAAAAACAGGAAACTCAAATCTGGACGTTTTGATCTTGAAAACAACAGCAGTTGTTATAGTTTTTGTATTATGCCACATTTAAAGTGTGCATCAGTTTTTAATTGTCAAAGTTTCCTCCAAGTATTATATTCAATCCCTGCCGTTGTTCACACACTGGATGAGATCATAAACTTTAACTCCTTACAGCCTATCATCTGGTTACCTCATTACACCCCTCCCCCAGCACACACACTTTCTCTCACACACACATGTTTTCCAGCTCCCCTCACTGGAGAGAAATAAGGGGGGGGGGGGGGTACTTTACTCATAGCAGCTGCACCAACTAAACTTCACTTTTACCACAAAACCAGGCTCATATTAATGTGTTAAGCCACAAGCAAACAACTGATTGTGTTACAAGTGTTACTGTTCATCTACATTAAAGAGAAACATGAACATTTATTCTCTGTCTCATGAAAATTTATGTCGCCATAAATCAGAGATATTTTAATCAAATTACAATATATTTTCACTTACTTTTTCTCAAAAGAGCCATATTTCATGTTTGCTTCAAGCCTCATCTGCAAAAAAACACAAAGAGACAGAACGTTATGGAGTCACTCAAGAGAAGTTCACTCTCAGAGAAACAAAAGATGAAATATTTCTTGGCATTAATGATGATGAATGGAGAGTTGAAGGATCTGGCCTTTCCATATGACACCTGGCAACACAGCTGAAGGTTACTTAAAAGATATCTGAAATCCACAAAGATGACAGATCTCATATATTTTTGCACAAACAGGGCGAAGGAATTGTAAAAAAAAAAAAAAAAAAAGAAAAGAAAAGAAAACTTTCATAACACATGGTTGAGTATAAACAAGGCTAAAGAATCAGGTTGCTCTACCAGAGATTAATGTGGTGCAAAGATAACTGCACCAAATAGCTTTTTATATATATTAACATTCTATAAATTAAAAGGATAAGGCTGATGATGTTCTATATTTTACTTTTTTTTTTTCTTACAAATCCCTTCAGAAGACCCAAACCAATAATGACACTATAGTTTATTTTGACTGGATCCCAGACACACCGTTCCGCAACCAGAAATACCCTCTAGAGCATCAAATGTGTATCAATCCGCTGCTGTAAATAGTCCCCAACAAATACACCATTTCCTCCTGTTTGAGTAATATTTTCTAAAAACTACAGTGCCCAGCTGCTTAAGGAAATGACATTTAAAGTACATTTAAACATGTAACTATATTTAAAGAATTACATCTTCAGTACGAACCAGTGTAGGGAAGGAAAGTCAGAAAGCATTGTGAGATGGATCAATTCATCATTGATTTTGGGCTTTTCATAAGTTGTGTAGACAGTAAGAAGAACACAGACTAATACTAACCTTATCCTTTAACTTTCTGAATCTACTTTAATGTCTTAAATGGTTTCATTGTTGCTCCAGCAGCTTACTGCTCCAGCTTCACAGAGAAAAACTCTTAAGAAATCTCTGCAAATTTATAGTTCTTGGTCAATACTGTGATTCTGGTTCAGAGATAGTACTGTTCTTTGAGGGTGAGACATGTTTCAGCATTAAAACAGGATGCTGGGGAGAATGTTGATATCAGGGGGCATTTATTCCCAGGTATCTGATTGAGACTCATTAAGGAGGCATTGATTGGGTTGCCCCACAAAATCTAATCACAGCAAAACTTTACCTAAACAGTAATACTACATTCTGACATATGCTTTGCATATTCTGATGTTTGAGACTGTGACAAACTGCTACTTTGACCTGACTTGCAGTAAACTCACTGAGGCCAAAAGCCAGGAGACACTGGATGACACATGTGGCTGTATTTTTTCCAAAACCATCCACCACTGCCTTCCTTCCTGGTGCCAAGGCTTCGTCAAGGAATCTACTTGCCTTCCAGCCTTTCAAATGTTTATATAACTTCAATAACCAAAAGACAAAATGCACAACTCAACTGTTTCAAAGCCTAAAAATCCCTCCTTTTTTTCCTCATCTCTATCTCATCCTCTTAAAATCAGTAGGTAACAGGGGTTTCACTGAAATAACTATGTGTGTGTTCATTGTAAAGTCATCAGTTGAAGTATCTCATCTACACTGTCTGCTTTTCATGTTTCAGCACTTCCCTCTCAAAACCTGCAGACTCAATCTGAATTTCAGCAGTCAGCTGCAATGAAGCAGGACGTGCACTTTATGTCATGCATTTGTTTCTAGTTTGTTTGTCACCGTTTGGAGCAGCTCGAAACATCTGGAGCTCATTAGCTTCAGACACAATCCTTCCAGAGAGCAGCACTGCCCAGGATACTGTCTCTGGCCTGCATTCGAACAATTGGTCAGCCACTGAGGACTAATACACTGTTTAGCTTACATGTAATACTGTATGTCCTCCAGTCTCATTGCATTTTAGTCACATTGTCAGTATTTTTGCAAATTTGTAACACAAAATATGAACTCTCACATTTTTATGCCACTTGTATTCTTTATTTTTGGCTGGACAGGCCACGGACCAGCCCTATAACCCCGAATGTCCAAACACTACTGCACATATTCAGTGGGCCGCACAACACGGAAGCAAACCCGGAAGCTAGAAACCTTTTTGGCGTATGCCCATGGATGTATAATAAGAGCTGGATAGGGCACTGCCACTCAGCCTTGCAGCCAATTTTTCCCAGTGGCCACTCACGGTATTGCAGCAAAAAATCCCCCTGCGGCCCAAAAAGGATTTTCCCCATAGACCACCATTGTAAAAGAGACGCTTGTAAAACTATTGACAGGACGCTCACAGGCGGGGCCAGCGGGGGAAACACTACTGTGCATATTCAGTGGGCCACACAATGCGGAAGCAAACCTGGAAGCTAGAAACTTTTTTTGGCGTATGTGCCAGACGAGCAATTCCTATAGGACTGAATGGGCGCCATTTTTTGTCCGGTATCCAGCTCTTATAATACATCCATGGTAGTGCCATCTTGGATTTGTCTGTCGCCATGTTTGATTTTTGGAGCCAGAAGTGACCATATTTGGACGAGAGCACTGAGCTGACCATAGCGCTAGCTGCTAGCTTGGTTAACACAGTGCATTTACAATCTAATGGTTAACAGTGATAATGCTAATGCTAATACTAATTTTCGCTAGCAAAAAACAGGCCTAAAACCACTAAAACAAAATGTACTCACCAGAAAAACTGATCATCCAACTCATTGGTTGGGTCTTTTATTACAACCACACGCTGAACAAGACTTTTTTTAGGCGATCAAAATGTAACAATTACAACAAAATGAACTGAAAACACAAATAATAGCGGCAGCTATGCCTACATGCCATGGTTATGTTACATAAGCAACATTGTCACCGTGGTAGCGACTTGTCAATCACAGGTAGCCACGCCCTAAAGCATACACCGTTTTATCTCTTTTTTACTCTAAATGGTACCACAATTTACAAAATGAAGATCATGCTGTATTGAAGAGGACTTGAAACTAGCAATTGATGATCGCTGCAATACCGCGAGTGGCCACTGGGAAAAATTGGCTCCAAGGCAGAGCAGCGGCGCCCTATCCAGCTCTTATTATACATCCATGTTTTCAGCCCCGAAGGTTGCCGCTTGATCACGACATTTGAGGCTTCAAAACGACAGTCCATAAACCAGTGGGTGACATCCAGTGACTACGTCCATATTTCTATTTACAGTCTATGGAGTTAACAGATAAGTAGAACAGTTATATTTAAAATTGAAATAAGTTCTCATTCACATCAAATATCCCAAGATATGAGTGGAAAGTATTGTTCTTGCAACTGCATTCAACAGTTTAACAAAACCAACTGGCCAAAAAAAAAAAAAAAAAAAAAGAAAAAAAAAGAGGAATGAATAAATGAATAAATGAAAATGAATGTTAATAAGTTGCATATAACGAAGTGGCCAAGTAATCATTCAAGGCAAAACAAAGATATCTTGGTCTTTTAAACGATCATTTAAAAAGACACACTGGGCTTTTGACTGGTCTGTCTCTTGTCCTTGATAAACTATCATGCATTTAAATAACATGTCGAAAACATCTGCTACGGATTCTTTTTAAGGAACTTTCGCATTATTAGACAGGAAGGATGGGATATAGAGAGAGGGGATGACATGCAGCAAAGGGTCTGCGTCGGAATCGAACCCGTGTCGCTGCGATAAGAACTCAGCCTGAAATTACGTGATACGCGCTCCAACCGGTGAACCACCGGAACTCAGGTCAGGATTAAAGTCGGCTAGTACATGCGTAGTTCTGACAGCGGGCAGCAATAATTGACAATTTACACGGAGCTCAGTCAAACTTTATTTAACGTTAGACATATAGAAAGCAAGCCCAAATAAGCAATTACACTTCAGAAACAAGACAGCAGCCTATTTCTAAGTGACTTCACAGGAAAACAGGCCAAAAGTCGCTCACAATAAGCGGACTCGGCAACTGTCACTCTCTCCCTCTCTCTCTGTGCGTGTGTGTGTGTGTGTGTGTGTGTGTGTGTGTACGTGCGTGCGTGCGTGCGTATGTTTGTGTGTGTTGGATGGGGGCTGGGGGTTCACCAAACCACATAAGGGCATTTAGTCAGCACACTACAAAAAGTTCCTAACCCATATAGTTAACCATTTCAGGGCTAAAATTCATTGTAATTCTCATTTCTTAAAACACTAATGTAAACCTATGCAACATTTCATTAAATTTCAGTGAAGTTTTACTTGTTGGTGATTATGGGGAAGGAAAGTCCTAGAAATCCCTTTTTAGCATGTTTCATTGTTTGAAACAAGCTAAAAAGAGACAGATCACTCCCCTCGTAGAATACTGTGTCACAAAACTGAACAGTATTTAATTGCATTGAACACACATTTATGTCATTATATGTGCATTTACAGATTTTTCACGTGTCTTTAAAGTTAAAATAGGCTTGCAGTAGGCTATATGTGGTAGGATATTTTTTTCAGTGTGGTAGGACAAAAAGTTCTCTTGTCTAACAATGCATCAGGGATGTAAGAAAAGAACAACATAAACAACATATAGGACAACTTAAAACAGCCATACAGAATACTAGAAAATTGTATTATTATTACAGTAAATATGCACTTTAGAAGACAGAGATAAAGTAAGAAGGAGGTGTGTCAGTTCTGCTTTGATATGTAAATTATCAGTCATGTAGCACATGAAAGAACATTTAAAATGCCATAAATGTACTCACCAGAAAGAAGGGTGGTGATTATGGTAAGTCTCATTCCTGGTGTTCCTGGTGCATGTTGTAAAACCTCTGAGAACTGAGTCACAACCTCACCAACAATCCCACTTTTCTCCTCTCCCACCTTTTTTTTCCTCCTTCTTTCCTCCAGATGTGACTCATCTTGTTCACGAGCCCCTTGATTTCTCGCTGTCATTTAGCCAGAAACTGGATTTAACCTGATTTCATGGAATCATAGCGGTGGTATTGAAAGATTAATTTCTGCTGTAAAAGCAAAAATTTGTTCCAGTCTTGATGTTTAGCCACAATGAGAGAATGAGAAAAAAAACTGCAGTTAGGTTTAAAAATACCACAAAGCTGCTTTATTTTAACTAACAAAGAACTGTGACATGTTATTAAAGTGGCGTTTATTCAGCTTGTACCGGGCAAACTTACTACATCCAGTAAGAAATTACAAATTTGAAAGAAGTTTCGGGTACCTTAGCGAGCGTTATGCGTGTTGTCATATAAAAAACTACATTTCCCATAATTCCCGAGGGTGTCGCTCTGCTTGAAAGGACGACTAAAGTTTATCCCTTATATAAAAGCTTGGTCTTGTTAGATTCAGTAATATTAGTTGGGTCTGTGGACAGTAATGATTTTGATCCACGTGCTATTTGATGATCATTAATAATAATTTAAAAAAACAAATGAGTTAATTGTTACACAGCCATTATTATTGTTAGCAAGTAACATATTTAAACGGTTTTCCTTGGGAATGTATCATTTATGAAGGTGTTAGTAACACACGTATAATGCACGAGATGTACTGTAAGGTTTAAGAAACAATAGCCCAACACGAGTATCAAAAAATGTAAATTTTACAATAAATGATAACGACAAAAATAATTGTTAGTGCACATTTTGTATAGCTTTGACAGAAACAGTGTAAGGTCATGGTTGGCCATTTGATATTTTTGCTACTCTGTGAATAAAGCTGGTAACAACACTTCTCTCCAGCATGTCTTCTGACAGTTAAGAGTTGTATTTAATCACAGTTTGACCAGTAAGTGACTTTGCGCTCCAGCAATAGTCTCTACCCTCCACCCAGCATGGACGAAAACACTTTAAAACTGCTGGTGAAGCTCACTCAGGAGGGACAGTGCGGCTCTCTGGAGGAACATATAACATCAGGCGGCTCGGCGGCAGTGCAGGCTGTCTGCTGCAAACACTTCGGCCGGTCTGGAGACACTTTGCTGCACTACGCTGCCAGACTCGGACACCTGGATATTGTGGAGTATCTGATAAAGCGGGTAGGCATGGATGTGGAGGTGTACAACAACGACTACAAGAGGCCGTTGCATGAAGCTGCGTCCATGAGCCACCAGGCCTGTGTGAGCTACCTGCTGCGGGAAGGAGCCAAGGTGGACAGTCTCAAGAAGGCTGACTGGTAAGGATGACCCTATTAACCTGGTCACAATTGAGCGAAAATATTGTATACACGTACGGCGCCATCTGTTGGCTTTAAAAAGCAACTGTCACCCCTGTGCAGTCAGCTCCCTTCGATAGCTCAGTTGGTAGAGCGGAGGACTGTAGTGGCTTCAAGCTGAAATCCTTAGGTCGCTGGTTCGAATCCGGCTCGAAGGAGAGATTTTTTGGCCTTGATCAACAGCAGGCCGCCTACAAATCGCGCCTATTTCAGTTTCACTCGTTCAACTGGTTGATTACCCGGCTTTGTTGAATACTCGAGCCTTCTTTCTTGTTCTCGTTCTCTTTTTCTTTTCTTTTCTGGGGACAGTTCGGCCATCAGCAATGAATCGAAAGTTTCGTGCTCCCCAAATATATTAAAAATGATATTAGAACAATCTTCCATGTTTCTTCCGTGTTTTCTGATGGAGTAAAAGCTAACGTTAACGGTTTTTTGCCACACGGTGTCGCGAATGAGCTGACGTTGTCAAATTTATCGGACTTATCTCTGCGGATTGATATGATTGGACGTGGTCATAATAATGGTCTGTTATTCTTAGCATTGGTCTGCTATTCAGAAATAACAGACCGTAGAATACCGTAATTAACCATCTCGAGGATACCGTCCATTCCTCTCTGTGGAGGAGAAGGGTGTCTTCTCCTGTGGAGCTGGTGCGGAGCAGAAGGTCGTCGGTTCGATACCCGGTCGGGACGGAAAATTAAATCCCGTACATTTTTTTTTCATGTGATCTAACAGTCGGCTTATAACTGGCAGTGTTTTAATAAAGAATAATTCATATTTCAGTGAAGAACTCGCCGCTATCGGGTCAGACGGTAAACTGAGCACTGTCAGTAGTCACGGCATGGAGAATTGAGACAAATCCGGCTCTCCTATTGGTTGCCAAAAGTTGGATTCTCAAAGTTGAGACAAATGGAGCATCTGATTGGCTGTATCGGATCTAATCACGGGATCATAGCCATGGGCGGCTATTGGTCAACTGTTGAGACTGTGGAAACTGAAAAACGGAGCTCGGGTGCTGTCAGCAAGCAGACTGGTCAGCAAACTATGGCGCAAAGTACAGCCGCATCTCGCAAGACGAGGCAGAGAGGGAAATCCAGACTTAACAAGAGACTCTCTTATATAATAACAGGATTAGACTGGAAATGAGTACATTTCTCTTGCCCATAACGCTGACACCAAGAACCACAAAGATCCATGTAAAGAAAACTACAGGTACTGCATCTTTGCTGAGCCTGACAATCCAAACAGGCCCGTTGCCAGTTTTAAAAAAAATGTTTATCCCTTTTCCAACATGACATTAAAGCTTTCTACCTTCACCCACTAAAAAAAGACCAACAGCTACTGATCAAGCAGTGTGGTACTCCCGTGAGCTCAGGCAAATGTTACCCCAAATCAGCCAGGCAGCTGTGCTTTTAAGGACATACACCAATCACAGCTTGAGGAGCACAGCTGTTCACCTCATCTCTCAGGCTGGTCTTGAGAGAAGGGAGTTAAAAGACCTCATGCCAGAAGCACTGATATGAACAAATTTGTTCCTAAGATACATTTATGAATGATTTAAGAACATTTGTGGCATTCATCAGGTCCAGACCTGTTGTACATGTCATGAATAGATCATCTCTGCCTTTCTTCACAGGAGGAGAAACACTTGCTTGACTTACAGTTATAATGTCTTAATCTAAATTAATTTGGAGTGCAAAATTTATATCCTATTTACCATATTATCATCATCATGGCTGCCATTTATTGAAAAAGTTTTTTAGATTTGTAGATTTTTTTTATTGGTGGTGCAGCAGCTTCTACATTTCAGTAGTTTCTAGGGAACTTCTCTCTGTCCAGTATCATGTAGTGTTGCAGCTGACACTCTAACATCACCTACCGTTGGCTATAACATTCTCTCCTTTATTATCTCTGTGACTGTCACATGACGGCCTCTCATCACGGAGCGCTTTGCTTTAGAAAGATGTTTTTTTTTAGCATCTAACTTCATGTCAAAGCATTCCCTCTTTATTTCTGTCACAGTACAGAGCTGCTCTGATGACACGTCAGCTGTGTAAAGTTTTATTAATAGGTAAATAATAGTCTTAACAGTTCAGCTTTACTGCCAGCAGGATAAAGTTACAACAACTTTACGACAGCCGTCAACCATCAGTCAATCCAACCTGTCTGTATGACAGCTACTCATCATTTCGTCTTCCCCCCTCAATGAAGACAACATACAACAGACAGCTTTTCATAACAAGACAACAACAACACTAATAAGCATTTAAAGAAACTAGTGGTGTAAACTACACCTTTCTTTCTGTTTAGTCTTTTCAGTCCACAACTACAGCTCCAGTTTAACCTCAGGCTTTCTGGTCCACTCTGACCTCCGCAGTTGAACAGGATGCTGAACCACCTTCGATGTGTCAATGACAGTCACGTCTGCGCCACACTGGACCTCCGTGACGTTCTCACTTTTGTGTCCTTCGTCACTTGTGCCATTGCTCTTATGTCATCATCACTCAGTCTGCTCTCCATGATCAAGTCATCCTCTCCGCTAACCTGCGCTTGCAATGACTCCCTGGTTTTCAATACATACCTCCTGTTTCTGTGGAAGACATCGGCATTCTCTGTCATGACACTGTGTGACCTGGGAGTGACCTGTTGCAGAACGATGGCTTTTTTAGCCCATGACCGAGGCCTTTTCTCCTGTAGAGGCACAAGAGCAGCGGCTGTGCGATCGTGACACGTCTTGACTTGTCTGCCCGCACCTCATCTCTGTTTTCAGGCGTGCGGGTGCCATGACTGGGCAATCGAGTACGGATCTTGCAACCCAGCAATGGTTCAGCTGGAGACTTGCCACTTTCCAGAGGGTCTGTATGACATCAGGGCCAGGTACGGGTCGGTGTTTTGGAATATGCTGCTTTCTATAATAGTCTTTTCACAATCTGTACCGCCTTCTCTGCTTCTCCGTTGGCCTGAGGATAGAGAGGACGGGAGGTTACATGATTGAACTCATACACTGAAGCAAACGTCTGCAACCTCATGACTGGCATAGGGAAGGCCATTATCAGAAACCAGAGGGATGTCCTGACTGGAAAAGACTGACTTTAATTGAGTTATCACGGCTCTTGATGTGATACTGGACAAGATATGTTTCCGGATAATTGGAATAGTAATTTATAATTAACAAATAGTCTTTGCCCTCATAGTGAAATATATCAATTCCTATCTTTTCCCAAGGCTCTGATGGGATCTCTGTGGTTCCTTTGTTTGTTTATAGAGATGCTCCTGATATGTAACACACTCACTGATCAGCTGCTCAATATCAGAGTTCATGTTTGGTCAGTAGGGAGCCTCACGTGCTCCTCTTTTTGACTTCTCTGCACCCAGGTGCCCTTCATGTATCCTGGTGAGCGTTTCTTGTCACATAGATTTGGGCGCCACGATCCTGTCACACTTTAAGCAGAAGTCCGTCCACCACAGAGCTCTGACTGAATGTGATAATATTGTTTACATGATCTCTTCTTCTATCCCTCTTGGAGATTTCTCATCACTTTCTTCAGAGCGGGGTCGTTAGATGTTTCTGTGGTTGTCTTTGATAGCTGTGGGGGGGGGGGGGGGGGGGGGGGGGGGGGGCAACACTGCAGAGACCATATCTATATGTGGAGCCACGTGCTCCTCTGACTCATTGTTGTGTGTGAGACATGGTGCAGCTCCGGGCAGTGTATCAGCTATGAATATTTGTGTTCAGATGTGAGCTCATAATCATAACGCTGCAGTCTCATCATTAGGTGCGACATGTCACGCAGGTTTTTCTTTGCAGTCCCGAGCAGTGGCTTATGATCTGTTTCTATGATAACTTTAGGAAGTCCAGAGATGTAGGTTTGACATTTTTCACACACAAAAGCCAAACCAAGGCACTCTTTTTCAATCTGTGCATATCTGCACTCTGTAGCTGTCATGGGACTCTGCAGCAGCTCTGTACCCTGTCAGGGTTTATTTCCTAATAACGACCAGCTCGCTGTACATTATCCTTTACTTAACATACATTTATAACAACATATACAAACCAAAGAAAAGCAGCAACAGTAAGCTTATCACTATTATTCCCAGGAGCAAAGCTTCTGCATTAATCAAAGATAAATCCCTGACAGTCTTTCAAAAACCCAAAAGTTCTGTTTGAAAGATATTTCCACAAGCCTCATCAAAATCAAAATATTACGTCGGCTGCACAATAAACCACATTTTAAACCTGTTTCCCAACTGACTATTTCCTAATCTAAACAAGATGATCAATCTGACGATGCCTCTGACAAAAATATGAACATATTAGTGTGTTTACATTTTTCTTGCATCATAGAAAACGAGCAAGAAGAATTTAAATTGGCCCTAATCACTTATTATTAGTGCAAATGCTCTATGTGATTCAATTGAATAACTGAAAAGTGATGATTTCACATGGCCAATGGGATGAGATGGTGTCAAAGATTAAAGATTAAAATGAATGATTTAATAATTCACTGTGAACTATTCACCACATTAATAGTAGAATTTAACAAAGTATTCCATTTCAAAACACTGATTTTTTCTTTCCTCTGACATGTTTGATCAAGTTTGCACTGTGTTTTTACATTTTGTATCTTTGTACATTTCATTTTCTGTTTAACACTACTGCCATTCTTTTTTATTATTATACATGTATAAGTTTAAAACTAACAGTGTTGGGATAAGTTCTCATCATTATTTATTATTTATTTTAGGTGGATCAATCACTGATGTTTCTCAGCATGTGTAATAATATTGATCAAATTATTTTCTGAGCTCTTTATTTGCAAGATAACTATCTTTAAACACATGTAATCGTTTATTAAGTAAAGCGTGTAATGTGATGCGTCAAGTAGATTCAGTCCAGTTCATTCGGTCAGTGTTGCCTCTCCTCTCTCAGGACTCCTCTGATGATGGCCTGCACTCGGAGGAACCTCGACGTGATCCAGGAGCTGCTGTGCCACGGCGCCGACCCCGCGCTGAGAAACAAAGACGGCTGGAACTCCTTCCACATCGCCTGCAGAGAGGGCGATCCTCTGGTCATACACCACCTGCTTCTCATCGCGCCGGACGTCTGGAAGACGGAGAGCGGGACGCGCAGGACGCCGCTGCACACTGCAGGTGAAGCATTCTCACATCCTGATGTCCTGACTTCAGGCTTGTCTTAAACAATTATCTCAGATCTGAGACAGTCTTAAATTGTAAGGGTTGTGTAAGTGTGTGTGCTTTGATGACTGAATAAAGTGTCATATTATAACTCATGCTCTCTCTGTTCATCATCCAGCGATGCACGGCTGTGAGGAGGTTGTTAGGATCTTGCTGGAGAGGTAGGAATGTGTATGTAAAGTCAAATTTGTGACGTGTTTCAGTCAGCTCTGGAAACACTCTGATAAAACTTACAAGCATAAACATAAATGTGACCCAGAGGTCGCTGGTTTGATCCCTTGTTTGGCAGGTTGAATGTGAGTGGAGAAACACAGATAACTGCTCCAGTGAAGCGACCAGTAGATCAGATTCTTGTTGTACTGGGCAGCTTCCAAAAAAAAAAGAGCACTGCCCTCAGTGAAAGTACCCTGCAGGAATAAAGAGGAAAAAAAGAGTGTTTCCAGTTTTCAAATATGATCTGTGCCTGTACACAGTGTTGTACATGTGTATGATGAAGTGCTTTACATAAGACATAAAAAGGCATCAAGACAAAATATAACAGAAACATAAGCAAATATGTAAAGACACATATAAATAGAGGTGATTAAAAACTGAGAGCTGCTTCTCTGTGTTTAGTTTTGACTGTGGGGACAGAAAGCAGACCTGTCCCAGACGACCTGAGAGACCCAGACGCTTCATAACGTAGCAGCAGATCAGAGATATATTGAAGTCCAAAACCATGACTGCTTTATAAACTAACAGTAGTCATTTAAAATCAGGACTCTGGCAGCAGCATTCTGCTCCTTTTTTTTTTTTTTTACAGAGACCTGTCAAGTTAACATGACAGGCAGGCTTTTCTAAATCCTGCTGAGACATAAATCCTTTCATTTCTGGATATATTTTTAAGGTGACAGTAGACTGATTTTGTTATATGAATGTTAAAATGTAGGTTTGTGTCCATAAACACACCAAGATATCTGCCTTGGTTTGTACTCTTTAATATTAGGGATTCAAGGTGAACGCTGACATTTAAATGTTTCCTGTTTGGTGTCAAAAACACATTTTAGGTTTATCCTTGTTAAACTGGAGGAAAGTTTAGCAGTATACCTGCAAAACATGGAGTTACAATCCTGTTTCCATTTGATTTTATATATATATTTCCTTCACTGGCCCTCCTTCCAGATGTGGCTACACCCCAGACGTTAGAGACAGCTGTGGAGTCACTCCTTTCATGGACGCTGTGAGGAACGGACACCTCTCAGTGGCCAGACTGCTTTTAGAGGAGCACCAGGTAGAACGAGGCAATTTTAATCCAGTAGTTTTTACATTTTTACAGTTTTTCCAGTAGCGCTGGATGTAAAAATACAGATATTTATGTGAGCTGTCCGAACCCTGCCTGTGTGCACTGCTGCAGGCATCTCCAACAGCAGCTGACGTACTCGGCACTCAACCGGTGCACCAGGTCGCTGTCACCGGCCAGGACGAGGCGCTGCGGTTCCTGGTGAGGGACCTCAATGTAGACGTGAACCAGAGAGCGACCGGCATCCAGCTCACTGCCCTGCATTACGCTGCCAAGGTTAAAGAGTCAGTTATTTCTCTTAGATTGAAGGAAGCTGTTCAATCATTATAACTTGCTAAATCCTGTCGTTAAGATGGGAAAAATAACAGAATTACAATATGAAAATGTTCCCACTTGAATGTGTGTTTTTCTGTGTTTTTCAGGAGGGTCACACGTCCACTATAAAAACACTGCTAGAGTTGGGAGCGGATCTTCATGCTCGGGACAAAAAGGGAAGAACTGGTAAGCAGTGTATCAGGCTCCGTGTTTTGTTTTTCTACAAACTTAAAGCTCCTGAAAAGCTTTGTTTCAAATCTGAAGTATTTCTCTGTAATATAAAATATTCCTGGCTAAATAAGCAACAATAAAAACTCAAATTTGGCGGAAAAAAGTCTTATTTATTGAGAGTTTGAGACTCAGCTAATCTGCTCCATCAGGACTGTGCGGGTGTGGTTGAATAGGATTTGCCTGACAGCATTAAGCAAACAACCCCTCAATTGTCATCACATTTTGACTCAGATGTCACTAAATCCTGATTGGTGTTCGGAGGCATGTGACATCACTTGTCTCACATTCCAGGCACCCAATGGGTTCAGTCCATTTGGGAACATTATAAAAATCAACTGAGCAACGAAACTTGCGGCAGATAGACAATCCATCACTGTCTGTAAACACCGGCCACCATATTTATTCTATCAGTCAGGGTCTTTTACTACCCTCATGTTTTCTCTTCTCCTCCCAGCTCTTCACATGGCTTCCATCGGGCAGCACGCAGACGCTGCCAGAACGCTTCTGCAGCTCGGACTCAAAGACTCAGAGGACACATCTGGCATAACAGCACGGCAGCACGCCAAGAGACCAGACCTAGTGCGAGTATTCGAATGTGGCTCGTCAGACAGGAACAGTTAGTATAAAACAGTGATATAAAAACAGTGATTTGCAGTGGGTTATGTATTATTAATTTAATAGAAGTGAGGAAAATAACCTGAAACGTGTCATGGGACTGCGGTTGATCATTTCAGATGGTGTGGGTGGATTACAATAACACTTGTGTGGAGTTGTGCAGTGTATTCCTAAGAAGTGGGGGTATTAGTCACATGACTTGTGTAACTCCTGAAAGAACAAAACATTCTTCCTCATACAAATAAAATGCTGAATTCATAAAAAATCTGCAAGCAAAACAATTCTCAGCGTCTGGTATGAAAACATGCTTACAGTGGCTGATAATAGTTAATATTAACAAACTTTAGAGAGATATTGCTCTTTAACTGATGTAATTGAGTCAGTTTGCTGACTTTATGACTTCCACTTGTCTTATCATCATCATGTAACTGCAACTCATGGCGACAGCTCAACAAAAGTTACATCATCTGGCTTTAAAGTTCTGTTTTATTTACACGAGACCTGAGCTGGGTTCTAGTGACTTGAGACTCGACTTGGACTACAGACCTTTTAATCGCGTTTGTGGCGACGAGACCGATCACATCGACCCTTGTACGTATGCATCATTTTTTTCCTGGGATCGCTATGCAGTGAGGTTGTGAGACGTGATTGGACACGTTGAAGATAAGAACACCTGCTTGCCTGCACGCTTGCTTGGATGTCTGCTAGGCTGCAATATCACAAAACAAGACCCACGCTTTAAACTCAGCAACCATCTCTGATAGTTCCATGTACTTTGTGGCTGGCTGATGTGTCTTACTTGGTTTGAAAATACTGTTGGTAATAACTAGTGTATGCATGTAAGTGTGTATGAAATAAACTTTGATTTGAATGAAGGGTTTGTGTTATTACTGGGCTCTAATTTGTCTTGACTTAACTGTGTTTTCTTAGACTTAAGACTTGTCAATAGTAGTGTCTGTTATGTGTCTTGCATCCCTTTAGATGCTATTGAGAATTAACTGAGAATGAATAAGTTCATTAGAAAATGCTGAGCTTGTAGATAATGTTAAATTGAGTCCTTGACCTGAGTTTTTGGCTCGTTCAAGGGGGAATTTCACCTTTTTAAAATGCCTGTAACTACCATTAATTTGTTGGCGGACTTTATATCCTATAATACAGACAGATGTGAGAGTGACTAACACAGAGGCTAACGTCATGAATGTCACTGGGTTTACTAAAGAGGTGTGTCTAGTCCACGCTGGCAACACAAATAGTGAAGAGAGACTAACTAAGATGGACTGCACATCATTACACTTCAGTTGTTGGTGGGATTTCTGATATGAGATGATGAGTTTATGTTCTAGTAGAGGATTTTAACACAACATTTAGTCAGACTTCATTGTTCAAAAACCAACTATGAGTGACAGTTTGTGGAATCTGCAGGTTGGGAATGATGAAACTGCAGGGAATACTCAGAATTTAAGGGTTCTGAATATTTAACAATAAATAACATATAAAACAAATGACTTACTAGTTTGTTAAAAAAAACAAACAAAGAACATATACTGTATTAATTCATTCAAGACACATTTTTAAATCTTAAAGTCCCCCTCCACTCAAAAATGTGTTTTTCTTCTTGCAGAACGATGTATGTATGGAGTTTGTTTTAACATTCATCTGCTGAACGAGGAAAATTTCTCTGTGCTCACCTTAAACCTGAGTTCAACATGTATGTATATACAAGATGATTTTGTGACATCACAACTAGTTTGGAGCCAATCATGGTCCAGTATGCAACCTACACAAGTGTTATGTGGAAACTTAAAGCCTCCACAGTGCACAAACACTGAGAATGGACTTTACAGTGAAGTAGGAGACATCTTGTGTCCAGCAGTTCAACTTCTGATATAAACAACATCGACATATTCATTGAGTTAATAAGCTCAACCTATTGGAATCAAGGAAAAACATTGGAACGATGCTATTGATTGTGGTTGATTTATTTATTTATTTTAGTGATTGAAGTTGCAAATACAACATTCTCTACACAAATCTAAAACTGGGTTTATAAAACTGAAACCTTGTATGTGGAAACTTGAAGTGCACAAACACTGAGAATGGACTTTACAGTGAAGTAGGAGATATCTTGTGTTCAGCAGTTCAACTTTTCAAATGAACAATATTTGCATATTCATGTATTCTGGATTTTTAATGAGGAAGAAGGACGTCATTTCTTATTTTTGTAAGACAAATTATTATTCAAAGTAGAATACTTTATATATGTCTTGAGGGAATTTTTAAATATTGTCTACCTGACTTCCTCCTGGGAATCACATAAAATAACATGACAAAAATTTGCTTCCCTCTTGCACCTTGAAACAATGCGACATTATATTTCTACACATGCTCGAGTTGTCAGTCTTCCTCCCCGTGATTGACAGCAGGGAAGCCCCGCCCGCGAGGCGCCTGACGCGGAGAAGCAGCCCCTTCTCATTTCCAGTCCCACTGAGCTCCATTTTCTTCTTTCCCGATAATCAGGACCAGAGGAGTAAAGACTTGGAAAAATGAATGAAGAATACGACGTTATCGTCCTGGGCACCGGGCTTACGGTGAGAAAGATTTAAACGAGGCGATTCCGTGCAGTGGAAGTGATTTGCAACCTGTTACCAACGCAGTTGGAACTTGACAGTTCGGCTTCGAGCTAACTGGGCCTTTAATCAGCAGGGTTAGCGCTAAGTAGCTAGCTTAGCCGCTAACCGAGCGGTAGCGACTACCTCTTAGTCAATGGAAACTGCGAGCTAAGTAGCTATCGCTAACTGTTAGCACTGTGCTATCTGCAACTACCTTCAGTGCCTGGAGAGATTAACGATACCCTCAACTGTTAATTTGGTTACCTAAAATAAGTTCAAACTGTCCGTTTCTGTAGTTAGGAAGTATTCTGTCGACTCTGGGTGCCATGTGCTCCGTAACCAGCCGGTTAACGTTATTTGGGCGCCAGGTCGAACAGCTTTTCTCAGTCAAGATAAAGATTATACGCGCATAATTAGTCTGCTAATGTTAGCCGACCCAAATTAGGCTAACGATAGTATTACGACGTGTCATAGTTTCACCGAAATCTTTGACGTGCAGCGCATTTTAACTGAGTTGTTGACTTTATCTCATATGATGTATTTTCAAATAGGTAACGTAGCCAGTTATCTGATCTTAGTAGTTATAAGGCTGTGTAGCTCGCTAACCAGCGGTTAACTTAAAGTATCTTAAGCTTCCGTGCGGTACTTGGACTCAACAGGCAGCGGAGTAAAATTTAGCGTTAGATCGTCTGCAAACTTAATAAAGCTAATTGTCGCAAAGTTAACGAAGCTTCAGCACTTTTAATGACTCAAACGGGAAGGTATTTGGGAAAAGGACAGACTGGTTGCTTATTCAAATCGCTGGATTTCCTTGAAACGTGTCGCTGTCAGTCAGAAACTTCGGCAATACATTACTAACTCGAATTGAACTTCATGCGTCGATTTGACTAAGAGAAAAAGCCGTAAGGCTTATCCAGTATAATGTGAGGTGGCAGTTTATGAGCTATTCCCGTATGTGTAGGGTTTGTTTACAAGGAAATAACTTCGCTAACATTAAACACACCGTAGTCTCTTTGGCAAAATTACACTCTCTGGCCTCCGAAGTTAACTAGCTGTCACTTTTACACGGCTGAAGCATGACATGGAAATCCCGTGATGACTTTGGGACTTTATTGCAGGCCAAGGGGCAGCTTCCAGTAGATTTGTTGGAGTTTCTGGACTGTTCTTACTCTTGAAAGCCTCAGTACATAGTTTTGATGGTAAGATTATCTGTGCTCAAACTAGCTTTAAATTCCTGTAAAATGATATTTTTTTATAACAGCAAACACTGAGTTACAAAGTTTTTTTTGCTTCAGGCTCAGAGCAGGCAGAGGTGCAAAAACAAGCAAGCAGAAAGGGGATTGGTTAAGTTTTAGTGGGCAGGGTGTTGATTAAGCTCACAATAGGGTGTGGTTCCAGCAAGACTGAGGAACCGAAAGTATACTGCAAGTACTCTGCAAGCTAAGTGGAGTGAGAGTCAGGCGAACCAGCCTGAAAATCCCAGCAGACTTGAGGCTGAGGTAGCACGGCAGTTTCAAATGGTTTTAGTTCCTTTATGCAAATCAATGACTTCACTGCTGTACATCTGACAACTTCCCCTTTTGTCAACAGGTTACACAGAATTTTATCAGGCGTATAATCAAATTTCTAAACATTTACTGCACTCACTGAATTAATAAGTTAAGTCGAGTAGTTTCAGAGTGGACAGTGATGAAATAAAGACATCCTGTGCCCTACTTCATTTTTCTGAATGTGAGATTTTGAGTGCAAAAAAACTTCAATTTCCACTGTCAACCAAAACATCACACACTGTATTAGATAGCAGGATGTCTAGTATAATTTGTCAACATGTGTTATTTTACTCTCATTAGATCATGCCACTGTAAAATACCCACACATTTAGATGCCTATCTTGTAAGTGCTTAATAGGAAAGAAAACTTTTTTGTACAGTGCAGCTTTACATGACTTCATCCAAACTGAAATGTTGCCTCTTAGAAATATCTTTTATGAGTGTTTTCTAGTTAGAAGTGAACTCCTGCTAATTATACAGAGTACTAGTTTTGTATTTTTAAATACTATATTGTCTGCCAACAATGGAAACTTTTTGTAATTTTTAAACGGTCAAATTCATTCATCCTGCTACTGTGCATCTAGAGCGGAGATGATTAGTTGGGCCGTTGTATTACCCCTCTGCATTTTTGATGGGTTAAGTGGCTGGGGGATGGGCTTTCCCATCTGTCCACTACTAATGACACATGAGGGGAGTGGCTTGGCACAAGATATCAAACTGTACCTAAATACAGTCAGGTTGACATTATGATGCTGTCGGAGATTCTGAGTAAGCAGATTTTTTTTGCATGATGAAGAGAGAGGAGAACAAGGCTGTGTTTCAGTGGTTGAAGAGGTTGTGGGTATATACTGGGACTGCTGTGACAGTTATGCATCAGTCACTAACTACATCAGCACTGACTGATGTGAAACCACCAGTGTGGGTGAAGACAAAGCAGGTGATGGACGATTGTTACTCAAGAGGAAACTAATAATGGTGCGATTGAATAATACTCTGCCAAAAATAAAAAATTCTCCATTCAGAACTTAAATATTGCAGCACTCATAGTTTAAATGTTTAAACCATTAGTTAACTAAATTAATTGGCAGCTGATAAACTGATTATCTTTGGGTTTTGCTGTATTGGTTGAATTAACAAAACATTTGAATACATCATCTTTGGCAAATTGTGACTGTGATATAACAAATAATTAACTGAGAAAAACTGGCAGAAGAAATCATTAGCTAGCCCTAGAGTTTAATATACTGAAACATATCAACTAAAAGAATAACATTTCCCACTGTACTCTATTACTTTTGCATTAACCGGGAAGAAGTGCACATTATTTTTTTAGATGGTCTGATTACTCCATTGTTGCTGGTTTTGCCTGCCAAAATGAGGAAATGATGGTAAAGAAAATGAAGCAATACCACAATGCTTGTTTCCTCTCACACTATATTTAATAAGCTTAGCTTGTATAGAAGTTCAAGGCATTCCCAAAACAAACAGTGATGAAATAACTACTAAAATCACAAAACAATGCCTTAGTGTGCTGTCATTAAAATCTAAATTCCTCTGTAGCCAGTGCATTCCTATCTAATTTTATGAGTTTATCACATGTAAAACTTAGTTCTGCCGTGTAGCTAGTTGCCACAGTTTGCAGATGAATGCAGGGAAGTGAAAAAGTAGAGCATTTGGCTGTGAAATGCCATGACTTTTAAAACTGTATTAAGGTGTAGTGGTTGACTGGATGTACTTAGTTAGTTCCCACTTCTGGAAAAAAAACTTCCACAGAGGTGATTTCAGGTAATTTCTGGCTCCAGTGAGTCCAGCGCATTACAGTCCAACACATTCTTGGGACTTGAGGGGAAAGTTATAAGCGTGTTGGAAATTTTCAGTGTAGTAAAATCAAAGCTCGTATTGTCATGCTTCAATAGTGAAAACCATCAAGTCATGTGATTGTATCTTTTTGAACTGCAGAGAGCCATCCAGCTCTTGGCCTGTGTGCTGGACTTTGCCGCCTCTCACCCTCTCTCTGATTTTTATGGCCCTTATGTGTTAAAAATTGAACTGGGACTTCGCCTCCGCTCTGAATGTTTTATATTGGCTTAATTTTCTGCCTGACTGCACACTGGATCAGTGTGTTTTCCTCTGTCAGCATGGCCACTACTATCTGGCAGAGGTAGTGATGACTAGGCTGCCACCGGCTCTGTGTCAAAGCCTGTATTTATATAAGCGGCAGCAGGTCGGCTTCAGTCACATGTCACACGAAAGGAGTGACAGTGACACATCAGAACTGCTCTGTCTTCCCCCAGAGATTTATCTGTAGCTGCACTGTATGTCCTTTAAGTCAACGGTGTTGCAAGATCACACAGTAGATGAAACCCAGACATTCACAGAGGGATGTGATCCGATTTCACTGCAGCATGTTTTATTTTGGGAGAGCACCTATGTAGAAGCTGGATGGTACAGGATGTAGAGAAGTGGCTATGTCAGTGAGGTTATGAAGGGCACGATAAGACGTTTAGTTAAATTTAGGTTGACCACATGTTCGTGAACACAGTTAGACAGCGTTTTCAGACAGTCTCACCACAAAACAGAGTTCACAGCTGAAAGACAACACTGCATTTTGCTTTGTTAGCAGTAGCATGTGCAGGCCCGCCAGCTCGACGTGTTAAGATTTGATACCTATCCTGGAGACAGCATGTTAAGTGTGGAGGTGGAATTTATTGACCGACAGTCTTACAGGTTTCATGGCATGTTAAACTGCGAGATAGGATCTGATAAAATCTCGGTTCAGTAGCAGTCTTTATCAGACTGCACAATATGAAGTCAGGCAATGTGTAGTAAATGTGAATTGTAGCACTACAATGTAAACGCAAAGAAAAAAGATGCCAAGAGAGACACATCATCAACTTGTGTCATCCATCTATGAATGTCATGTTTTGGAAATGTAGCAACACAATATTCAAGTTTTGGCCAAATTGCACTTGTATACATTAAAAAAACAAACAAACATAAAATAAGAGGACATTGTGAAGCCAGTCTTCAGAAGGGAAAAGAAGGCAACATGAAATGCAGTTTCTGTTAAGTAAGTTTGAGCTAAATATGTTTTATTAGTGCTGCAGCTATTATTTTCATTCAATTAATCTGCTGATTGTTTTCTGGATTAATAGTTGTCTATAAAATGTAAGAGAATAGTGAAAAAGCCCCATTATAATTACGTAAAGCTTATGGAGACGACTTCAAATGTCTTATTTTATCCAAGCAACAGTACAAAATAATGGTGTTTTGTTTACAATCATGTATGACACAGAAAAGTATCAAATCCTCACATTTGAGAAGCTGCAACTAGCAAATGTTTGGCATTTTTGCTTGAAAAACGACTAAAAATATTATTTGATTTTCAGAATAGTCGCAGATTAAATGTCCGTCGATCAACGAATTGTTGTGGCTCAATGGTTTTTTAGCTAGCTTGCTAGTACATTCTGCATCATTTCCTGACTTGTTGGTTTGTAAGCAGTGGCCGTAGCAACAGCCACATTGTGAGAATTTGGTGAGAAATGTCTTGACACTGTCAGAATTTAGACACATCTTCACACATCTCAATTGGCTGTTAGTGGATTGGGTCGTTTTTGATTGTCGCCACGTTTCTCTCACAATTGTCAGCTTTCACCTGGGACAGCAGGTTCCAGCTTTTGCCAACCAAGTCCCAATTAGCCTTTTTAATCAATGTGACGTCCCTTTTCTCCTCTATATGAAGTATGTTAAAAGAATGATGAGGTATAGTATAAGTTGAAGAGAGAGCTGTACGCTGTCAGAAAGTTTACCAAACAGACAAACGGTTTTTGTTGTCAGCAGAATTTCTGGTTAGAGGTGTCACAGCTTTTAACTTTCAAGTTCAGCTTTTAGCCTGTTTGCTGTGTCATTAATTTACTGTCGCTCTATGGTTAATTATTTTCTCTGCACTCCTGAGTCATCCACTACCCACGTCCACTACGCAAATGAGAACGCTGTACCTTATGTTGATAGTAATCACTGTCAGGATTGTACTGTCCTACAGAGCTGAGAGTGATTCTTCATGTACCATAATGTAATGGGTGCGGTGCATTTTCTGGCATCTGGAGAATCATACTAATTAATCCTAATTGAAAGACGCAAATGGCAGGAACTCTGTCACTTCCTGTGTCATAACAGGCTACAGTCAGTACACAAAGGGAGCGCAGGTGACATCACACCCAGTCAAAGTTGTGATGCATTGTTGTTTTTGTGTTATGTGAGAAACAAGTTACTCCATGTACTTCCTGAGAGTAAGCTGTCAGTCAGTAGTACAACATGTTTTAAAGTCCACACAGTCACATGATGCACTGTGTTTTCCTGTATCTACAAACTCAAACTGTTGTAATCGCATTAAGGCTTTTGGTCTGTAGGAATTCCAGACTCTGGCAAACATGCACATTTCCCCTCATCGTTACCAAGCCTCTGAGACTTAAAGCCCTGTGAAAGCTGCAATCATCCTCCCTGCTCCACAGAAGCACGTCAGACGTTATGTTGGTACTGGGTGTGTCAGAAGTGGATTCTTGGATTCGCTAATGTCCAGTCATACTGGCTGTTCTGTCAAACTGAATTGTTTTGTCCTTTCAGGCGTTTGTGGCTGTGAATTTAGTTTTTAACAGTTAAGCAAAGACTTTTTAATTCAGTTTGATTTCTGTCATTCTGTGTTTTACCAGTGAGCTGCATTAAAGGGCAGTGAAATGATTATTATCCTTAAATTAGAACGACTTGCAAAAAGTGTTGTTGTGTGCATCTACCTTGTAGTTAGTTTGTAGCACTGATGCAATTATGATTTCTATAGTAAGAAATTTCTACAGGAGTCTGCACCAGAAATATGAGCTGTAACTAGGGCTGGACCATATGGCCAATAATCTTATCATTATATGTTTTTTTATATTGATCAATGTTGATAACTATCACAATTTATATGTAAATAATAATGACAGAACTCTAAAAAAATGGAAGGTTAATTATAGTTTATAATATACTATTATTTATTATCAGAACAAATAGGTGACAAACATTCAACAGAACCAACATGGCTTAGTATTAAACACTGAATAAACAAAATAAGATAATAAATATGTAAACAACTGCTGTGATTCCCATCATATCAAATGCCTCTCAAACACTTTAGAGGTAGTATACTGAACAATGATCAAAGAAAATAAAATGAAGACTTAAATGTTGAGGATGATTATGCTACTGTAAATTCTTTGAATGTTGCACATTCTTGGCAACTTGAAAACACAATGGGAGCCTTATTAACGCTAGTTAGCTTATCTCGTTAGGTAAACTGGGGTGCAGTCTCGCCCTCAGAAAAGTTTATGGAGGTCAGTTTTGCATAGATCAACCGTTGTTGACGTGAGCTAGCAGATTAGAATACTAGCCACAGGCTTGTTGACCCGACGTTATCACTCTTCCTCCCCCACATCCTCAGAACATGCAATGCCAGTTTTTGGTCAGGATCTCGCTGGCCTCCCAAACAGATGAAAGCCTCCTTCTGCCACCGTCTTTGGTCGTGATGAGCAGTCTGGCTGGGTAGTGAAGAGCAGGTTTTAAGCCAAGGTTGTAGCGCTCCCTCATTACCTCTTGGGTACAGTTTCTTTGTCTTTAGCAACAGTTTCCTCGCACTCTAGTTTGCTCCCGCAGCCGCTCATTTTCTTCTGAGTAGGCTACTCCACAAAGGTCATTGTGAATTGTTGTGAGTGGGGGGGGGGGGGCTGGAAACATGCATCAACCATAAGTGTTTGTTTCTCTGCTGTACGATTGGCTGTTCATGATTTTGTAGGTAGAGTAAAATAAACTCAAAACTAAATCACAAGAATTTCTCATCGTTAATGTTAAAGATTTTATCGTGTGAATTATTGAGATGGTTTTATCGCCCAGTCCTGGCTGTAACCAGTTATGACAGCATCTATGTTTATATGTCAGTATGCTTCTACTGGGTTGGATGTTTGAACAATAATTGAAATCTCCTCCCCTCACACTTTTTCAGTGTCAGAATTGGGGGAGCAGCGTACAATTAAAAGACTGGCATTCGATTGGGTTTATTTTGGCCAATAGGGATCCAATAAAATATGCCTAGATTAACTACTGATACCCATCTTGGATTGGCCCAGGATATCTAAGTAAAAATTGTTGGATGTTACAGGACAGAGTGAACTCAGCAGCCACACACTTCTCCGTTCTCTATTTCTCTGTTTAGCGTTGTCAGGTTAGGCTAACCCCTTGTTGCTAACGTTGGAGCTAACCCCCTTTTCCCTTTTTCCAGCACTTGGGGAAATAACAGGCGTGACTTCTCTCGGTCTTGAGAAGCTGCAGCATTTATTAACTGTTACACTGTAGTCTGTTCTGTACATTTACTGCCAGACTGACAACTTACTGCTAACCTTTTCCTCTGCTCCGCTGGCATCCACCATCACTTTCCTGCTGCTCTTTCCCACCTGCTACGCAAACATATTAACGCAGTGTCGTATTCCTTTAAAGAGCTACGCTACCAATAGTTTCCCAGGCAACAACACATAGTTTGACTCACATTTCAGAACAGAGACTCCCAAACGCTATTGATTTCCGAATGAATGGATATTTGACGTTTATTTTTGGCTAAGGGGGGGTTCTCGTTGTTATAATTATAGGAGAAACACTGATTCAGGAAACGTTCAGTAAACACTCAGTAAACGTTGGGTACAGTTAGACCCAGCAGTCTCCATTAGGTTGGAGGAGTTCAAAGTTGTGAAAACAACAGGGATGTTTTGAATACACCCTCGTTTTCACAGGTAATTTGTTAGTCTGTCCCTCCCGCCACAGGAAGTAATGGATTAATCCTGGAAGGCTGTTGATGTAGCACTTCTCTCCTTATGAAAGTAATGCGGCAATTATTCATATCGACCAACCAGGAGACTGCAGCACTAGTCGCATTACGTTCGCCAAACTCATCAGTTATCCTTCATCCTCAAACCCTTTTCTCTTTTTAAAAGTGAAGAATAAGCTACTGTTCTAAATACAAATATGAAAGCACAAGACGATTGATATGCACAGTTGGTTGGTTACACGGCTGGTAAAATTTGGTCATGGGGTTTTCCTGATATCCTGTTGACCTTATTTCTCTTCTTTTTTGTGTTCTCCTAACAGGAATGCATTCTATCAGGCATCATGTCGGTGAAGGGGAAGAAGGTGCTGCACATGGATCGTAACTCCTACTACGGAGCTGAAAGCGCCTCCATCACACCTCTTGAAGATGTAAGTTTTTTTTAATTTCGACATAGGGAAACCTTATTTTCTGTAACCTCTTTATAGAGCTCTTGTAACAATGACTTCTACTTTATCTTCATCCCCCACTTCATTATGATGACCAGCTTCTTGTCCAAACCTGAGAAGTTAGCCGTTCCAAAAAAAAAAAAAAAAAAAAGAGCGTCATCCGGCCTTGTTCCAAAAGACCAAACATTCACTTTTATCTTCAGCCTAGTTAAACCTTGTGGTGAAGCAGTATTTCCTGAAAACAGGGTTGATTTATTGAAGCGGTTGTACCTTGTGAATAAAGTCTCTTTCTGTGTCTCCCTGCAGCTCTACAAGCGCTTCAGCCTTCCTGGCAAACCTCCTGAGACAATGGGAAAAGGCCGGGATTGGAACGTGGACCTCATCCCTAAATTCCTTATGGCCAATGGTATATTACAATTACAATATGTTGTCATTTATTATTTTCTATGTTTACCAGCAGGGCTGTTAGCTTTAGCTCATTAGTGCTGTATGTTGAACATTTTGCCTTCCAGAAAATGTTTAATAGCAGGAACCACAAGTTACACTTAATCAGATCAGTAAAGGGGCTAAAGTTGTGGGTTTTGATATCTGATACATGTTTTCAAGAATGAGATAATTGTCTCATTTGGTGTAACCATGATGTTTGTGTCTCGCTCTCTCAGGTCAGCTGGTCCGCATGCTGCTGATCACACAGGTGACTCGCTACCTTGACTTCAAAGTGATCGAGGGCAGCTACGTGTACAAGGGGGGCAAAATCCATAAAGTCCCCTCGACTGAGACCGAGGCTCTGTCATCTAGTAAGTTCCATTGTACCGTTTCCCGCTTCCCAGTTAGCAGCAGCACTACCACATGAAACCTCACAGTACCAGTAACCTATCGACACCAGCTTTGTGGGTCATGTGACCCTCGCCTTGCAAGTCCGTTGACTGTAGCGGCCTTTGTAGAGACAGAAGAAATTTTCTCCACAACAGGCAGAACAAAAGTGACACAGAATATATTCAGCTTGGTTTTATTAACACTGAACACAGAAAAGAAGAAAACAAACGTGGCCTGGATTTATAACAACCTTTCTTCTGTAACGTTTTCAACACTGCAGCTGTTGTATTTCACTGTTCTTTGTGTTAGACCTGTTTACGTGTTATGTTGTAAAATTGTTAAAGAAATAGGACCTAGTAGTGTAGAAATAGTTTTGACTAAGACTGAATAAGTTGTAACTGTTGTTGCAAAGCTTTTACTGTTTTTAAAATGTAGTTTTTAAGCTCTAATATCGTTATCTTACTGCAGTGCTTCTTATTTAATGGAGCTTTAAGCCTGTTGTAGTGAAGTTATTTTAGTTTTCATGTTGTGAAGGGGCAGTAGTGGTTATGTAGGATGGATGGATGGATGGAAATATACTGAGCGAGTGTTAAGTTGGTCAATGTGTGGACCTGATGTCTGAGGGAAAACCTGGACCCTGAGGCAAGACCAGCTGGGAACCACTGATCGAGACAGACTGTAATGTCACTTTCAGATACTGATTGCAAGTAACATTGATGTTCTTTTCACTCTCTCTTTGTTTGACACACGTCCACTCAAAGTCTAAACTCTCGCTCTCCTAAAGGTCTGATGGGGTTGTTTGAGAAACGGCGCTTCAAAAAGTTCCTGACCTTCATCGCCTGCTTTGACGAGAACGACCCCAAAACCATGGAAGGCGTCGACCCCAACAAGACAACAATGAGGGCCATTTTCCAAAAGTTTAGCCTGGGCCAGGAAGTCATGGACTTTACCGGTCACTCCCTCGCTCTCTACCGCACAGATGAGTGAGTAGTCTTCCTACTTGTTTTTATACTTTAAAAAAAAAAACAACAAAAACTTAATTGCACCTGATTGTGATGCAATGTCCTCCCCCTTATTAAACTGTCCAGTTTGCAGTCTAACAAACGCTCTCTGTCTCTCTCCGCTCAGCTACCTGGATCAACCTTGCATCGAAACAATAAACAGGATAAAGCTTTACAGTGAGTCTCTGGCCAGATACGGCAAGAGCCCGTACCTCTACCCACTGTACGGCCTGGGAGAGCTGCCGCAAGGGTTTGCCAGGTAGGAGACTCACCCTTTAATACACGTGTAATATTTGTATGTGGCACTGTGTTATATCTGTGCACTGCAGCATGCAGTCTACTTAACTTGCCAAATAAAGTGTTTGCACAAGACTTTTAAATCATCATCACAGCAGCATCAGAAATGCAACATATGACTCTTCTCAACCAAAAGGTCGCAGTAACTATGGAAGCAAAGGAACAAAATAAGGAACTAAACTAGGGGTCAAAAGTATGTTTCCTGTGTCAGTGTCAACACAAGAGATTCCTCTCGTCACACAGTGCCTTGTGTTATTGAAGTATTGTGGGTTCTCTGTTTGACCAGTCAGTGACGTTTGGCCCTGTCAGCTCCACTTTGATACTCTCGGAACCTTTGGAAAGTACTATCACTGGAGCAGGGACTTTTTTGCCACTATTATAGAAGAATTGAATATTGTTCCCTTGTCCCAGTGGGGAAAAAACACAGGTGTTACTAATAACGTTAACAGTGGCTCTGTTCTATTCAAGTGTCCCAGTAAGACATGACAGTGAGCCAGCATGCACAATACCAGGAACCTGAAACTGAAGCAGCTAATTGATTTTATTATCTACACCTTTATTGTCATCATTATTGTTATTAATAATGTCTTTCACTGCTAGAATGTGTCAAAAAGTCAACTGTAACAAAGGTCTACATGTGGAACATGAGCCTTGTGACTGAAGTGGTCAACGGGAAGATGGATAAATAACTTGTGATTTTTATTGTTTACTTGGTCTTCTTAGTTCAAGATTCCAAACAATTTTACACAAAATCTACCTTTTTAACAGAAACCTAGTTTAGAGCCATATCTATAGTCAGCTAATCCGTTCAGTATTACACATAGTCTTGTGTCACATTATTAATATTGTAGTTTTATATAGCTCAGTATCATTCATTCATTATCATATTGTTTGATGATAAGAACATCTCATGAAGCATATGCATAATACATGAGTAGCAGACTGATGGACCACTTCTGTCTAAACACCAGTATAATATCACTGCCTGAATGAGCTCATTGGTCTCAGGTGCTGATCTTGGTTTTGAATGTGTTTCCACTCCAGGCTGAGTGCTATCTATGGTGGGACGTACATGTTGAACAAGCCCATTGATGAGATCGTGGTGGAGAATGGGAAAGTGGTGGGAGTCAAGTCTGAGGGAGAGGTGAGCGTCTGTCTTTGAGTTGCTCGTGAAGTCCTTTGGGTCATTATATGTGATATTTGACTTTTGATATTTAAAAAAACATGGGCTTCAGCTGAAATTCCACTTCCACAGGAATTGAGCGCGTCTCTTTCCCTTCTGACCTCTGGTTGTCTTTTGCACCACCACAGATCGCCAGGTGCAAGCAGCTGATCTGTGACCCCAGCTACGCTATGGATCGCACCTCCAAAGTGGGTCAGGTGATCAGAGTCATCTGCATCTTGAATCACCCCATCGCCAACACCAGCGACGTCAACTCCTGCCAGATCATCATCCCCCAGAACCAGGTCAACAGGAAGCACGGTGAGAGCACACAGGAAGTGGGCAAATGTTACAGACGTGTCGTTTCTTCATTTAGAAGATGTTTAGATGATGTCAAGGACTGGATGGATCATAATTATATAAGTGAATAGACAAAAGTATTACACTTTTAAATGAAGAGGGGTGCCAGTCAGTCACATCTGACAAATAATAATTATAAAATAGAAAGAAAATAACTGTCAAACCATACAAAACAATAAAGCAAGTAGCAATGAAATAGACGTCACCAAAAAACAGCACTGCGAAAACAAATAGACCACAACGCAATTCAGTTTTCAGTAGGTGTAATAAGCAGGCAAAGCAATGTTGGTGTGTGTGTGTGTGTGTGTGTGTGTGTGTGTGTGTGTGTGTGTGTGTGTGTGTGTGTGTGTGTGTGTGTGTGTGTGTGTGTGTGTTTCAGCCCTAGTTGTTTGGACAAAACTATTTGAAGCTGTCACATCAGGCTTTTTGAATATATAATATATGAGGGGTAGTTGTGTCAGCTGCTACCCAGAGCTATGAGAATGAATATACAGTGCAAGTAGAGCAAGTTGAACCACAGTAAATGTAACATTCTTAATGTCTTAACAGAAACAACCGATCAGACATCCACAGTTTATCCACAGTCAAACCGTCAAACATTAACTTTTGTTCTCCTGTTTCCAGACATCTACGTTTGTATGATCTCCTTTGCTCACAACGTGGCAGCACAGGGTAAATATATCGCCATCGCCAGCACCACAGTGGAGACAAACGACCCTGAGAAAGAGATCAAGCCGGCCCTGGACCTGCTGGAGCCCATCGAGCAGAAGTTTGTCAGCATGAGCGACCAGTACGCACCAACTGACATGGGCACTGAGAGCCAGGTACGATCAGTCAGATATGATGAAACATAAAGGGTCATACTGCTGCACGTTTACAACAAATCAGGTTTCTGGGTTTTTTACCTTTTCAAGTTGCCTTCTTGAAACTTGTTTGACGCTAATCCAACACAGTTAATACTGGACATCATATACTTGTCATTTTTTCACTGTCTTGGTATTTTTACACAATGGCAATTATTGAACTGTTACTGTTCAAATTGCCTCGTATACCAAAGTACTAGACAAATGAAAGTTGTGACATTGAATGTAAACTCAGGGTATCCTTAAAATGATTAGAATTTATCCTCAGGGGAAATTAGGTGCTCACTTCCTGATCCTTGTGTGAACAGGAAGTTGAATTGTTCTGTTATCTTCAAGCACATTCCAGTTTTTGAGTACGGGCACACAAAATGATCATTAACTTCATCAGGCAGGAGCTATAGTTAAACTGCTTACATGAATTTTTACCCTAAAATGGTAAATGAATGGATGTATGTATACGTTATGAGATATTCCCATCATAATCCTATGATAATTATTACTGAAATTCACAAGGAAAAAATAAAAAAAAGTTACACAAAAAAATGGCTTTGCTGCCAGTAGAAATTGTTCAGGTCATGTGATTCTGCACTTTAATAAGTTCCTTGTTTTTAATTGTGAATCTGTTTATACTTTCAGTTATTACACAAGGAATAAACAAGGTTTTATTGGTCATGTATTATCTTATTATCAGGCATTGTTTATTTGCATGCTAACATTTGCTAATTAGCACTAAACGCAGTACATTTGAGGCTTATGGTAGATGTGACCAAGTGTGAACTCTGACTGCTGGTGGCCATCCTCCAGAGATCATAAATATCTATACAAAACGTCATGGCAATCCATCCAGTGGTTGAGACATTTCAGTGTGGAACAGAGTGCTGGACCAACTTGCCATCACTAGAGCCACCAGTGTGGCTGATGCTGATTGCTGTGATGGACTCTGTCACGTTTCAGTCTCTGCTCATCAGTTTTCATGCTGTCGTGAGCTGAACGGAGACCTTGTCTGTCTGTAGAAAATCATCTACAAACATGTGGAAGGCTTTCAAAGAGAATTGCTCTAATGTAAAGTAATGCACATGATCCCCATGGAGAAGTCATTATGTGGAAGCAGAACATGCATAATTAAAAGCTCAGAGATCATTGATGTAACTATGCTGTAGAGCTGTATCAATTAATCGATTGGAAACATTCTTTAAGAAAAAATATTAAAGTTCTCTGTTTCCAGCTTCTTAAATATGAATATTTCCTGGTTTCTTTAGTCTTCTGTGACAGTAAACTGAATATATTTGTGTTGTGGACTGTTTGTTTGGGACAAAACAAGACATTTGAGGTTGCATCTTGGGCTTTAAGAAACATTTTTTCAGCGTTTTTCACCATTTTCTGACATTTTATTTTACCAAACAACTAATCCAATAATTGAGAAAATAATAGACGAATTAATCAGTAATGAAAATTATTGTTAGTTGCAACTGTACCATGCAGTATTGGTTAATGACTTTGCCAGATTTGTATGTAAAAATAACATTTGAGTAATGAAGCCCATAAATCCCCAAAACTACATGTAACACATTAACATGTTCCAGAAAACTAACACTGACAATGAACAGATAGCTGGAAATCCTGCACACACACACACACACACACACACACACATACACACATCTGACCTTTCCAGATACCCAGTATCAGCATTTAAGAAGTGCTGCACAGTGCTCTGCTGACTGAGACACACTGTACCATGTTGGAGAAACACTGATATAAGTAGTTCATCCAGAAATACCATTTTTATTTTATACATGTAGTCATCTCTGTTGCTATCTTCATCCTGTGTGAAATTGACTCATGTTTTTAACATTACACGTAACAGAATAATTAGCCTTGCATGTTGCTGTTATGTAAGAACACGTCATCTTTTCACCGCTGCTGTTTTGCTGCCCGTATGTGCGAGCGGGGAAAGTTATGTCAGCAACATATCCTGCACAGGAAACACCTCTCTACTCTGGTTCCTTCCAACTTAGCAAAAAAAAAAAAAGAAATCTGTGTCTGTTCAGTAGATGATTTAAAACAAATCAGCTTGAATAATAACTGTGTGTCTGTAAACTTTTCAGTATTTTAGTTTGTATCTATTTCTATGTCAGAGCACTTGATTTCAAAGGCTTCTTTAACAGCTATTGATATTTTTTTCCCTCCACTGTAGATTTTCATCTCCCGTACATACGACGCCACAACTCACTTCGAGACCACCTGCGATGACATCAAGGACATCTTCCTGAGGATGACGGGCTCAGAGTTTGACTTTGCCGAGATGGAGCGCGGGAAGAAGGACATCTACGGTGACGCCGCCGAGTAGAGGCGAACCGTCCGCACAACTCCTGATTATCAAAGACAACGCTGCCGACAACTGAAATCTTACAAAAAATAGAAAACCTTACACAAAAATGTACACACCAATGGGCTGACTGATTATCCAAGTATATGGTTTGCCCATTGAGGAAGTTCATGATATAGAGAGATATGATATAGTATTGTTGGATAGGGTTCAGGGAGGGAGCTATGCTTTTTCTAATCACATTCAGAGGGATGTTGCACTAAACACTGGTTATGCCTAATATACAATAATCCCCTACATTCTTCTGCTGCGTCATGTTAAGATGATGCATAGTCCAAAGATGCCAAATCAAATGATGAATCATAATCAATAGTATCTTACAGAGAGTGTGTCGGGGAGGGGAGGGGTGGGGGGGTCTCTGCAGGTATTTTTTCATGTGAGGGAGAGAGAAGTGGCTTGGCTTTGTCAGTCTGAATTCAATCATGTGAGCAGCTGAGGGTTTCTCGCCGGGCGTAGCAACTCCGAGCACATTCGGGCCCAGCAGCAGCAAGACAGCTGTGAGGAGAAACCTCAGCCGTCAGCTTAAATAGTCAGGTTTTGTGAGATCAAGTGGTTTAGGGGTGTGTGGGCTTGATATTTTTGTGTATTTTCGCCCCCCTTTGTTGTTTAATCTCCAGCACAGCCAGACACTATACTGTAAGCCAAGCCACCAGGGCGACTGTAGTCCAGCATAAACTACCTGAACCTATTTTCAACAGCTTGAGTTACTATAACGCATCAGAGGAGATATATTAGTTCCTGTATTATGCAAAATGATGGATGACCCGAGCATTAACAGCAGATTGATGGGAAGTGTGGTTGACTGTAATCGCTTAAGAAGGACCAAATGTGTACTGCAGCAGTATTGAATTGATGAGAGCCCTGTGATATCTTCTGTTTTGAACAACTGTAAAAATAAATAAACATCTTGGGCTCAAATGATTTCTGTACTGCAAAGTAAAAAAACAACTTTGTCAAAAACCAAAGCTGTGTTTGATTCATTTATTCTTTCTTACATGACAGTGAGTGTTTGTGTAAAGTGAACAGTGACTGCTAGATAAACAACAGAAGTCAAACACTTTTCTAGATTTCTACAGCAGCTGTTTACTGATGGTCAGAAGAATCATCACTGAACTTTAGACTGAGTTAAACTAAATAACTGGTATGATTTCAGGTAATTGTAGTTTAGAACTACAGCCATCACAGGTGAGAAAGCTGATTAGGAAAAACTGCATCACGATATTCAGAATAGCAACGTTTTATTTGCAGTTACAATTCCTCCTTAGTCGAAGTAGTAAGAAACAGAAAAGTGCTGCATATTATCAAATAGTTCGTGTTTCTGATTGTCATCTTTCTTACTGAGTTACTGCAATGATGCAAACAAGTATTGAAGAGTCTTGTTAATATCAGTTACACCATAAAATATACTTTATGTTTTATATATGACTACATGACATATTAGGTTTTAATGAGTTATGTGTATCACCACAGAGCTGAGTAGTCACGTCATACCTAAACTGGGGACCTCAGAAATACCACGAGATTATTTCTAGCAACACGACACCTCACGTCTGTAAACTACGACTCCCACAATTCCCCGCTGCCTCCATTCGACGCTTCTCACGTCAGCTCATGTTTTGCGTCTCTCACCTAATCTGGAAACCCGCTACAAACTTGTTTACCGGTAAAATATGGAGCTGACACCTGCACGCCGCACAGTTCTCTGCGATACCGGTGAGCACTGTTAACATTTCATACATTTAGCTGCTTGCTTTGCTATCTTGAGAATAGCAGACAAATGTGTTGACGTCTTATCAGATTAGCTCGTGCCCTGCCTATGTAGATATGACAACTGTTGTATATATTATTACCACATGAATAAGGTAACGAACGAGTTCATCTAGGCTTAATAACAGCAATTATTACAGAATATTTATTACATTATTAAATATTACAAAATGTTGTTATGGTTTGTCAAGGGGAATAAACTGCAAGTGCACAGTCATCAGTTAGGGGACATAAAGTAGTTCCTGTAGTTATTGCTAAATAATACAGCAGGTATAACTAATAATAATCATTTCATAGTATATTATCATTATTTAAAGCTTAAATTGGTAAATATCTTTTACACGATGAGCAAAAATAAAGTCAAGCGAGAGAGTAAGATTTAGATGTGTATGATGTGTATAAATCAAATACGAAAAGATACATAGAGCTTTATGGGACACATAAAAAGCAGCTTTTTAAAAAGAGACTTTAGTGATTATTTATATCAAATAAATAGAATAAAATAGAAGGTTTGCCTGTTTGTAAGGTTTGTGGGCAGACCGGACTGCCATACATGAAGCAGCATCCCATGGCAGAGCTCTGCAGCTGCAGCAGCTGATAGAAAGTGGATCATCAGTCAACGTGGTGACATTGGACAACATCACTCCGCTCCATGACGCCTGCATACATGCTCATCCAAACTGTGCCCGGCTGCTGCTGGAGGCTGGCGCTCAGGTGGGATACACTTCCATGGCCTCACCTTCCCCAGCTATGGAGGACAAAACCTGACTTGTTTAGATATGAAGAAATAAAAAGCTCAAATAAAGTGGGACACCTTATCATGAACACCGGTAAAGTGGTGCAATCTAACAGAATAAATCCTACCTTTGTGAGGTTTGTGAAGCAATGGATTTGACTCAACTACTCTGTGACACAGTATAAGAAAAAAGAAAACGTTATTTAGATCACACAGATATTGGTGGTATTATTTCTACCCACTTTTCACATTGTGATATTTCCTGGTAAAAGTAACACTAGAAGTTGCAATGGAAAAATAAAATGAGAATTGTTTCCCTGGTTCCTCCAGGTGGATGTACGGACCATCCACGGCAGCACTCCTCTCTGTAACGCCTGTTCCGCTGGCAGCCTGGAGTGTGCCAAGCTGATGTTGGAGTACGGAGCCAAGGTTAACCCGTCCCTCACAGCTCTCACCGCCTCACCGCTCCACGAGGCTTGCATACATGGTAAAACTTTGGCAGAGCTAAGACAGAGTCTAACCCAGTCATTCTTCCTCATCATCAATGAAACTTGTGTGCTCCTCTCAGGTAACGTTGAAGTTGTGAAGTTGATGATAGCCAGCGGTGCCCGGCTGGAGGCGTACGACGTCTACTTTGGTCCACCGCTCCACATCGCCTGTGCTAAAGGACACATATCCTGCGTCAGGGAGCTGCTAAATTCAGGTCAGCAAGAAGAATGCGGGTCAGAAATAATGTGTTAACATGACATGAAAAAGTTGGTTGTAACATTATGAGGGTGGATTTTACTTAATCATATTATTCAGATCATTTCAATTCATTTCAGTTGTGAATTCATAAAGCCAAACAAACAGGCCTAAGTTCATCTTAACGTCCTGCAGGTGCTGTTGTGAATTCAGTAAAGTTCCATGAGACAGCCTTGCACCATGCAGCACAAGTCAACATGGTGGACATGATAGAGCTGTTGGTGGAGTTTGGAGCCAATGTGTATGTTAGCGACAACCTGGGAAGAAAGCCTATAGACTACACAACGCCTGGGTCTCCTTCGTACAACTGCTTCGTGTTTTATGAAAGTATGTTCATGCGCTGCTTCTGAATTCCTGTCAGAACGGTAAAAGTTATGATCAGTCTTTTTCGCTGCTTATGAAAACCTCTGCTTCTCAACAGGTAATCCTCTGAGCCTGCAGCAGCTTTGTAGAATCACTGTGAGGACCATGCTCGGTACCAGAGCCTCAGAGGTCATAGATCAGCTGGACATATCCCACGGCATCCACAACTACCTCCAGTACCGTGATCACCCCACGTCACTACAGAGTGTCACATGAATGGATTTCTAAAACCTGTATGAGAGACTGATGTTTGATTTTAAGTTTAAATTGTAAAACACATCTGCTTAAAATTTTAAATATATTCAAGTCCCCCTCCACTCAAAAATAGTTTTTTCTTGTTCCTGCATTTGGATGTTTGAGCTTCACTGTGCAGAATGATGTATGTGTATATGTTGTATCTGCTGAAAGTGGAAAGTTTCTCTGTGTTCATTGAAAATCTGATTTTAAGGGCAATTTTAACTATTTGTAACATCACAACTAGTTCAGAAGCCAATCCTGGTCCAATTTTCAACTTACACAAATGTGATGTGGAAACTTGAAGCCTCCACAGTGCACATACACTGATAATAGACTTTACAATGAAGTAGGAGACATCCTGTGTCCAGCAGTTAAACTTTTGAAATGAAATATATCTGCATATTCATAGATTCTGGATTTTTTTAAATCAGGGAGAAGGAGTAGAGATCATTATTTTATTTAGTATTTTAACAAGATAATTTAACTTTTTTTGTGGAAAAACCATATCAGACATACGTTATTATTCAAAGTAGAGTATTTTATATGCATCTTAAAACATGTCTGGAGGGGATCTTTAAGTTATCCACCATATTTTATTGATGTCATGTGACTCAGGATTGATGTCTTCATTGCTACTTAAATTGTGTACATTGTACTTTTTCCTGTATTGTAATACGATATTGCGTACATATTATGTAGCCTTATTTATCCTGACGAACAATAAATATTCGTCACTTTCTTCACAGAGCATGCAATGGCCTATGTGGTATAAAAACAACAAATCCCAGCATGCGCTTCGAGTTCCAGGTATGTCACGTGACTCCCGGCGCGTGTAAACATTGCGAGGACGCGGTTATTTATAAACATTTAGTGTCTCACTGTTTCTGCGTTAACATTGTTAATTATTGGCGGAGGAAACAGACGGAGGATGGAGATTGAAAACGCTCAGCCGTATTTCTTTGGAGACATCGGTGGGTATAAAGTATTGAGGACGTGGTCCGAGCTTGACCCACTTTTGACGCTTCATACTGCAGGACTGTCAGCAGGGAAGCTAACATGTTAACAAGCGGCGGTTACCTGCATGTTGTACTGTAGCCAGCCTTTAACAACAACTGTGTAATATGTTGTCACTTCAAATTAGCTTCTCTACGGAAGGTCGTTTCTCTGCTGTATAAGATGTTTAACGTTACAAACAGCTTTTGACACAGTGTTATACAAAAACAGTGTCATGCTGTGTTATATCTTTACACTGTATGTTGTAGCATACAATGTAAAGAACACTTAATGCATAGTACAATATGCTTGTGTCCATGTAAAATGTGTCAACCGCACGTACAAATGCAGGCTGTTTCATTCTGTTTTGTATAGGCTAATAATCAATCTGCTACCGCATGCTAATGACGTCAAAGGACAAGTCCACAGTTTTCAAGTCTGTCTTAAATCAACAGTCAGGAGCCCAAATGAACATTGCAACATGTTTTTCTTGCTGTAATCATTCCTCCTGTTCATACTGACCATTAGAAGATCCCATCATAATGCACTTACAATGTAAGTGATGGAGGACAAAATCCACAGTCCTCTTTCTGTACAAAAATGTATTTAAAAGTTTATTTGAAGCTAATATGAAGCTTCAGCGTCCAAATGAGTCAAATCAAGTAGATATCTTTCAACATTACAGTCTTTTTAGTGTCAAGGTCCCTCTTTTTGTTACTATATTTCCACCGCAGCTCAACAAGGAAACACTGTCTGAGGAAACACAAAGAGGGAATTTGATGCTAAAAAGACTGTAAATGTGTCAGATATCCACTTGATATGATTAACTCAGACTGCTGAAGACTCATATAAGCTTCACATCAACTTTTAAATGCATTTTGGCACAAAATGACTGTGTGAACACACTGTGGATTTTGGCCTCTATCACTTACACTGAAAGCACATTTGAAGGAGATCTTTTAACAGCCAGTATGAACAGGATTACTGCGAGGAAAACCTCTTTCACTGTTCATATGGACACCTGACTGTTGTTTTAGGACAGACATGAAAAACTGTGAACCTGCCCTTTAATACAAATCATGCTTAAAATTCCTTAATTAAACTTGGGTGACATTTGATAGACATAATATTAATTTTTGCTGTCAACTCAACACTATTACGCTAGGATATGATAGCAGAGGCCGGTGGTGGTTGAAGTATTCAGATCCATTACTCCAGTAAAAGTAGCAACATTACGCAAAAATACTCCATAACAAGTAAAAGCCCTGCTTGATTTGACTTCTGTAAAAGTACGGAAGTATTATGAGCTAAATCTACTTCAAGTATCAAAACAATAAGTGCTCATTGTGTAAAATGGCCCCTTGCAGATTGATATACTATTGTCTATGTCAGATTATATATTTTGTAAATTAAATCTAGCAGCTAGTATCTATAGTGGTTGGATAAATGTTGCAAGGTAAAAGATGTTGTTTTTCTTAAGTAGTTAGTTACATTCCACCGCTGGTAAAGGCACTAATAGTAATGTATTGTATCAATTCATATAGCAATGTTCATAGATTAAATGCATTTCTAGTGGGGGGCATAAAAGGACATTTTAAAGACTCCAGATAACAACAGTTACAGCTGCCCATCTCTACACATATTGTGCGGTTCCTGTTCAGTATCTGATCTGTTCTCCTGCAGGCTGCTGGTCAGAGAGAACAGAGGTCCACAGGGCAGCATCCCTCGGACAGACCTCCCAGCTGCAGCAACTCATCCAGAGCGGAGCTTCAGTCAACATCGTGGCGGTTGACTCCATCACACCGCTGCACGAGGCCTGCCTCCGCGGACAGGCCCAGTGCGTCCAGCTGCTGCTGGAGGCTGGAGCCCAGGTGAACCATTTCATTCATTAAAGATACTCAACCATTAAACTCAGAACCATGACACTCTAATCATATCTCAGTGAACACAGAAGAATTACGTAAATATAGGGAAATATGATTCAGTGGGAAGAGACTGAAGTACTTGTGTACTATGTGTATATTTCTGTGTCTGATGATGGATCTCAGGTGGATGCGAGGAACGTTGACGGCAGCACCCCGCTGTGTGAGGCCTGTTCAACAGGCAGCTTGGAGTGTGTGAAGCTCTTACTGGAGCACGGCGCCAAGGCCAACCCTGCCCTCACCTCCCGCACGGCCTCACCCCTCCATGAGGCCTGCATGGGAGGTGATTACCTCAACTCATTTCACATGTCTTTTGGCCTCTGTTACCCATCTTTTTTTAGCTGGATGTTATTTTTTACTTCTACCTTTTAGTATGTTTTTTTCTTAGTAGTAAATAATAATATTCTCTTCTCAGGAAACGCCGACTGTGTGAGGCTCTTGATTGACATGGGTGCTCGTCTGGAGGCGTACGATCTTTACTACGGGACCCCGCTGCATGTGGCTTGTTCTAACAAACACACAGACTGTGTTAAAGTGCTGCTTAATGCAGGTGAGCATCAGTGCAAAACAGGATGTTGAAATACCACCAACGTGCATGTCACTTAGTAACTGCACACTCCTCTGCTGATCATTTAACTAAGCATAGTATACGTTTTAAGACAGATGTCTCTACTTCCAAGTAGAGCTGAAACAATAAATCAATGAGTCATTCCACAGAAAATTAATCTGCAATAATTTTGGTTGTCAAGTAATTGTTATTTAACATAAAAACACCAAACAACATGTAGTTGTAATGTGAGGATTTGCTGCTTTTCTGTTTTGTATTGTTGTAAATTGAATATCTTTGGCTTTTGCACTGTTGGTCAAAACAAGACATTTCAAAATGTCATCTTACATCTAGAAAACTTCTACTGGGCATTTTCCACTATTTTTGGACATTTTATGTGCTAAACTATTAGTCATGTTATTGAAAAAGTAATCAATATATTCATTTATAATGAAAAGGACAGTTAGTTTTAACTCTGCTTTCAAGTAGTCACTGGTTTCAGTCTTTTGTGCAAAGTGAAAATCAACTTGCAGTAACTTTGAGACTTTGAGAAGTGTTTTTTAGTTTAATTATAAGCACAGTAATGGAGCTGCAAGTAGTAACCATTTGAAAGCTGTTCCTTGTTTGTGCATTTCACAGGAGCTCTGATGTCCAAGATTTCCAAACAGTTTTTGTGCCAAAATCAAGCAAATTAACATTATGCTTTTTATTATGCCATATTTTTCTCATCAGATCTTACACCAGACTTAGTAAATGTTTGTTTTTAAAGCAGCCAGCTCTTAAATGTTGGATGGATGGATGTTAGAGCCTCCTTACTACAGAAGTTTTTTAGAAACAACCCTTCTCTCAATCCACATAATAATAAAGTCACAGAAACATATATATTCTTCACAGCACTAGTAATTTAGGAAGTCAGTCTAAAATTATATATAGTCCTTGAAAAATGGCTGGCAGGAACATGTAGATGATTTGTGGTGTAATACCCTAAACTCCTTTCTTCCTTCCAGGTGCTAAAGTGAACGCTGCCAGGCTGCATGAAACTGCACTGCACCACGCTGCTAAAAACATGCACGTGGACATGATCGAGATACTGATGGAGTTTGGAGCCAACATTTACGCAAGAGATAAACACAACAAGAGACCAGTGGACTACACCACGCCGGGCTCTCCCTCTGCAGCCTGCCTACAGTCTTATGAGGGTACGTTTCACAGAAGTCAGGGCTTCATGTGTGAAACAAGCATTAATTATGTTTTAGCCCCACATAAATAACTTGTTTCTGTAGTTAGCCCTGTACAACAGTGTAGTGTTAACCTCACACCAGCAGATGGCAAGCAAGGATCACTTTTCACTCACAGGAAATCTCAGCCAGATGACACCTGTTGTTTACCGTGATGCTCATATAGGTTAGTCACTGTAACTGGATGCATGTGAGAGGGTGATGGTTTCCACATCTTGGTTTCAATGACAGAGCTTTATATAGAAAGAACAGCATGAAACAAGGAACGTACAAGAGTTTTTAGACTTTAAATACAAGCAGATGAGGGTAGAAAACAGTTGAAACTATTCCAAAATGCCATATTTTCAGTAAAAGAATAATTATTTTATCATTCAGCAGTGTTCACTGATAAATGCTTCACCCAAGATCTCTTGAATGAGGAAAACAAACTAAGAATCTGTTTTAATTTCCTTGCAAAAATGGAAATAACAGACTTACATGAATAAAATCGTCATCTTGTTTATTCTTGTTAACATAAAAAAATCCTGTTTTTGCATCCTGGAATAAAAATACCATAAACTGTACTCTTTTTATCTGTCTGTAGTCACTCCCGTGAGTCTGCAGCAGCTCAGCAGGCTGGCAGTGAGGAAGAAGCTCGGCACCAGCGCTCTGAAGGTCATAGGTCAACTGGGCATACCAAAAATCCTCATCAGTTACCTCTGCTACCAGTGAGCGTCACCTGAGGAGGAGCTGGATGAGCGCTCAAAGAAAGACCAGAAACTTGCAGAGATGCCGCACGAATTCCGCAGCTAAGGTGCCATTAGATTTGATAACAGTAGACACACAATGTAGTGACACGATGTTAATTCACATGCTTCTTAAAAACCGCACTCGCATCTCAAGACTCACAGTGGAGCTGAGACAGAGAAGATGGAGATGACGTTTATATGCTGTAGTCGCCCGCAATGAAATTCATTCTCTGAGTTCACGTATACGCTAACAATATGATTTCAACCAGGTTTAAACATCGCTATCATTAAGCAGTTATTAGAATAAGCAATTTTCATTTACCAGAACTGGGATACTTCTGTCAGTAAATGCACAGTTCAGTCTGTGGCATGTAAAAACACCTCATGCCAGGGTCAGACTATAAGATATCAATCCAATAATGCTGAGGTGCCTTGAGAACGGGCCAAGAGTTCTGCAAGATTCCCATTTTTTATTGGGTGTTTTTTTAATAACGTTTCAATAACGTTGACTGCAACATTTAGATTAAGCAAAAAACATCAGAATCACTGTTTTTAAGATCTTATTAAATATGCGGCATGTCACAGCTAATGACTCACACTCGCTGGCTGTCGTGTTGTGAGTGTTTCAGGTGTCAGAAACGGCGACGATCACAGCGAGTGATGGAAAGATTTGACACTGTAAATAAAGCTAAAACAATGATGATAGCTGAACACATTCTGAAACAACCACACTTGAGCATTCAGACTAGTTTACAGGCAGGTTTTGGCTGCTTGGAGGGGGTTGCCATGACGAAAAATTTCCTATGAAGGAGTACTGTGTTTTTAAAAATTTTGGGAACCTCTGCAATAATGATCAGACCAGACAGACTCAGGGCGTCAGTGAACAAAAAACTGCTCGTTTTAGCCCTTGTAGTGTGTCTTGGTGTGTCAACTGATGCAGCCTTTGGGATGCCTCACAATGTCCCAAAAAAACATGTCAGAAGTTATATTGACCCTTAAGGAGCACGTGCACAACTATAAGCATAGAGAAGTGAAAGAAGGATGTTGTTGTTGAAGCCGCTCCAATTTAACTCACCTACATGCGTCATTGAGTTGTAAAAGACAAGCTAATGATTGTTCAGGGTGCATTGTATCACAGCAGAAATGTATGAATTTATGACTTTAAGATATCATATAGTCTGATCCCGGAATTTAGTCAGACTTTTTACTGGATTCTGATTCAGGGCGTGCACAAGAAAACAGAACGAAATGCAAACAAACAAACAGCAGGGAAAGTAGTGATTGAAAACAAACATGTCTTTTAATGTTACAACAAACTACAAGTAACTTCCACTCTCAATCTATCATAAATAGCACAAATACAATGTTTCTCGTCTGCTACCACACCAGACTATCAGGCTACACTCAGCTTTGATAATGGCACAGCCAGGTTATTATAAACCATGTAAACACTGATTGACAGTTATGGTTTTATAGCGTGCATGTTGACACACTAGCTGGATGTGGACACTTACATTGACCTGCCAACAGGAAATGATGAATCAAAACTTTACACGGAAATCCAAACTGTCTCTCCTCACAAGCAGCTTCTTCCAGAAAAAGCTGCACTTGCCAGCGGCTGGTTTCCTTTGCTATAAACCATCACAGTCACTGGCTCAGGTTGGTAAACACACTGTGAGACAGAGATGTTTTAGTAACCTGCTGCCGCCAATGGAACCACCAGCATGTAATCTGAACTATTAATTGGTGCTTAAACAATGTTTTCTATTTAAATAAACTATTTAAAGAAACCTAACTTCACCACAAGAGAAGGGTGTACTATTAAGAGCTCAGGGAGAGGAAGAAGATAAATGTTTTTTTTTTTATCAATTAAAGGTTGCTGGATTGAATCCTGGATTTGCCGTGAAAATGCAAGCAAGGCATTAAATCGGCAGGTCCGCTGTAAACGCAGAGTAGCGGTTAAAATGTGAAATGAGACATTGTACGAATGCGTGCTCAGTCAACATTCCCCGGATAACTTGAGGATAAAAGTACCATCCACAGGAATACCAAGCAGTGTTGTTGTCACAGCAGCACTCACAGTGACACCCTCCAGATGCTGCTTCGCTTCATCTCAGATTCCTGTGATTCAACCCCGCGCCTGGCGACAGTCTTTGTTTGATACAGGCGGCGAAGTTTCGAGGAGACTATCTGTCTATTTATAGTGTCGCGTCTGTTGCTCCACTCAATCTGCTTATAGAGACGACCCAGAGACAGCTCAGTGAGGTCTTGATATTTTTAGCAGGAAGTGCAGGAAGCTGTTTATGAATTCCATAAAGTGCTTCAGATTGCTTTATTGGCTCTCTTCTAGGTTGGCGTGACCTGTTTTGGAGATTTCATAACTTGTATTTATCCTGTGAGATTGAATCAGGCCTAACATCTGCTTTGTCATTCTTTTTACGCATGCTTGTTTAAAAGTCGTGTATTTTGAGCTCAGGTGTGATCTCCGTCTGTTTCTGCTCAGACCAAACGCATAAATCGATCGATCTCAACTTAAACAGCGACGCACATTCCGTCTTTTTTACAGTGAACTTTAACTTCAGGACACTGTTCATATTAAAGCAGCATCAGGTCAGACTTTCATGTGAAGCAGCATCACTTCATCACTAACTGACAAGCTCTGGCGTTGCTCTGTTTGCACAAATGAAATTTGGCAGGTAGTGACTGACATTTCTTCACAATCAGGAAGTGTCAAATTCACATTCACAGCACAAGGAAGCAGATATCATTAGAGCTCAACTGATACGGGATTTTATAGCCTTTCTTACACAAACAAACATTTAAATTAGTTTTTTTCAACAATTGAAACAAAGTTATGTACCTTGGAGACATTTTACAGTTGAAAAATGAACTGTGGAGACACTGTTTCAAAGTGACCTCAAACATATCTTCAGCATTTCTGTACTAACATTTCTTGCTACGTATTGATCGACACATATGGCAATGCTGTCTTCCATAAGATAATATGGGATGATTTACCACTTTAGCTCTAATTATTATTGCATCATATGCAGTTGACAGATGAGACAGATTTGTATGTATTGGTAGGAACCTCCTATGTGTAAAATTTGTTGCTGTTGAACAAAAAGCCTTTTAATGTGAATGACTACTAACCTACTGTTTAACGTTTATTTATTAATATGTATATTTTAATTTTGAGTGTGTGCCACCACCACAAAAACCTGAGATGGGGATATCCAGTAACTGTACCTCTGTTGTCATGGATTCCAACAAACACTAATGCTGTATACAGTATATAACAAAACTGAGTACACCCCTGGTCAATATCTCTAAAATGTTAATTACAAATCCTGACCATTTAATACGATTTTATTTGTTTTTAGATAATACCCAAGAATGTGCTGTCATTCTTCACAGATAATTCTTTTCAGCTGCTCTTTGCTGGAGGGATTTTGTTGCTCTACTTTCTGCTTTAAAAAACTCTACAGGTGTTCTATTGGATTCAAGTCAGCAGACATACTTGGCCAGGTCATCGTCTTGTCTTTAAAAACTCTTGTGTGTTTGGAATCATTGTCACGTTGGATCATTTCTCTCCTGACAACCTTCTTGACACTGAGAGTCATCTTTTCATTCAGTTGGATATATAAACTTGCATTCATAGTGCCATCTATAAATGTCATCTCCCCTACACCTTTTGCACTCATGCAGCCCCATATCAGCACGCTCTGACCTCCATGTTTCACGGTCGGCACTATGCAGTCACTGCGGTACTCCTGGCCAAGTCTACGCCAAACATGCTGGATCCCATCTGATCCAAACTTTTATTTTGTTTTCATCTGAACAAAGAATGTGCTGCCAGTATTCAGCAGGATTCTTTTCATGTTCTCGTGCCATTTTGTGAGCAATGGTTTTCTTCTTGGACGTCGTTCATAGAGGTTGACTTCATGCAACCTCTGACTGAACAGTCACTGAAACACCAGTTTCCACAGATAATTCTTGTGCCAAGTCAGCAGCACTTGCTCGTCGAATGCAAGGCTGCATAAATAGCGAATTTTGCTTGCTTCTGTTATTGGTAGTACCTCCTAACCACTGCTGCAACTATGTTCTGGCTTCTGTCCAGTAGCCTGCTGATCTTGTACCGTCTCTCATCTTTATGAAGTCTCACAATCTGGTTTATTACTTGTTCAAACTATTCCTCACCATGTGGAGCCATGTTGCATGAGACACAACCCAGACCAAAAGTGAGAAAGTTGTGGTGTTCATGGGTTTAATTTACAACCTTGTTCAGACAATTAGTCTTAATTGGAAGCCACATGTGTACTCACTTTTGTTGCACTGAGGTTGTACTTTGAGGCCTGTATTTTCAATGTAGTCTATCTAACTTTTTGGTTTTAATCATAAATAAGATCAAATACCCTGCACTTCACCCTAAAAATACTACAATTATTGTAAGATGATACAATTTTGAATCATTCAACATTTTCTTGATATTGCACAGGGGCGTACTCCGTTTTGTTATATACTGTTTATCATATCAGGGTTATTGTAATTACGAGTTTCCAACTTGTAAATAGTGTTCTCGTCAACATCCAAGTCATCATTACAACTCAGATATTTCTGAAAGCTCAGATATGAAGAGCCTCAAAGTCAAGCAAACAGGGACAATTCATTACAACCAGAGTCCATCGTTCCAGGAGATTAAAGCCGTATTTACCAGATACGGTGGTATACTGGCAATGTGCAGTATTTTTAACTTTCACTTGATCAACTCCATAATAATACAGCTGTTTTGAAATTGCCTGTGACGTGAACACTCACAAGTTGTAAACATTGGAGCCTTTCCCATCTCCGCCATCCATCACATGTGACGTGAGCACAGCATTATGGGCATTTTTGCACATCTGTATCACCAGACGACACCAACTTAGATACAGAACGATTTGGCGAAACCTCTGATTACGTTCGCTGATGTACTTTTATGTCCAAAAAATGTCTCTCTTTCTATGATACCTTTCTTGTATGACTTACAAACTGCAAAGTAGCAGTGAGCATTTCCATAAAAAGCCGAACTCTCGTGTCTTAAGATCTTTGTTATCTCTTTCATTTTTTTCCCGTCAGTATAAAGTATAAAACACCATCCAGGTGCAGTTTACTGACGTCATTCTTCAGGATTTTGGGGTGTTTCAGCTCACAATTTCCAAACATTTTTGCTTGGACGTGGAGCTGCCAGCGGGCAGAGTTACCTCGCTCTGCTTTGAAGAGCAAGAGGCCATCTGTCTGCTTTCATGGAGGTCTGCACCTGTGTGTTTACCGTTTGTCTGACAGCTCTTTACAAAACATTCAAAAGCAATATCTCATGATTTCAGACCCTCGTCCAAATCTCTCGGTTTACTCCCCTCATTTCACTTTCGCCCTGAATGTGCCCAGGCTGCTCCATTCTGGCTTAAATATGGAGCTCGTCTGCCTCACTCCATAAATATGCCAAACTGTTGCAGTTTGTTCAATCAAAATATAAATTTCTCGAAAACAATCTTCCATCATTACAAGATATTTGGAATAGTTTTCATGATGGAAAACAGTCTTGTTCACTATAATCTTAGCCTGTAAATAATCTTAAAGCAAAGATATCTGGCCTTTACAATACTTCTTAACATGGAGCGTTCCCCTTTAAGACTTGCTAAAATATCTGACCCTGATACAGATGGGGTTTCTACTTATAGCTTAAAATAACTATCCCAAAAACATGGTTGGTTTCAAAGCACTTTAAGCCTGCAGAAAGGACTGGAAAAAGCAGAGGAGAGGAGGGCAGGCATGCAGGGAATGTCCAGTTATCTAAGATGAAAAATGGTCCTTGCTCCAAAATAGGAATGTTGAACTTTGGGTTGAACAACAGAGTGGTTGGTTTGTTTTTAAAGTTTCTTCTCAGTTCGTCAGATTAAATGGCACTGGCAGGACTCTCACTTAATGTGTTGTCTAATTAAAGTGAGTAAAGTCCCATTTAATCTGCTCAGTTGTTCAGAACACAATGATTTATCTGTTGAAGGTGCTAAAAAAAACAGATGAATCGTCCCATAAAAAAGTGTCATAAATATTTATCTTATTAAACTGTACAGAATTGTTGCTCTGATTATGATGAATAAATTGTTCTGATGACATGTTTGCTGTCCTCATTTTTTTTTTTTTTGCAGGAATACATGTATGCTGGACTGTACGTCCTCATGATGGAGTCTGCTGCTAACTTACACTTGTAAACACAAACCAAGAATAGCAGATGATCGATGCACTGCCTCACCCCTTTGCAGGAGGGTAACTGGTTAGCACTGTGCTGCAACAAAGAGAATATTTCCATTCAACATAATGATGCATCAATTCAACAAATCTACAACTTATAACTTTGAAGCTACATTTTTGTGATCATTTAAAAAAATAAAAAAAAGTATCCTAAAGTAATTGTACAAAATGGGTCAAAAGAATATCTCCTTTTGCTCTACTATAGTACATAGTCACACTAATACTACTCCCCTAATATATAATGTGTCCATATCTAGTAGTTCGATTAATCTTTGACCGTGCTATGATAAGTTTCATAACCACAAGTTATGTAAAGGAAGACCTAACTGACGTACAGCATTATCACCCTTGATACGGCCAATATGCTAGCAAACAGTTTACACATCCAGCAGACACTGAGCAACATTAGCCTTCATTTGGAGTCATGTTTTTAAGCATATAACTCCTGAGTAAAATATCTGGCTCTTTAGGTGCCAAATGCTTCACTGTGTTCACCAGCTAGTTGCTAACTTTGTCTTTCTGCTTTTTGGTGCTGAGCAGGTAGTGTACAGAGGGGTTATTAGAGCTTTTTTTGCTGAAAACAGCTGCTTGCTGCATCTGGAAACAACTCTGATGAGACTCAAAACTAAAACCAAAACAATGAGCTGAAAGACGGTAAAATGCTTCGTCGAGGTTAGGTGAACTGCAGAATCATGTGAAAGTTTTCTGTGGGTTCATCACTACTACTACCATTACTACCATTGTTAACATATTAACTATAGCAGCTTTAAGGTCTTGAAAGTGAGGACACCCTTTCATTCCAAGCAATCTCCGGGCCACGCACAAGAGGCCATGGTCATATGATATTTGAGTATCTACAGGATATTTACTGTCATTTTAGATTCCCTGATATATAAAGTGCTGTACTGTACTGTAAGACTGTTTCTAATAATGGGCCATGTATAAGACTCTGCAACTCTAAAGCTGCTCAAGGAGATATTGGATGGCCCTGAGAACATATTTTCTCAGTTAGGTTTTTTTTATTTGAGCAATGCATGAACACAAAACCACAGTTTTTAAAAAAAGTTTTGGTTAATTCACATGAGAATTTTCTGTGTTTTTATCTGTGCTCTACATTCTGGTTTGAAGTGGGCAGGGTTCGGCTGAAAAATAGAGATGTCACATACTTCCAAATCAATTCTGATGAAACCACACAAACACAGTTCCAGTGAAGCAGATTAGCTGAGATTTTGATGAAACTCTTAATAAATAATACTTTTTTCCTCATTTAGTTATAAATATTTAATGTAACCAAGAAAACTTAAGATTGAAAAACAGCTTTTGAAGGGCTTTAAACTGAATTTTTGGATCAGTGGGTTTCATGAAGTTACAGTACAGTGTTAATTTTAATTGTTTTTTAAGATCACGGTTTTTCATTTTAGCCTGTTTAACTATTGGGAGGCTGAAAGAAGTTTTTGTCATTTTGTCAGAAGTGTTAAACCGTGTGTATGTGATTTAATTGTTAAAACATGTCACTGTGAAGCAACTTAAAGCGTCTCCTAAGCTCATAAGACTAGATCATATTGTGGACATTTGCTCAGATGAAAAAGTCTGTATTTCATGATGAGAATTAATGTTTCAAATCCAGTTTTCAGCTAAAATGGTGCCAACTTACCAGAGTTAAAATCATGACTATGGGTTGAAGGAAGTATGTCCAATAATAAGCTCAGTTGCACTCATTACCCACTAGGCTGTGCTATAGAAAAGGAAATAATTTGTAAACCACATGCTTTCATTACCAGTGAGCCAACAACAAAAGGCTCTCACCAGTCGACATGTGTTCATGCCCAGAAGGCAAAGAGAAAACAAGCTTCTGTAACTGTGGTCATTCTCCAGCTTGTGTCTAATTAATCTGCTCCTGCTGATTTACATGCATCTGTCAGGAAACACAGCTCTCTCTCTCTCATGAGAAATAGATCTTCCTCCTTATATCGTAAACTGAAGAGGGGTGGGGAGGTCATATCTTGGCAGTAAAGGAGGAGAAGAGGAAAAGAAAGAGGAGAGCAGATTGGGAGTGTAGATTGTGGATTTGAGGCGCTAAGCAGACAGGAACTGGGAGGCCTTTGTTTGAGAATCAGAGATAAACAGAGAGCTGGATGCTGTGATGGTCCATTGCTACGCTGCCCCCCCTCAGATACTGCAGCCTGAAAATCACCACCATGAAATGAGCTGCAGATGTGAGACGCTGCACAACAGACTGAATCAGTAGTTTTCATAGAGACACGTAAACAGATGATACACTTAGCCCCAAAAAAGTTCCTACTGTACACTTGCCTTGTATTGTACACAATACTCAATTTATATCTACAGCGCAGAGTCACATGAAACAATCTGATACAGCAAGATGAGTGAATGTCTTTGTGAGTGCCTTGTAGTTAAGGTCTGGAAAGACTTTGACTTCATGTTAAGATCAGCTGGTGCAGCATTGTTTATGTTAAACTGAAGCTACACCATCATCATATTTCACTATAAATAATACTCCAGTAAACAGTAAAAAGGCCGGGGAGTTTACATTAAAGTATTGTCTTAAACAGCTTCGTCATTATCCACATAAGGGGTGTGAGTTTCACAATGCAAATGAGATGATGGCCACTACAGAAAAACCTGACCTTAAATTGTTCAAAAAATTTCCAGTAATCATTTCTTCACTAACAGATGGAAATGTAACCAAAATTGAAAAAGTGGAGTTAGTCACCCTGGCTGAACGGAAAATTCATGATTTTGGGAACCACGCTTATTTGCTTTCTGTCCGGGAGTAAGATGAGAACGTCAGTGCCGCTCTGATGTCTGTGTTAAAGGACCAGTGTGTAGGATTTAGTGGCATCTAGTGGTGAGGTTGGAGATTGCAACAAAGTGAACCCCGCCCCCAAGCACGTAGCAACATGGCAGGCCCCGTGGAAGAAGACCTGCTCCCTATGCTCATATAATGAGCTCCTCCTAAGGTAACAAAAACAGTGATATAATGATTCTTATTTTCAGGTGATCATACACTAATTAAAACATACTTATGAATATTATATTCCATTTCTGCCAAGTCCATTCCACTAGATGCACATTTAAGTCCAGAGCCAGAGTCAGGAAGCAGTTAGCCTAGCTTAGCATAAAGACTGGAGGCAGGGGGAAACAGCTAGCCTCCAAAGTTGCCTACCAGCACCTCTAAAGCTCACTGGTAAACACGTTATATCTTGTTTGATTAATCCATACATTTGATGGGTACTTCCACCCAGTACTTCTGTGCAGCATCTCTGACTTTAGCAGAGGTTCCCAGGTACAGTCAGTGAGCACAGGTTTTTGACTTGGTCTCTGTACAGACACAATGGTACCAAACCTGCAACCTCACTGTGGAAGAAATGCTACTAGCATGTAACTCCCTAAAACCACAAATCGTTAGAACTTAAGACTTGAACTTGCTTCCAGTCTTTATGCTAAGCGAGGCTAATCATTTTATCTCTTTACTTAATGCATAGACATGAAATCGATTGATTGAATTTTCTCATCTCACTGACAAAGAACACAAATATGTGTATTCCCCCCCAAAAAAGAAAAATGACTATTCCTTTGAGGAGATTTAAGTTGTCTTTAGCAGATTTGTTATTCTTCTGTAATTCTTTAAGACAATTCCCCCTGAAGGTTAATATGTTATATTATGTAATGTGATTTCTGTAAAAGTCTCTTGAACTCTCTTGAACTCTCTTGAAACTCTCTTGAAAGTACATAGTACTCATCTCTGTGTTATTGCCAGCTTTTGTTTTCCCCTGGATACTCGCAGGATTGCTGTCAGGATTATTTTTAGTATTCTAATGTCCTGAATTATGGTGGGTGTAGCATGCAAGATTGACTCACTGAAAATATTTATATGGAACTCAAAGCAGTCTGTACTATCAGTCATTTTCTCATTCCACCACCCACAAAACAGTGAGTATGGAGCAAAAAATTCAACACAAATCCAGGAAACGCTCATCTAGTAAATTATAACTTGAAGAAAACACACCAAAGATGTTGGAGGAAGATGATTTAGATGATTAACACTTTAATCATAACAATTTAATGTCTCTCCTGTAACTTCTTCCTGCAAATTACAGACTTCTTTTAGTGGCTTCTTGCTTCAGTTAATTGTTTTCAGCAGGAGTCCTGAGGACCCCAGTCAGTCTGAATGTGCTCCCACACTTCCAGTAAAAGAGACTGCTTTGGTCTGAGAAAATAACATTCATGTATGTCTGGATGTTAATGCCCGGGGTTACACCCTCACACGCATACACAGGGACACTTCAAAAGCCACTAGATGACCAAGCCATCTGGTTGTATTTTTTGAAGAAGGGAGTCCCCCGTCACAGAGTTGCTCAATCTCAAATATCGTTGCTCCAGTGCGAATGAAGTCAACAGAGTTTCCTTCCCAGACACTTTCCCTCTGTGTCTGTGTTTTTCAGCTGTTGTGACGCATGCCTGCTCAGCAGTAGCCGACTGGCCAGCTCTTTTTGTGTTCCAAGGAAGTTCAAGACAGCCTAGACTGCTTCAAGGACTGGCTGCCTTTCTGCTCTCTGTGGAATGGTATTTATTATCATTATTTTTATGGGGAAGTGAATGACCACACTTTCTCTGCTTTATCCAGTACTTTTTAATCATCAGTTCTCAGTGTAGTTGGACACATAAAATATTGTTTTCTTTCTGTAGAGGCCTCCAAACTGACCTAGACTGGACCGTGTTAAGAACTTGCATACAATACAATAATATATAATAATAATAATAATATTAATATTCGCACTGAGTTTCTGAGATAAACACTTGGCATGCATACACAAATCCATCCCTTGAAAGAGTGCACATTTGTATTTTTGGCCGGACCGACTACAGACCAGCCCTATTACCCCAAATGTCTGTCACTGACTGACTGACAGTAAATGCTCGATTTGATGGGCCGGACAGACAAGCTCTCATGGGTGTGGTTAGGGTTTGGCTTAAGGTTAAGGTTAGTGTATACATCTTGTGAGAGTTTTGCAAATCGTCCCTCCAGCCCATCCAATCTAGCATGAACCCTGACTGACTCACTGAGTGATGAAGTTACACCATTGGTTGGCCGACCCAGTGTTGGAGTTTCCCCATTGGCCATTGCTCTTCAAAATTAATTGGTGCGAACAATTTCAATTATGTCCTTAGGGGGCATTTCCCAAAATAAGTTTTAAAAACACATTTACCAACCAAAGTGTCTCACATGGAGACTCCGACACAGACAGGAGCACCAACTTGCAGATGCAAAGAGACGCAGTGGATCCATTTTACCAGCCTGCACGGTGGCTAGCAGCTAGTTAGCATGGCTAGCATCATTAGCATAGCTAGCTGTGCTGTATGTACCCATAGACTGTATAAAAGTAAGGTGTAGCCACAGTGTTTCTGGTTTAATAGCACCGTGCTGGGCAGGTTACAGGTGTGTTTACAGTGTTTGTGTGCTCTTAAAGATTTCAAGGCACGGATATAAAGTCACACAGCTGACGGACTGTTAGCCTGGCATGCTAATCTTACATAAACATATGGATGAGACCATTACAGACATCTGCAGACAGAGACAAATGAAAGAGCAGGGGGAGTTAACAGATAATTAGAATAGTATTAAAATAAAAATAAGTTTCAAATCAAACATCCCAAGATATGAGTTGAAAGTATTGTCCTTGCAGCTGCATTTATAACCTTTTTTTTCTTTTTTTACTCAAACATAGCTTAACCATGTCATGTGATATATTACTTCAGTACACTTTAACAACAAATATTACTGAGACCACTACAGAAAATTGCAGATAAACATTTAATATCCAGGAATTCACATTATAGACACTACCACTGACTATCCCTGTAACACATTGGCCACAATTTCACACATTGACCATAAACAGTCCATCCATACACTAGGTTTTGACCTAGTCTTGTTAGCTGTCAGTGTGTGATTATATCCCCCAAAAACAATGCAATGCAAGAGTAGAACCATAGCTTGTAGAAAAACATGGATATAGTGTCTGTGATGTTTTTGGGTTTAGTTTGGGTAACAATTTTATAGTTTGCCTTCATTTTCTCTTCCAAATTTATTTTGGGGTTTGTTTACAACCTGTGATCATCTGACTGCTCGTGTTTCTTGCCCAGTTGGACCTACTTTAAGCAAAGTTGCTTTATTGCAAGATCTCAGCACTTCCTTTTATGGATATAATGTTATCACAACCCATAAAATCAATGACTAGATCTACAAAAATAAAATCCAAGTGCTAAACCATAGTTTTCCTTTAATGTGTCCTTAATAGAGCAATAATTCTTAAAATAATTACTGCGGCACACAAGTGACATCAAGTTATTATTAAGTAAGTTATTATTTCTTACTTTAGTAGTAATTTTGTAATTACTACTACTATTTTTGTACTTTGAGAGAGTTGTGACTTTTTAAATGGAATCCCATCCAGTTAGTTTGGTACTGCAGATAAAGAAACTTGGTGATTGTGCTCACCTGTCAGCCATGGTAGTGGCTGCTTGGTCTAGACAGGGCCTCAGGTATAGTGGTGTGTATTAAAAGATCATTTAGATGCTCTGAAGCCACACAAAACACCTCAAAGCTGCCCCGTGCATATACAATATGATCTGTTGACCACTGTGCAGCTCTAAAATTGATGCAATAGACATTGAACACCTTGCTTAAAGACACCTCAATAGTGGGAATGAAAGAGTCAAGCACTGGCCTTTTAATTCCCCCACCCAGATCTACCCTGCCTGTCCAAGGATCAAACTCACGACCTTCTTGTCACAAGTCTGCTTGTTGTACTGGGCATCTTCTTTGCATAAATGAATTTCAAACTAGACTCAAAACTCCTTGAACTCACAGTCATTCTTCAGTGGATAAAAAGGGTTATGAATGAACTCACAATCCTCTGGGTAAATGTACCGTCAAAACATTGAGGAAGCAGCAGCAGGGAACATAGTCTTCCTAAATATTTGCTGGCTGTCACTCTGTTTCATCTGTCAAACCTGTGAAGGCTGATTACCTTGAGGTGAAATCAACGCCCCTTTAGCATCCAGCACACTCGCTCACCCTGAGAAATCAGAGGCAAAGCATCTGAACAGACTGCATAACATCTGCCTGCTTGCACTTAGTGTATCTCCCTTTTATTCATGTAGCTCAAGGCAAGGCAAATGGGTTGTATAACTAACCTAAGTGACTGTTATAAAACTCATGGAATGAAACAAATAGCTCACAGTCAAAAGTCAAAGAATATAACTAAAATGTGCTGCAATGTTCTAATTCTATTATCTTTTAAGACTTTTTATCTTAGCTAGTTCCAAGAAGTAAATGGTTCCAAGAATAGATATGAACAGCATAAAAAATAAGCCACAGTTCAGATCTGAGCCTGCCATTATGCTCCTGATAAGCTCATACTTGCCTATTTTGAGGCCATAAACACAAATCAACTAACATTAAAGCAGCAGCAGTTCCCAGCATGTTTGACCTGACGTACACCCACAGCCCTGTCAGATGTACAAGCACACCTTCATCAACACTATCCACCATGATCCAAATGTATTCAACTGATTTTAAACTGGATGCTATTTAACACTAGTAATTATATAATAATGTTTATTATAAAGATATTTTTTAAATTGAACTTTCAGTGTTTCAAGCTTGCATTTGTTGTGGGATAAGTAAGACAGAACTTTGCAAAAATAATATACTGAATGATGAGATCACATTAGAAGAGGTGCAGAAAGTGGTAGATAAAGCTAAAGTAAATAAATAGGTGGGTGTAGAGGAACTCCCGAATGAGGTTCTTAAAACTCCTAATTTGGTGAACATTTTACATTGTCTGTTTCAGACATGCTTTCAGAATGGTATTATTCCATCTGTGTGGAATAAATCTATCATCAAACCTATCCCTAAATCTGCAAAAGTAGACCCCAGAGTTCCATTATACTACAAAGGTATTAGCTTGATCAGTACAGTGTATAAATTATATTCGGGTATCCTCAATAACAGACAGCAGGACAGGTATTGACCATATTTATATTATATCCTCGGTGGTGAGAGCAAAACTACAAGAAGGGAAAAATTTGCTTGTTTTGTTGATTTCAAGAAAGCCTTTGATTGGATCAATAGAGACCTCTTAGAGTATAAATTAATATGTTCTGGTACCAATGGTAAATTTTATAATGTCATCAAAACCTTGTATAAAGCCCCAGTTTCATGTCTGCAGTTTAAATCATTTTAGGACTGGCTGATTTCCTACTCCATTTGGAGTGAAACAAGGAGATGTACTGTCCCCTACATTATTTGCCCTTTATGTAAATGACTTAGCTGAAGAATTTAAGCTGGTATAGTGATCGATAATATGAATTTAAGTATTTTATTATATGCGGATGATATTGTGTTGGTTACAAAGACAGAGATTAATTTACAAAAATGTTAAATATTCTGAGTTTATGGTGTAGTAAATGGAGACTGACTATTAATAGTGACAAAACACATATTATACATTTTAGAAAGCAATGTGAATGGCAAAGCAACCATATATTTAAATTTGGATCATTGCCTCTAAAGTACACTAGTTCTTAAACATATGTTGGTTTGTTTTTTAATCAAAATAAATGCTTTTCAGAGAGAATTAAAGTATTGGCAGAATCAGCAGGAAGAGCGCTAGGGTCTGTAATGAATAAAATAAAGTTGTGTCCTGACCTTAGTTTTTCAACCTTCACTAAACTTTATGACTCAATGGTCGGCTCAGTTTCATTCTACGCTGCAGGGGTTTGGGGTTTTAAAGATGCCCCCGACAGTAATGCCATCCAGAATCAAGCCATGAGGTGTTTTCTTGGGGTGCATAAATTTACTGCTAAGCGAACTGTTGAAGGTGACATAGGATGGGAGTCATGTCTTGTAAAGCAGAGAGTTAAAATGATGAGGTTGTGGAACCGCCTTATTCAGCTGCCAGAGGAAAGACTTACCAAAAAGATTTTTTAACTGGGATCGAGAGAGGTTGCTGCAATATTTTCACTTTCTGACTTGAATTTTATTTTCAGGAATAACTTGCAGTATAATATAAATGCAGTCAAGCAAAAATGATTAAAGATCCATAAGGAGCAATGCAAGGAGGACATTTGTAAGAAGCCAAAGCTTAGAAACTACATTCAAATCAAAGACGATTACTGTACAGAACCACATATAAAGCTAAATCTACAGAGAAGGCAAAGGTACTCAGTTAAGAAGTGGTACTTCACCGCTGGCAATTGAGTTAGGCAGATATAAAGGTATCCCTGAAGAGCAAGGTTTATGTGTTTTTTTGTGATCTTGGTGTTGTCGAGGATGAATTTCATTTTGTATTTCATTGCCCTTTGTACAGTGACATGAGGTATTGTTTGTTTGAAAAGATCCAATTGAAAAATCCTGATTTGTTCTGGTGGTCCAAAGATGATATGTTGAGTTGGCTTTTTAATATGGAGATTTTTGTTCTAGAGAGATTTATAGGAGATGCTTGGCTGGCACACTTGGAGCAAGGATTTTACAACCATTTATCTTAGTTACGTTATCCATTTCAGCTGTTTATTAAGTGCTTTTAGCTATGTATTGCAATCAGTTTATCTATTACATTCAGCTATTTCAACAATTTTTAGCTAATTATTTCAATTTATGCAATCATTACTTTTAACTGTTTCATAATTTACTTTATAGCTAACCCATCTATTTTAACCCTTTACCCATTACGCTACTGATAGCTATCTGTTTCAAGCATTTTTTCATTACTTTTAGCTAATGATATCAAGCATTTATCCATTTCTTTTAGCTATTTTAACCATTTATTCATTACTTTTAGCTAACTATTTTAACTGTTCATCAGTTACTTAGCTGTTTAGACCTCTCTACTTTGCTAACCAGTTTTCACTCTTAATCGCAACATGTATTGTCCAGATGTTCCAGCTGACTCAATGTGTGATATACAGTATATGTTCAATCAAATTGTAATTTGTATTTCTTTCAAAGTAGCTCAGCTACTCTACAATATTTCTATGCTGCTGAGGCACTCCCTGGGGTAAAAGTTCTCCTGGTTGAGAATCATTGCACTGAAGTACTGAAATTAATGACTATTTGCCATTTATGACTCATAAATATGTACGTATTTCATAACCTCCAACAGCATTTGAAGGCAGCGTTGTACGATCTGTCCATGCTGGATGATGGAAGGTCATTCTTCTGTCTGAAAAACAAATGTAAAGTACAGAATGTGCTGCAGGTAGTGTCAGTGTTTTCAGTCTGTCTTTCTCTCTCTGTCATTAATTAAAGCTTTAAGACCTCAGTCATGACACGCAGGGGTTGTAACAGACCTAGTATGTTGTAACACTGCTCTACACAACAGGACAAAAGTATGTTAGTGGGAGAGGCGGAGATTAGAAGGAGAGTGTTGAGGTTGTAAATGTCTTGGCCTGTGCACAACATATTCATTAACTTACATAAGGCCTTGTTTATTGCTTGTGTCACTGTTTCTGATTGGTTAGTTGTGTGTTGAGACAACTAAAACATTGTTATGGTAAATGGTTTAATTAATGTTCTAAACCAGAACTCCATGTAACAGTGCGAAATAAACATGCTCCCTATTCTCTTATAATAATAGATAGTCGATCAATAAACTTTGGGTTACTTAACTCGATGGCTACATCCCATCGCAAGCCATCTACTTTCTGACATGACAAAAATGCAGTTACATTCATTTCCATCCCTGATAGAAATGCCAGTTTACCAGAGCTGGAAGTCAGCTGGTGCATGCCAACCCTGTCTGATATATCTGACAATAAGTTAAATTTATTCATGTGGTTGGTGTTTCAGCATCAGTAAATTAAAGGGTCAATATGTTGTTAATCCCTCCAGAAGAGTTCCCAAGACTTGTAGAAGCAATGCCAAGGCTGACAAACACCATTCTTCAAAAAGATTTTCCCTCATTTGGTGTTTTGATGATGGTGATGGAGAGCGCTGACTAACACGTCGGTCCAAAATCTTCCATAGATGTTCAATTGGGTTGAGATCTGGTGACTATGAAGGCCGTAGCATATGATTCACATCATTTTCATACTCATCAAACCATTCAGTGACTCCTTGTGCCCTGTGAATTGGGGCACTGTCATCCTGGAAGAGAGCACTCCCATCAGGATAGAAATGTTTCATCATAGGATAAAGGTGATGACTCAGAACAACTTTGTATTGATTTGCAGTGACCCTTCCCTCTAAGGGGACAAGTGGACCCAAACCATGCCATTAAAAGGTCCCCCACAGCATAACAGAGCCACCAGATCCCCTCACTGTAGGGGTCAAGCATCAGACCTGTACTGGTTTTTCCTTTAATTTGTCACTTGTCTGTATATTAAAGCTGCAATGATTAGTTGATTAACCGATCGACCCGATTTACAAGAAGTTAATCTGTAACTGTTGAAAATTGCTGAATCATTTGAGTCATTTTTCAAGCAAAAATGCTGAACTCTCTCAACATTTTAGCGTCTTAGATGTGAAGATTTTGCCTATTTCTTTGTCTCGTGTGACATGAAAGTGAATATCTTTGCATTTTGTACTGTTGGTGAATATGTCACTTTTAGCTCCCTCCCTCCCAAAAATAATCTAAAAAAATAATTAAAAAAATATTAAATGAGAATTCATTAAAAATTTTAAAATGTCATTTTAAATGCTGTAATCACCAACTTCATTAATCTCTAATGTGTTGGGGTGGAGGCAGAAATCTGACAGACACATATTTTAAACCTTGTACAAATAAAAACAAAACTATCTGGGATAGATACCACTAGAGATAAGTAACAAAAAAAGTATATTTTTGTAATTTTAAAGGATAAGCAATTAGCCTAAAGCTAAATATGGTTTAGAAGTTATGTGTTTTGCAGATTTTTACATGCAGACAAATCCACGGATTTGATGCAGAAGAATTGTCTGCACTGAGGAAAGTGTGTACATAATTAAATCATCTAGGAGGGGAAGAACATCGTGCCCTTGCCAGAACCCATTAATCACGTATCTGGAAACCAGCTTAGTTTGTTGTTTTCTAATATTAGCAGGCCCTGTAGCCTGCTTGAAATCAGTGCATTTAACAGCGAGGCTAAACATAATATCGACATTATCCTTCAAATGTTACCCTGATTGTTCAAGAATTATAACTACTGTTTCATAACCTGTTCCAATAAGCAGGTTAAGTGCAATGGAAGGTGAGCTAAGGTCAGAAATGTGAATCAACATGCAGTTAGAACATTGTAATAGATGATAAACCTGTCAAAGAAAGACGTTCGGGTGCAGCAGTGACAGACTGCATGCATGTGCGTGTCTGTGATTATGGAGTAACAACATTAAAGGGCAAGTTTCACCAAACCCTCACTGTATTTAGGTGTGTGTATTTGTGTGTGTCTGTGTGTGTGTATTGGGTGGCGACAGCAATAAAACAAAGATTCATGGTTGATTCAACAAAGCGTTTTTGTGTAGCATTAAATCACTCCTGCTCTCTAAACTTTAATAGTTTATCGGAAAATGAGATTAGCCTGAACATATCAGCCTGGCGCCTGTTAGGTGCTGGGGAGAACAGTTTACACCTTTGTGGCAGTCCCGCTCTGCTTTTAACCCACATGCGCCTCAACCTCTTTATTTTGGGCTGACAGGTGACACTGACTGCTTATTTCACTGTCTCATGTGTTTATCTGTGGGTGATAAGGTGTAACACTCCTGCAGTGAAACATTCCTGCAGGTACTGAGGCATGAAGCTCTCACAGCTTGTCTTCAGCTCAGTGATAGGAGAGCAGCCAAACTTACACTAGTGTTAGTGTAAGATGTGTATTCAGGTTTCTGGTAATAGTTTGTTACGTCTGACCACACAATGTGCACAAATGCTATTTTTAAACTTTTTTTTTTGTTCTAATGTTTTTTCCCATACAATTGTAAAGTCCAGTGAGTTATTTTGAGTGTCCAGAATTCTGTAGTAAACGTTCTGTTCATTTTCTGCATAGACAATATTAGGTGACTGACAGTTGGAGCACTTCAAGGCATGGACTTCAGTTGATCCACTTCTTTGGTCCACACTAAAATATCTCAACAACTACTGATGCATTTCCAAGTTTATGATCCCCAAAGATTAAATCCAACGGACTATGATGATCCTCTGAGGTTTTCCTTTTGTGCCAAGTTTCCACTTATCCTTTGAAATATCTCAACATCTACCTCTTGGATCGACAAAAAACTACAACCATTACCAATGTTCATGTTACCCAGATGATGAATTTATCTCTAATGCATCCCCTGAGGCTGACATTTGTTGTTTTGAGTGAAATGTCTCAACAACTGTTGGACTTGGATTGCCACATTCATATTCCCTCAGGATGAATTGTATTAAATTTGGTGAACTTAACGTCTGTGTAACTAATGATTTTCAATTAAGAAAGTAATCATTTTAAAGATGCCAACATTTCATAAAAGATCTTGTGGCTTTCAGTAACGATCTGTCTTAACTTCTCTCCCTGTTGGCATGTGTGTACATGTGTGTGCTGCTACTTTTATCTGACGTCCTCACTATATCACTGTGCACACCCACATGTCATAATTGTGTGTTTGAGCTGTAAGCTAATGCCTCACTCAGGGTAATGGCTCCATATATATCTCTTTTATAGCACTGGCCTTGTGCTGCATCCTCAGAATGTTGACATTTGACCGGGAGGCTGGAGAGACCCTGACATACCTCAGCCCCCCCCCCCCCCCCCCCCGCACCACCATCCATCTCCCTCCACCCTTCTCTATTCACACTTTAAGGAAAGTTAAATGCAGATCTGTCATCTCACAGCTGACACAGCGTTTTTTTTCTTTTCTCTCCATATATCCACTGTCCTACTGTTTCTCATCTGTCTGTTAACAGTAGCACGGTTGCAGGAGCCAAATGACTATGTTGAAAATACTATTTTCCACGGGAAATGCTTACTCACACTTTCCAGACTTGCTGTAAAAACTGGAAAATCAGTGAAGGATAAGAGGGCAGGAGAGGGGATGAGTGTGATTCCTGGAAACTGTCCACACCACCACAGCCGCCTGCCACTAACCCAGTTCTAGTACGACTCCCCTGGGGTGTGAATGTGTGTGTGTGTGTGTGTGTGTGAGGGGGGGGTAGAGGTGAAAGGGCATCAGGTTAGCAGTGTGAGGTGGAGGGAATGAGAGGGTCAGCCAGCTGGCTTAGACATCAGGAGCACTGGTGGGGGGTATCTGCTCTATGTCTTACATTTCTACACACACACACACACACATATGTGCCCATTTGCATGCATTATCACAAACATGAGAACATTTAATTGCAGTGGTCCTGCAAGCATGCATGAATATACCCACATACAACTTTCTATATATTTGAATGGAAGTGTGATCAAACCCAACCTCTTCCAATAAGACTTTCAAACACTTTTACTGCAACTTCTCCATCCTGTACTGCAAATATTGATATTACGATATATCACATCAAGGCATAATGGGAAACCATCTGACACATAAATACTGTTAAGAAAGCAGCCATTGGTGAAACAACATTAACAGTCATTTGGCGTGTTGTTTCTGGCCACCTCATGAATGTACTTCACTCTCGTTATAGCTGTTTTTGGTCTCCACCAACTTCTGAGAAATAAAGTGAGACTAAACCAAAACAGTGAAGTTGCAGGCTGTAAAACCAAAACAATGAGCTGTAAGACGCTGAAACAATAGTTCTAGCTATCATTTCTGTTGGTTATGTTAACATATTAGATCGGGGTGGAAACATGACTGTTCAGATGATCAGACTGGTTGGAAACAAGATTATCTAAACCTCTTTATTCAGAGAAAAACTAAAAGTCAGCGCATCTGACATGTTGATACCTTATTGCAGGGAAACTGTTTGAAAATACGGTATGCAAAGTAGGTCAATGTTGAATAAATTGGTCTGTAAAGCATGATAGATGTTTACAACAGACATTTCAGTTAATGATTTTAAAGTTTGCCTTCATTTTCTTTTCCAAATAAGTTTGGCTAACAGGAGAGTTTTTCCAAAACTTGTCTGATGCTCCTGTTTCTTCCACTGTCAGACTTAATTTTAGTGGTGTCACTGCATCTCCAGATCCCAGCTATTAACTTGATAAGTTCAGTGTCATCATTACTGATGGGAATAATGGCCAAAACTATGAAAACAAGACCTAACGTGCAATAAACTGGAATTATCCTTTAAACACTGACAGTAAATAAAAGTTTTACTCTGTATAAGAGCAAGGTGTTTTTTCTAGAGCTTCATTTTTTCACCATTTTTTAAAAAAAAATTTTTTCCAGGAATGCATTCTTCAGAGAAGAGGGAGGACATTTTTTTACATCACAGTAGCAAAAAATAGATAAGAATGCGAAGCAGCTAAGAGCTGGAAATCACACTGTCTTGAGAATGTTCTCTGTTGTTGTTGGTTGAGGAACTAAAACTGAATTCCATCGTCTAATCACAGGATAAGACCTGGACATGCTCTGAAAGTCACAGATTGATTGCATCTGACAGAATAATTGTCTGTCTCTGTAAGTCTTCTCTACAGAGCAAATATTGACACGTCTCTCACATGTGTCATTCATGTCCAGCCTGATAAATCTCCCCTGTGACTCTAAACCGCTGACCTGTCGACCAGTCACACAGTGTATTGGTATGTCTGTAAATGAGCTGCATGTATCCCACCGGACTCTCTCAGGATATTGGGTAATGTCTGGATTCCCTGCGTTGTGGCTGTGCAGCACGGCGCTCTGGGTCTGCTAAGGCAATCGTCGCAGCGGTGAAAGACATTCGGCAAGCCACAGCCAAAATATGAAATAACGATGTGAACGGATTGCAGTTTTCCATCCAAGGCGACGTGCTGAATGTCTGCAACGAGGGGCTGAGCTCTCAGAAAGCAGACACATGGAATAAGAGATGGAGTGTGTGTTAGTGTGCGTTCGTCTGACCTGGCAAATGAAGAGAGAGAGTGTGAACAACTCTTTATTGTATGAAAGAGAAAAAAAGTCCTCATTACCAAAGTGTGTGTGTGTGTGCATGTGTTTGTGATCAAGCACTAAACGTGTCCAGGCCTACAGCCAGTGTGTGAGAATGATTAGTATCGTAGATCATTCCCAGTTTAGTACAGAAAAATTTATGTGGTAGCATCAATAACAATGTGGTTAAGAAATATCATCTCAATCATTTCTGTCCCTCTCAAACTGTTCCTTCATTTTCAAAACAGAGTGACTTTAAAGGAGAGATAAATAAAAGGGAAAAACCAAAATAAGGTGGCGTTCCACCACGAGCCTCCAGAACAACGTCACTACTCCTCGTCACAGATGATCAGCATTCCTCCAAAACATAATCCCTCATTTGGTGATTTGATCGCTCCAGAATCTCTCATATTTTCAGCTGGTTGAGACCTGGTGAGTGTGAAAGTCATAGAATATGATTAACACTATTTCCATACTCTCAAAAGCCATTCAGTGAGCCCTCGTGCCCTGTTTGGAAGCATCCTTCACCCATTTATTCAAACTTTTCCATCTGTATGTTGAAGACATTTGCACTTCTAGTGCAGAGGAGGCTGACTGCTGCACACACAACCTTGATGTGACTGAGTGGGTGAACTTTATGCTACCTGTGGTCTTCTGTGGTAATCAGGGAATAGTTATTATGGGTAGCAGTTACTCTATATTGTACTTTTTTTAAATACTTGTGCTGTACTTTTTTTAATTAATGAAGTATTTTCATCACTTTACTCTTCTACTCTTTGATTCAGTTATAGTTACTACAGTAGTCACTTTTCAGATCTAGAATGTAGAAGTAAAACAGATTGTATATCATGTATTTTATATGTATAATTAATTAAAATGAAAAAGCCACATTAAAGGGGTGAATACTTGTGTCCCTGACTACACTATATAAATACACTCACCGGCCGCTTCATTAGGAACACCGGTGTAATCTAATGCAAGCCAATACAACAGCTCAACCATAAATTCTACTTTTATGAAGCTTCTGCATTTTCAGTTTTTGTTGACGTTGTCAGAAAGGTGATAATTCTACTTTATGTTTATTATTGAGATCGTAGTGGGTGGTGGTGGTGTCATTATATTGAATGATGTTCCTAATATTTTGTCCACTCCATCAACATACATGAGTGAGGTAAAATATTAGGAACTGTTTTAATGTTTCTGCTCATATATCGTGGTGTGTATTACTGTATTGAAGATGCAGCAAAGGGAGAGAGAGAGATAGAGAGCAGAATATAGACAGAGAGAAAGAGAGAGGAGAAGTTTTGCCAGCTGGCAGCATTCAACATTACAATGAATTTATTGGCGAGTGTCAGCTTTCTGAAGGAAAACCCTTTATGCATATTTTACAAGACAGTTAAAATTCTTCAGGGTCCCTCAAGCGGATCGGTTTCAGGGAAATTCATTTTCACGCTAAGAAACTGTTGACAGATATTTTGGAGGCAGTGTGTGTGTGTGTGTCCTCGATATGGAGGTGTGTGTTGGGGGGTGGCAGGCAGGTGCGCTGTCCTCAGGCTTTTCGGCCCTACAACAAAAGGTCGGAGGTCAAATTCTTAAAAGCAGGCCAGTGGCAGGGGGTTTGACAGCTTGTCAGAAAGTTGCAAACTTAGCACAGCTGACATCCGCTGCAAACCTAAATAGACCGAGGATGTCAAGTGAACGTTGGAGAGGAAATCTACCTGAAAAACACTTTAATAGGTGTCAGAAAAATAGCTGTTGGCATTTGTGGGGCTTTTTTATCGTTGCCAAATGTAGACAGTGGAATATCACGTACAGATATTTAAAGATATGCAGGAAATCATTGAATCATGCTGAGAAAAACCAATATAATAACACACTAAATACCACAGAACGATGATATATGACATTTTTAGAGGCTCCACAGAGTTTTTCCTTTATGTAAGTGACATACATTTAAGTGACACACATTAACCTGTTTCCATCCTAGTAATTTTTTTTTTTCCACATACGGCTGATCTTATATAACAAACCACGGATCAGATGTGTCATGCCTGCAGTGAGAGGTTCCACTCCCTGTTTTGTGCTCATGATGGTTTTTTAAGGAGATGAAATTGGATTACGGCGCTCCAGGAATGACAGACTTGTTTTCTTTTGCTGCCAGCCACATCCATCTTTTGTTACTTTGGTTATATAATCCCTTTGCAGATGCTCTCGCAGAGCAAACGTCTGGGTGCTTTGCCAATGCTGTGGTGTGCGTGTATACAATTTTTTTTTACAGTGTGTCAGTGTATTAATCTTTATAGATTACTGGCTTTGTATTATATCACTGGCTGTGTTTACATGTATTGCTTTGTTTTGATATTAATTTGATTGAGGCGCCGAATAAGAAATAACCATGTGCACAGAATATTCACCTTAATCCAACTGTGACTCTGTTAGAGTTTTCACAGCATTTTGCAGAACATAAGCCAGTCAGTCAGCTTGACAGTCAAAACATCTGACGTTGATGGTGACATGTTGAGTCTCTAAGATGTTTGTGACAGCCTTTGTGTATATGCGTGTAGCCTCTCTGCATCGATTTGTTCCCAAAAAGCTTCTCTCACATGTTAGTAATGTCCGATCAGTAGACCTCATAGTTCTGTTCAGTAAATTACAGTAATTCCCATTCCCTAGTCTGCTGACTGGTACCGGGCCATGGAACATTTGCTACAGGCCTGTGAGGAAACAATATGATTAGATAAAAAGAAACATAACTATAATAATATAATATATAATAATTATATTATTTTTTAAGCCATTTTGGGGTTTATTACCTTGAAGTCTGTTTTTTTTCAAACGCGGTCTGTTTATTCGTGGTGACAAGCTAACGTGACTGTAAGGCAGTGGCATTTTATAAAGTCAGTAAACAGCCTTAAATACAATTTTTCCATCCTTGGTTTCAAATCAAAATGCTTCCAAACATTACTTCTCAAATGATTTGGTGTCATGATTATCCGTCTAGCGTGGGTCGTTAGTTTTCTCCATTTTGCCTCAGCAAAGAGAAAAACAATAGCCTTGTTTACTGATAGAAACAGGGTACACAACAGGACAAACGGACAGTACATTTTACAAATGTTTTCCACCGTAAAGGGCTTTGCCTGTTGTGCTGATTTGCTGTGGATTTAGAATTCAAACACATCCTCGAAGATTAAATATTACGCTTTTTTCCCACATTTGAACGGTGAATTGACTGCCCTGTGCCACTTTTCTCTTGATTATTCCCTGTTATGCCCCCAAGAACAGGAGTCAGATTTTGAATTAAAGTAGGTTCCAGTACATAATCTGTCTGTCATCACCCACTTAGCTGCTTGTTCTGTGTGTGCTGTAGTTATATTACAGGTGCAACCATGGAATTAAGATACAAAAAATAAACCACTGAGAATTTGTTTGGAGGAGGTAGGGGAGATAATAGGTGTAAGTGTTATAATACCCACATTTTTTTTACTGAGAGTCTAACCTTTTTGTACTGCTATTACACTGTGGTAGCGGTATGCCTGCAGGGGAAACCCAGGCTCCGACTGTGTAATTAGCTCTTGCTTCATAAATCAGGCAGTAATTACATGCAGACTGTGAGTGCAAATTGATTAAAGACCCAGCACACATATTTCCTGCACTCTCTGCATGGCTACTGTAAATCTGGCTAAGTCTAATTCCGGTTTTCCAAAAGTACATTGTGCTCTACCAAATGTGCTCAAACCCATCAATCCTCTTTTCAGAATTACCAGGAGAGAACACACTGAACTCAATTCATCCACAGCTGTGGTAACAAATAGTACTATACGCTTTGCCAAAACTTGGCCAAAAAAGACATAAAACGCACCACCGTTTCCATTTCTAAAATAGTTTTGCTGAGTTTTGGCAGTGCTGAACGCAACCCTGGTTTTCAAATCTCAACTGCCGTCTCAAACTCTTATCCTGCTGTAGGATTTTAAGACTCACATCATCTTCTCACACCTTGATCTAATTTTCTACTGCTCAATAACAAAATGCTATGACCACTGTTACATCACTTTCTGTTCTCAAATCAGAATATAGCCTATCATTATCCAAATATTTTGCATGGTAATAAATGACTGAATGAATTAACACTGAATTGTGAGGATGAACTAGTATTCTGTATTCTATTGTTCTGTAACTGACCAAAATCAGAAGCTATTGTCAGCTAGTAAGCTATTAAAGCTGCATTAGTTGATTTTTGGCCACTTGGGAGCAGCACAACTAGCTATAAACATCATTGACGATTTGATTTAATGTGCCAAAGAAAACTACCGGCTATTTACATGTTCAGTAAACACAGGAAAACATTAGCATTCATTTAGAGTTGTGTTTCTGGCCACCTGACAAAAGTCAGTTCACTCTCTTTTTAGCTCTGTTTTTGGTCACCACCAACTCCTTTAGCTGCTAAGTGCTCTGCTATGTTCACCACCAGCTAGTTGCTAACTTTGTCTGGGTGTTGTTTGAGGCTGTACTGTAGTGTACAGTGTGTACAGTGGGTTTATGAGCTTTTTCTTTGAAAACAGCTGATTTCTGCTCCTGGAAACAAAGCTGATGACAAAGTTGTGGGCTGTAAAACCAAAACAATGAGCTGCAAGATGCTAAAAGACTCCATAGAGCAGAGGGGCACTGGAGAGTCAGGTTACAGTTCTTTTGTTTGTCAATATGAGCAACACCTTCCACATATAGTCATTTAGCATTGTTTCTGCAATACAAAATAATTGATTACAGCAGCTTTCACCTTATAAACAGTGCTTATAAAGGTCTAGTTTTATACTGAACTGAACATGACAATACAAACCAGGGAGACTGATCTTAACCACTGAACTGATGAATCAGAATCAGTGTTGTGATCTCACAGTGTTATGCAATTTTTGAACTGAAATAATTCAAATTAGTAAAGTTGTTGTAATTTTTCCCCTCTTTTATCTGATTAGTAGCTGCCTAACTCATCTCACATGGGGAAACATGGGGAAAGACATGGGGAATAAGATGGACATCAGTAAAGGTCATGAATTTCTTATTGCTCCTTGTGTTTATGTTGACTTTGAACTTCTTCTGCATGTCACTTTCCATCAAATGCCTGCTGAGCTGTTTCTCCTTTTTCCTTCCTGGCCTCACACCTCTCACTATGTCTGATCTGGTATTTCCACAGTTCAATCTCTCCCTCGTCCACCGTGTCCATACGTTAAAAATGGAAAACAGCTGCCTGCCTCCATGATTTCCCAGCATCCAGTTGCTTTTGGAAGACTCCTTGGTCTGACAGGCCTCACCTTTAGACACTTTGCCGTCTGGACGGAAACAATGACAAAATGCAGACGGATCTGCTGCTGTCCAGAGCCTTTGATCCAGGGTTTAGCACCTAATGCCAGACACATGTACAGGGTGTGTTCACTGTGCACACACACACACACACACATACAGTCACATAGAAACCTGGTTTCCAAATCTCATTAGTTACAGGGAGCACTTTTTTGGAGAACTATGTTCAATGAATCATGAGGTCTGGCCCTCTCAAATGATTTGATATGTTGGTTGGTTTAGTGCAGACTAACCCATCACTGTCGTTTATCATATTTATGTGATCAAACATGATAACAATGCAAGATCCAACTATTGCTAATCTTGAAATTCATTGATGTTGTTGCATTTCTGAAGAATAAAATCTCAAGTTTACTTTGCTGGCAGAAAAATCTCAACATTTTTCCAGCACTGCCATCCTGAGAAAGATTCATTACACTTATCAGCCAAATCAGACAAATTCATTCTCTATGAATTATTGAAAATTTGAAGAAGTGTTCTCGGTTGCGATCACTGGCGTCTGGATCTAGGTTTAAAAAAAAAAACAACATATGGTTTATGAGAACTTTTATCGACTTTATTAATTCTTCAACCATGAAATTTAGTTCTTTAGTTCTTAGTGGCTCAAGATGGTGCAGGAAATAACTGTTTGAATTTTGCAATGTTTGAACTTGAACAGAAAGGTCATTCTTCACTTTTGGAACAGAATGGGTGACAAAATCATCTCAACTCAAAGGTCCACTTACTAGCTTTTTGGAGCTTTTTCACTGAATGGAGCTGGCCAACCCAGTATCCATGTGGAATTATTAAACATTCATACTGGAGGATTCACCTTACTGCACCTCATTATTTATGCCTGATGCCAACAATGCAACATTCACTTCCAACTTACTGTTTTGAAATTAGGTTGTTTTTTTTTAGAACATTGAATCAATAAAAAAAATCCCCCAATGACAACTAGAGGCTGAAATTTTCAGTACAAGCCATGTCATGCAAAATCAAGAGGATTCATCCACTGTAGAGTGCTCAGTTATTTTATAGTAAGTAAGTAATTAAGTAAACTTTATTTATAAAGCACCTTTTAAAACCAGAGTTACAAGGTGTTGTACAATGCAAACAATTGAGTGAAGAAAATAGAAAGTTAAAAACAGGAAATATCATAAAAACAATAAAACCCATAAAACTACACAGAAGTCAGACACACAAACAATAAAAATAATAAAAGCTACACAGAGGGCAATCACACATTATGGGACAAAGTGCCTATGAAACAGGTGAGTTTTTAACAGTTTCTTAAAACTATCAACTGACTCAGCATTGAACTAGGGGAAGACAGTTTCAGAGGGTGGGGACCACAACTGCAAAAGCACAGTCACCTTTGGTTTTAGGTCTAGATTTTGGGACAGCCAGAAGGCATTGGTCAGTAAACATCAATGATTTCACCGTGGCTAGGGGACACAATAGTTCAGAGATATAAAGTGGGGCCAGCCCGTGTAGTGCTTTATGGGTAATTAAAAGATTTTTAAAATCAATTCTACATTCTATTGGTAACCAATGTAGACTGGCCAACACTGGTGTGATGTGTGGGGACCGCATTTTTGACCAACTGGAGCCAAGACACAGACAAGCGACTCAGGTTTAAGAACAGTGAATTACAATAATCAAGATGGGAGGAGACAAAAACATGAATGATTTTTCCAGATCCTGAAAGGATAGTAAAGATTTAATTTTCGCAATATTTCTTATTTGGAAGAAACAAGATTGGACCACTTTCTTTATGTGCCACTAAAAGTTCATGTGTTGACTCCTAGGTTTTTTGAGGCTTGCTTAATATTTGCTGCTAAAGGACCAATACACGGCTGTATTTTCTTAGAAATGCTCTCAGGGCCTATAATAAGGACTTCTGTTTTGTCAGGGTTAAGTTGGAGGAAGTTACCTGACATCCAGTCCTTGATAGCTTTAGGAAACCAAGGAGGAGCATGTACAAGCAGAAAAGAATAGGACCAAGGATTGAACCTTGGGGTACACCACATGTCAGCCAAGCAGATGAGGAGACGTAATCATCAATGACCACAGAAAAGCTCCTGTCTGACAAATAGGAGGCAAACCAGTCAAGGGCAGTCCCAGTTATTGTTACAGTGTCGAAAGCTGCAATTAGGTCAAGCAGCAACAGAACTGAGCATTCCCCAGCAACAGTGCACATTAAAATATAATTTGAAACTTTAAGCAGAGCAGTTTCAGTACTGTGTCCCACACAAAAACCAGACTGGAATTTATCAAAGATTTCATTTCTGTCCAGGATGCGTATAAGTTGTTTACAAACTACTTTTTCTGAGACATTTTTCCAAAGAAAGAAAAGGAAGTTTGGATATAGGTCTGTAGTTACTGGGAAGCAATAGGTCAAGGTTTAGCTTTTTTAAGAGCTGAATAATCACATGCTTAAAATAATCAGGTGCACAGCCAGAGCTAAGGGAACTATTTACAATACAGAGTAAGTATGGTCCTAAGGAACTAAAAACATCTTTAGAAAGAGAGGTTGGACCAATATCAAGAGAACTAGAGGAGGGGCACATTTTGGAAACAACAGCTGTGAGTTCTTCCAATGATATTGCGCTAAACTGGCTCAATAAAGAAACACAGGCCGGACAGTCTACTCAAGGAGTACGGGAAGTGATTTGTGGACAGTGACCTTATCCACAAAAAGTGATTCAAACATTTCACAGTCATTATTTGAAAAGACTGGTACAAGGGGAGGGGCAGGGTTAACCAATCTATTGATAGTGTTAAATAAAGCTCTGAGATTTTTTATAATGCCATCAACCAAATTTGAAAAATAAACGCCTCTTTCCCTTTCTTATTAAAAGTGAATAAAATGAACCTCAAGTTTAGTGTGTTTCCACCTACACTTGACCTTTCTAGACTCTCTTTTAAGACAACGTATGTCATCATTCATCCAAGGGGATGAGTTAACTGTACGGATAGTTTTGTTTTTAAGTGGAGCAACAACATCTAGGGTTGATGAACAGAGGTTATTAAAGGAGCAGACTAAGTTACTGGTCTGGGTAGGGAAAGCCATACCCTTACTAAGGTCTGCAAAGACAGAGGCAAATTTGTCTGCAGACTGGCTGTTGAGAGTGTGAGAACAGGTCGTATGTTTGATGGATTGGGTGTCAGCATTGAAGACAATATCAAAAATAATACATTTGTGGTCGGACACAAAAACGTCATCAATGCATATGGTATTAAGATTCAGACCCAAGGTGAAAACCAAATCAAGAGTGTGACTGTGATTGTGGGTTGGCCCTGATAGATGTTGCGTTAAATTGGAGCATAACTGAGTTATGCTCAAAAACTCAGCAGCAAAAATATCTGATGCATCATCAACATGAATATTGAAATCACTGACTATCAAAACTTTAGGAAGTTTAACAACCACAGAAGACAAAAACTCCAAACTCGCAAATTCAATTAGAAAGCCATTATTTGGGCCAGGTGGGTGGTAAATCAAAATACAGTAAAAAGGATTAGGCAATCCAATCGGAAGCATCAAGTTTTTCATATGATGCTCATGATCAAAGTGTTTACATCTCAAAAGTGTTGAACTTGCCAATGTCCATGGAGCAACAGATAAACTGTTTGGAAAAAAGCAGCTGAGCCTCCTCCTCAACCGGACATCCTGGGCGCACTGACAAAGTCACAGTCTGTGGGACACAGTTCAGTCAAGGACATGTTGTCACCACATGGTAATCTGCTCATTACGTAAAATTTCTTCTGTTCATATGGAACCTTTGGCATTCCACAAAAAACATTAATTAACATTAGTTAACAGTGTTTCATGGCAATCAGAAGTTTTTCATATGATGCTCTTGGTCGAAATGTTAATGGACCAACCGTCTGACCACCTGGCAGCATCATCGTCAGCTCTGCTGCTATAAATATCTCCATTCTGAAAAGTCTGAAACTTACAGTTCAGACGTACGTTGATGAAAGTACAGACATTACTGTTTGCGTGCGCAAGCACACGTGTCACACTTAATTTTCTCTCTTTTCCTGTTTAAGCTTTCACTTCCAGGCAGCAGCTAAAACCTCCATTTCTCACTCTCCCTCAAACACACACACACACATCCTTTCAGCCAGTCTCTGTCCAACATCTGTTTTGGTGAGACATTTAATTTCACTTGTTACGTCAGCCACAAACTCTGACTTCCAAGCGAAGCCATTAGAAACATTATGCTGGACAAGGTCTGAAGCTGCGAGACAAAGGGGCTTTTCACAGCAGCATCAGGCCCGTCCACATCTCCAGTATTACCTCTGACCGGAGGTTAACACAAGGGGCATGTCAACATAAAGAAATGAACAACCACAGCTGAAGCTGACCATGAATATTAGAGAGAACAACAGTAGTTTATAGTAGTCAGGATCAGGGTGTGATTTAATGGGGATGGGAGGGTGGGCGTTGGTTGTTGTTGGGGATTTTTCCCCCTTGGGTCTATATATTCCTGCCTCTGCTGAGTTATTTTTATTCCCAGCGTGTCCCCCTTTTAGTGATTTATGCTGCTCCACCCATAGACCATATAAAATATCTAAAAAAAAAAAAAAGCTATTTAAAGCACAAATAGACAACTTTTTTGCTTTAACTCATTATTATGAGGTAAATGTTGATTACACAGTGTAATGGCTATAGAATAATGACACCATTAGTGTTTAGACTGGTTCCCAATAACCCTTGCTGTCAGTATGCAATTCAGTCTGCCACTGGGTACAATCTCCTGGGAAAATCAAGGCTCGATTTACAGCACAAAGAAAGTGTGTCAACCATTGCCCAACCGAAAGAGGAAGAGGACAGCTTTTTATGCTATATGACAAATGTGGAATACTGCACAGGCAAATCTGATGACACACTACTTATATGTACTTACACTATGTTTTAGTTGCATTGAGTATACTACCTGAATAAATTTGTCTTATGATTTCTAGAGGGATTTCTTCCCGTTAGCTACAGTAGCTAACGGGAAGAAAGCCCTCTAGAAATCAGCTCAATTAGCTCAGTTACCCTCCTGCAGCCATAGAATACTGGATCAGTATCCAGTCAGGCTGATATACATGTTTATATGAAAATCAACGGACAGGTATTTTAAAATATGTTATCATCGTCTCTGTTGTGCAGTTTCTTTCATTTTGTAAAAACATAAACACGCTACCAACCCAGTTCACTTTTCTCACACATAAATGAACAAACTCACACTTTTTCTGATGTTTTCTTCTAACATTACTCACTCCTCCATACCGACGCCAACCCCTCCTATAGTTACTTGTTTGTGCAAAAAAATAACATTAATCAAACTGTTGAGATGAAAAGATGTCTGTTTCCACTTTTAAAAAATTCTAACTAAAGTGCTGCAATGTGACAACAGTCTATAGTGCAAACAACAATAAAATCAGAAATGGACTTTCACTGTCAGCGCTCGTGTGACAATAGAGATGAGATTACAGCTTGAACATGTACAGATTTATTTGAGAACTTGACATTTCGAGAAAAAGTAGTGAAATCCTACTACTATAGTTTGTTTCATGGTTTGTTTACATAACCTCCTGAGCGGCCACAGTCGGGCAGTGGGCTCATCGGAAGGCGGGCCTTAAAGAGACAGGAGCTAAAACGGCCTGTTTCAGACAGAGGCTGAACTGAGGGGCTGCATAAGAGACCAGTGTAAGATAAATAAGGATTTTTTTAAACTGTAAATTATGCAAAGATATTCCAGTAGAGCCCCAGATTAAAAATATAGACCAGTAAATGTGCATAATATGTCCCCTTTAACATCTGAAGAGAAGATATTTTAGATTCTATCTCCTACACTTCAGAGTTGAATAAAACTAACAAACTAACTGTAGAGGTTGGAGTTCTACAGTGGCAACAACTCTGTGTACAATCCTTCAACCGATCTGGCTGAATTTATCAACAACAGCATACATAAAGTCCATAATATCTACTTTATCTTGCATTTGTTTGACAGTGTTTTCATTATCGGCCACTGGCAGAAGAAAAAGATCCAATCCCCAAGCTTTTATTTGGAGTGGGCACACACGGCGCTAAGGCACGTGTCACCCAGGGGTGCAGGAACATCTGCAGGACTGACAAAGGTATTCTGGGAAGGGGGGGAGTGTAGGGTTGGGGGAGGGGGTGTGTACCGCCAGATCAAACTGGAAGCAAAGGCTGGAAAAAGAGATGGTTGATGAAAAAAGAGAAAGTTCTCAACGGTGGTTGCGGTGTGGCACGTAACCACCGTACAAGAAACAACGACTGCATGTATGTGTGTGTGTGCATGTGTGTGTGAGTGTTTGATCTGCCAGATCTGTGGGTCCATTAGCTGCTCTCAGAGGAGCAGGAAACCAAATCTTTTCATGGCTGCTGTAAGTCATTTTACCATGTGGAACTGCCAGGGCCTTTAAACCTGTCTGCTGCATGCATTAGAAATGGGGCCAAATAAATAACCCCTGAACCAGTGCTTGTGTGTGTGTGTGTGTGTGTGTGTGTGTGTGTGTGTGTGTGTATGTGTGTCTGTGGTTCCCCTACATAGGAAATGAAAGACCAATTAAACTGGGCTGTGTCAGGCTTATTAGTGCAAACTGTGTTTACACAGAGAGTGTTGGAGAGAAAGAAAAACAGAGGAGTGTGAGAAGGAGCTTAGATCAGCAGCAGGGACACAGTTTAATGCACATACACACCCACACACACACACACACACATGCATTCACAGACACACTGATATTCACTGAGACAGGACTGCAGACACATGAAGACACAAAAAAAGGAAAGACAATGCCAGTAGTCACATTGATCATCAGATGAAAATATAATATCATTGTTCTGATATCAGCTCAGAACGTGATTACCCCTTGGTTGCTCACTCACTTGTCCGTGTGTGCCTGTGCAAGGAATCAATGACTATAATTGGCAATAATAACAATGTGCACATCAAGTTAATTGCTGAGATCTGGACTTGAAACAACCCTTGTTACACAGACTTATTTGGAAGAGAAAATGAAGGTTTTCCTGTGCAGTGAGGGAGTATTACCAACATTTCAGGTGTCACTTTCAGTTTTACCTCTAATAAGCAGTTTAGATAATCTGGCTAAGCAATTAGCTTCTTTACAACCTCTGATGCCCCATCAGAGTTCATTGTGGCGATGTCGCTGTGTTCACAGACCTTACCAATCACTTTGGTGAGTACAATATTATCAATAAGACCCGAGTTGCAATGCACCAAAATGATCCTTTAATACATCCCAGGGCCACATGCTGACTCTGGAGTCTATGTTCTCATCACGTAACAGATCTATTCATCCTTTGGCAACCTGATGTACACATTAAGACTCAGGAGTAGTTTGTTGAGAGTAGATGTAAATATGTGAGCTGTGAATGAGAACAAGGCAAACAGAATGAATCTGTACAGAGTAAATCTAACTATCCCAGTTGATGCCTTAAAGGGAGTCCAGCACGTTGTTTCGCTCATGTGCAGGCTGAGTGCTGGCTGTCTGCCCTCCACTGCGGCCACCAGGGATCACTTTAACTCACTGTCAGCTGGAGATCTCAGTCTGCTGTTACAACCGGCTACTGTCAAACAGAACCACTGACCGGAGAAACACATAAATTCCAGTCCGAAGCGGTCATCGGTGCGGTCGTGTTAGATTGACTAGCCGCGCCGACCTCTAACAGCACTTAGACAAACCTTTAGGGACGGAGTTCAGATTTGGCAGATTTGCACCCACACACACATGCATGCACACGAGCACATACAGTAGCTTGAAAGCGACCGCTTAGACACACTCGCACATACACACACACACACAAAAAAAATGCCTGTCGGGATTACTCCATCCCCTGATTACAGCCCGACAGCCTGCCAGAGCGTGTCGGACGCCAGCCATTGTTCAGTGCTGCATGAGTCTGTCTGTCAGACCGCCAAGCCACACTAACTGAAGACCTGAGGGAGGACAGCGGGGAGGACAGGGAGTGGGGGAGCAAGGGATAGGGTACATTAATTCTGCTCCATGAGAGTGGGCGCAGACTAAAGCAAACCAACTTGGGTTTGGGAGGATTACTAGACTTTAATTCTGCAGAGCCACGTGTGTCTAGAGAAGAAGAAGAACAGACAGTTCAGGCTTCAAAATAAAGGCAATTTACTGACTGCTGTTTCTTCCAAATAGCCAAGGGATGTTTTTTTCACAGAATAAAGGGGTTTTCAGACAGCCCTAAAAAATGTGTTCTGGGGTTCCTCAGAGTCGCCCAACTCCGCAAAATGAGTGTTTTATTTATATCAGACTCACCAGACCCTGCATTAACTACTTTGACATGTATTGTTTTTGGCATTTTGGGTAGTTAGTTTACAACAGAGAGAGGCGAAGAAGATGTGAGGATAAACTTCAGGAAAGCAAAAAGGCTAGTGTGCTTCTTTAAAGTGTAACTCCACCCACCGCATTAATTTGAAAAATGCTAAAAAAGTGGAGAAAGAGCAGGAGTTGCCCAGCATGACATCCTTTGGCCGGAGAGAAGTCATAATAATAATGATGAGAGGAAGGCAAACAGTGCAACGACATTTAAACGAGCAAGAAGTCCTTTTTAAATAAACCTGTCTGTGTTTAACTTGGTTTATTTTCACATGAAGATGGTTTTAGCCTCAGCAGCTAATACGGCGTTGAACTGCTGGAGATCTGGCTGTGACTGTCTGCAGGAAGAAGAGCTGCTAGCAGCCACAAAAACAACAGAAATCCTCTTTGCATTGTGTCCTGCAGCTTTTCAACTCTCCAGCTGTCTGTTCCTGCAGTTATCAGTTGGTAAAATATTGTTTTACAACATTAAAACACGGTGTGATCTAACCTGAACCTGCCTGACCACAGCTCTGCTCCACAGCAGACAGGTTCAGTTTCGGAATATCTGGTCCAGCAGTGGACAAGTTCAGCTGACAGGTTGGCTCCAGCAGCAGATAGGTTCAGTTATGGCGGAGCTCTGGCTACTGCCATGATTTAAGGTTTTAAAACAAGATTTTAGAGAACTCCTAAAAGGTTGACTCTACGTCAGCATTGGCCTCGCTTTTTCAGGGCTGATTTTAAACAGCAGATGACAGATTAAGCTATTTTCAACCCATGAGATGCTGATTTTTTTTATAAATGTGGTGTCAATGTCAATATTAATACCAGCAATGATGTGTTTCATCACAGTACAGTCATATAATTTGGTTTACAGCTCAAGAAACACGTTTTAGTGTGCAGAACCTCTTTAAAGACACATATACTGTCTTCACGTTTTAGGTAACTGTGGTTCAGAGAAGCTGATTTGTTCACCTCAAATATCTCAACTGACGTAAGGACACAATTTGTGTGCTTGTACATTTTCCAAAGATTGATGATATATTTTGTGCCTATACTACTCCAATCAAGTGACAAAACACTCAAGACCCACTTTTTCACTTTCGACCACATCACATGGTCTACATCACTAGATGAAGGTTGCTCAGTTGTCAGGCTAAACTTTTAGGCCAACATGGAAGAGAACTCAGAATAATGTAAGTTTGAACATCTACAGTTTGATGACAACTTCAAACTTCATCTGCTGATGAAGACCATGTGATGTGGTCAAAAAGCAAAAAAGTGGGTCTTGAGTGTTTTGTCACTTGATTGGAGTAGTATAGGCACAAAATATATCATCAATCTTTGGGAAATATGTATAAAATGATGCAGCAACCATTGTGAATATCTGGTGGGATGGTTCAGCAGCTTTATCAGAGCTGCTGGGGCTGGAAACAGGACTGATGAGAGCGCTAAGACTCAATCAAAAGTTGCAGACCATAAAACCAAAACAATGAGCTGAAAGATGCTAAAAGTGTCAATAGAGCTGAAGGGGAGTAAGGTCATAATTCTCAGTGGGTTTGTCACTATTAGTGACCCATTTCACATTACACATGGTCATTTGATCCATTGTTCACATAAAAGTATTAATTAGAGCAGGTTTATTTTTTCCACTTTTTACAGAAATGAATGGAAACCAATGAATACCTGTAACAGCAGATAGAATATATCCAAATTACTAAAACAGTATGGTTTGCAAAATGTTTTGTTGTGACATACAGGTGATTTGTATTTGGACCAAAATATGCAAACCACTGGTGTAGTCATTTAATGTTACATGCAAGTATGTGATACAGAAACATGTGTCTGGCTTGACCAACAGGGTGATCTACAACATTTTGCAATCATGCCAAAAGGGTTGTTTAAGTCCTACCACAGAAAAGCTGAGGTGCATGTCAAGATGAATTTAATCAGACACAAAAAAGGTTTGTGTGACCTAAACCGCAGATAAATTGACCAGAAGGCAAAAACCCTGCAACTTCTCTAAGGTGCATGAACCACAGTGAGCCAAAAGACATTATAAAGCAAAGATGTAATGTTACAAAACTGCACTGGCCTTCAACATGTTTATTAAAGGGCTATTATAGCCAACATGCTGGTTTATGACATTACAACCTTGTCTAAAGACTATCTCCATATGCTGTAACCTGCCTCCCTGCTCTGATTCTAAACTCTCCTCTCCAGGCTCTCTGTGAAGGACTCCATTGTTGCCCAGGTATTTTGGCAGGTCACTATCTGTGTGACGACAGACAAATGGTACCTCTGGCTCACCTGCTTCAGCTGCTCACAAAGGGAGGATTTTGTGTGAGGAGTTGAGCTCCCTGCTTGATTTACAGCCTCCAATGGGAATCAGGAGAGTGAAGCAAGAAAGGGGGAAGGGAGGGGATCAGGAGATGTTATGGAGTAATGCAGCTTATCAGATAAAGCTGTACTTTCCTCCTGCCAGGTCATTACACAACTGGCACAAATAGATGCACAAAAAGTAACAAACACACTGATTTCCACTGGTTCCCAAATATTATATGCAGCTAAAAAGATTGATTTTTAAACATTTAAACAATTTTGTCATCTTAAAGTAAAATATTAGTGATGGCAAATGACCAAACTATCAAAACTCACCGCAGTGGGTAGTCCTATAACCCCAGCAGTCTCTCCTCTTCACTCACTTTTCCCCACTGTAATACAAACTTTGAGTCCTTGGCACCTTATTTACCACCCTCAAGTCAATCTGTATGTAACTGTTATGTTAATTTGTGATTTCTGATTGTAGCTATGTGATTCATATCTGTGCAATGATAAAACTGTGCAGTTACACACGGTACCAGAACCAAATTACACAAGCTTAGCTGTGTGGTCATTAAAATGAATTGAATGAATTGAAACTAATAAGCAACAATAATGAGCAATAAGTGCTAACACTTTGAGTTTTCACAAATATCTTGACACTGCAAACTGCTCAAATGACCCTGATTAAGACAGTCAATTGACAGGTAATTATTCTATTTATTTTGACGCCCTACCAGTAAAGTAAAAGTACATTGCTTCTGCTGTATCTTGCTATTTACCCCTTGTATTGTTTGGCAGATGTTACTGTTTCGTGTAAAGGTGAAATCAGAGATAATTGCCTGTCATTATATCCTGGTGAATCATAAGAGCCAGGGCGAGGTGATGTGAAGTGTGCAAGCAGAGGGTTGGAGGGTTAAATTTAGGACAACAACCTGTAATGCATCCCTGAGGGCTAAATGGAGGCACCAGTGCCTACAATACTCGCACACACCCACAAATGAGAGGTCATGACTGCTGATGAGTGAACAAAGGCTATGTATGTGTTTGCGTGTGTGTGTGTGTGTGTGTGTGTGTGTGTGGACACGGAGGGGTGAAAGAGTCCATGTGTGCAGTTGGCAGGTTGGCAGGTCAGAGTGTAGGGGGCAGAGGTCACCTTGACCTGCAGAGGAGGCCACTGATCTCCTTACAGCAAGGACACACACACTTCCTGCAGTCAAGAGGGAAAAAATAGATTTCTGCTGCACAGAGGGCACGTGAGAGGGAGAGAGACAATCCCAAAACATGTAAAAGACACATTATAATGCTGAGGTTGGCCAGATTAGAGCTGCCAAACACATGACAGTCTGCAACAAAGGAGAGACACAGAGAACAAAACAACACAGAGTGTGAGGATCTGGAAAAGCTCAGAGCAGACAGGAGAGCAACACACCCCTCTGCAAGGAGCAGAGTGTGAGCGTGTAAACATGCCATGGGCCTCTGGATAAATCGATACATACACAAACTTGCCCGCCAAGAACCAACTTGTTTTAGGTGAATAAATCAGTTAAGATACATTTGAACACCTCGGTTGATAGAGATTATCTCTGCAGTTCCCTTTTCCTATTCTCAGCAAAGATAGGAAGTGAGTTCTTATAAACCTGTCTGCTTGTATTAGACAAGTTCTTCATCTGCAGGGCACGAGATCTTTCTAATTACTTCTGCATTCTTTCCAGGGAAAAGAACTCCACCGTCAGGAAACTTTTAAACAACTTATGCTGTCTAATGACCTTGTACAATGCACAGCCCTTAGTTGGAGACTCATAAGGTCTTTTTGTTATTTATAATATTCAGTGGCACCCTGCCCTTTTATTATATATTTTTTTTATTCTGGAGCTCTACTGGGACATCTTTGCATGATTTACAGTTCAAAAAAACTCCTTATTTATCTAATACTGACCCTTTATGTAGCCCCTCAGTTCAGCCTGTCTGATACAGGCTGTTTTAGCTCCTGTCTCTTTAAGGCCAAAATAACATTAACCAACTAAAAAAAGACAAGAGATCTGACCAAATTTGGGTCATACTAGCCAGTGGGAGAATATCTAGTCACATTTTTAATGTCCTGCTAGCAGTCAGGTCTAAGGTTGGCAACGCCTGCATGGAAATCTAACACTTTTGTGCGGAGCCTCCTGTCCAGATTGCAACAAAATCCTCTCCAAACCCTTCCTGTAGCACCACCATCAAGACAAACCTTCCTGTTGAGTCTTCCACTGGCTCTAGAAAGAGCAGAATCATTACCATGTTGTTCATTCTTACAAACATGCTTTTATGTGGGGACGCAATAACTTTTGTAGCCCCTAAAAACCAACATTTATATGCCATTAATAAGAACAACATTTGGGTTGTTAGGTTATGAAAATTCTCCTCTCTCCATCAGGACACTTGGTTTGTGTTTTTAGCTCTGTAGGTCATCAGGAAGATTCCTCCACATGACCATGTGACCTCTGACCTTCTGGAACAGGACTGCAGTGCATCTGAAGCAGAATCTATTTACTAACAACTTATATTTACAGCTGATGAGTAGATAGTTGTAAAAACTCATTATTAATGTATTAACATTTATACGTGCAAAACAATGTGACTTTTCACAACCTGGCAACCCAAATGTTGTTCTTATTAAAGGTTTGTAAGTGATCCATAGAGCATCAGGATATAATTAACCATTACTAATGTCCTTGGATACAGCTTGTAAACTCTTTGTACGGGGTGCCTTATTACAACATAGTACCGAACAAATGTACTGTTCGCTGGAAAAGGCCCTTGAGACGCATCATCTAACTTTCAAGAGGGTCCTGACAATTCACCAGTTCAAACAGGATTTTACAGCAGGGAGAGCAGGCTGGAGGCCATGAAGAAAAAAATATGACACAAATGATCCAAGATCCATGTTGGTAAGTGAGTGAGTTTTCCTTCAAAAAACTCTGCTCTTGCCTCATCTGATATGTTCTCACAGCAAAATCTGGGAATGAAATATCTGTGAAAATGTCATAGCTGACATATTTCACTGACAAAAGTATGGCACATATTTATCCTTAAACATCTTTTTTAGTTTTTTAGCTTCTGGCATTTTACTGTCGGGCATCATGCTGAGACGAAGGAAGGAGGGAGTGTTGTACAGCCTGAAACTCCAGGATCCAATGTTAGGGTTTGATTCCTGTCCTAAAAATGTCTGCACTTGTGGTACAGACGAAATCTTCTTTAGGCACCAAAATCCACCAAGTGTCAGACATTACAGAGAGACGTATGAATGGAGCTTAAACATATGGGATTTTTGGCAATAAAAAGAGACAAAGGCTTAGCACATCAGTCAGCCAAATGTGGGCTATTTTCAGGACAGCGTGCAGGAAATTAGAGTGCAAGAGTGAGTGAAGACGGAGCAGACACAGTCAGGACAACAGGACTGTCTGGACTAACTGGAACCCAAGAAAGAAGAGGAAGAAAAGGCAGTAGGAGAAGTCAGAATCGTCCTCCGGGTTCTGCTGGAGAGAACTGGGTCAAGTGGAAAGGTTCAGACCACCACTGTGCACAGTCAACTTACTTCAGCTTTTCCTCAGGAAACACAGAAAGGGAGGGGATGCACGTCGACCCTGTACTCTGGTCTTTAGATGAAGTGCTAATTGAGTCCCATGGTGGATGACTTTCAAAAATAGGCTTTCCCTTGTTCCGAACCCCCCCACCCCCCCATCAAAGGCTTCCTCATCACATGGTTCGACAGTGTGTGTGTGTGTGTGTGTTCTGGTGAATGTAAAGGTTATACAACAGCTCTGTAGGTGCAGGAGCCAGCGAGGTTTTTAGAGAGGCTTAGTGAAAAACGCTGAGAGAGCTTTTCCTAAAGCTCTGCACTGAACTACTTTCAAATTTGGCACTCTTCTCATGTGTCAGCAGTCTCAGCAGCACCGGCAGAACTTCAACGGTACAAAGCCGAAAACGACTTATGGATGATAACATTGTGACCCACATTACTTGACAATAAAAACAAAAAAATTAATATATCAAATATCCATTAAATGATTTAAAAGTAGGTTTAAACTTCAATTATGTCAGACAGCATTTATGACAGCAAACTGTCAAGAACAATCAATTCCTTTTAATGGATTTGCTCTTTGGCACATGAATTCACAACCAAGGGTCCAAATTTAAGGAAGCTATCATTAACCGTGTTGCACCATCCATTTTGATATGCTATCCCTGCTCTGGTCAAGTTTGAAGGAATGAGAACTAACAAGTCAATCCTTCAAATGCAGCACATATATCCTTAGACTGCGTTGTTGAATTGAAGTGGTTCTGCTCATTTGCGGTGCCTTTGCGGCCTCACTTGAGCAACAAGCTAACGTTACTGTAAGGCAGTAACATTTTACAGATTCAGCAAACAGCCTTATCTTTATCCATGATTTTTCTTTCTGTGTCTTTGGAAACAAAATGCAGCCTCACATTCTTCTAAGATGGTTTGGTGTCATCTTTTCAGCACTGCTTGCTAGTTTTCTCTATTTTGTGTTAGCAAAGAGAACAACACTAATTTACTGTTAATACCTTTTGAGCATTTTAAGACTTCTCCTTGCTTGGGTATGAGACAGACACATCTTTACATTTTGAATATTTATTTTTTCCCATGTTTGAACAGTAGTGGTTAGAAATTTTTAATAAAAAAGTGACAGCCCTAGAATGGATGTTGTAGCATGATTCTAGCTAGCTGACATGTTTTAGGTTCTTACCAGCAGCTGTTCACAACCAGCTCCTCCTGTGACCACCACATCATCTAGCTTCCAGCTCCAATGAATATCACTAGCCGTATTTTCATCAATGTATTTTTATGCACGAAGTTAAAAAAAAAAAAAAAACGCCCTCAATTTTGCAAAAGAAGTTTTTATGCTCACTTGAGGTGGTTTCGAAAAAGAGTTAATGTGCTGAACGTGAGACAGAAACACCTTTGCCGAAAAAGTTCTGATGTAGCAAACATTTAACTCACATGACTTTTGTTTCCTATGTATGAGCCTATGGCATGAGCATGATTCTGATGTTTTCTTTTGATACTGTGTATGCTGACAGATACATTTCTGCTCCACTGACGAGATGAAAACTAACAGTAATAGTAGATCAGTGTGTTGTGATGAGGAGACTAACACTCCTCAAATTACTACTTGAAACAAACAGAAACATCATATTTCCATTATGTTTTCTATGTTATTCACTGCTTGAGGTTTGACTGGCGCTTGCTTATCTTGTTGCGCCCTCTTCGTCTGTAGTGGTATAACTTGACTGGAGAATTAGCACCATGTGCTGCTTATCTCGATGAACCAACTCCTAATATTCGCATAACAGTAGTGGACAGAAATGCACTTATATTTGCATTGTCTTTTGCTGGTTTCTGAAAATTCAGTTAAAATTTGCAATACATTTAGATGGAAACCCAGCTATTGTGTCACTTTCAGGTCTTACTGGGCACATTTACTTCAAAAAAGTAATTAAATCTCACAATTAATTTTGAAAATGACAATCCATGCAGTTTGATTTGCATAGGAACTTCCTATAATAGAAGTAAAATAGAAGTTCCTATATAATGTTAACTTTTGCAGCTTCATTCGCATTTTCCTTGAATAAAGATATTTGTTGCAGCATGTGAGGGAAGATGGTTGCCAGCTCCCTTGAATGTTTCTGTCTGTGTCTCTAGATGTAGAGAAACATCTCGTCATGCTGACCCGGTCACTGGAGAAGAGGACATCAGTTAAAGTTAAGAACTGTCTTTAAAGCGAGCCTCATTTACAGTTTACAGCATTTTCACGTGAGCTCCTTACTGGCTTTGAAGGATTTGAAAGAGCTCATCTCTCTCTCCTGGCTTTGTTTACAGCAGTGTCGTCTGTTTGCAGACAGATCGAGTTGGACTCAGGGTTTTAAAAAGCTGTACGGCTGCTGCTTGGGTGGCTTCATGTTCGACTGTGTGGCCAACGTGGCTGTTTGTAACCCAGTGACAAGAGGCCCGCCTCGGGATGAGCTGCAAAGGGGGGAGGAGGGGTCAAGTTTCAGCAATAAAAACTCAGTTACCCCTCAGTTTTCTTCTTCTTGTTTCCATCTCCATCAGCCCTCCTCCAGACCCTCCACAAACACTCGCTGCTCTCTCACCTCACCTCTCCAGCCTCCTCACCCCTTCCCCTCCGTCCTCGAACTGTTGTCTTTTGACCCACTTTGACAGAAAATCAAAAGCTTTGCTGTGTCAACAGCAAAGGCAGCAAGAGTATCATTGTCAGGCCGGACTGAGATGGAAACAATGAGCCAAAACAGATAAAAGGAGGGATCCTGTGTCAGAGCCATTAGGGCGGCTCTTTTGACTGAAGTCTGAATCATGGTTCACTGAACTCTTGGCCTTGAACAAAAGCTATGGGCAATATTTAGTGTTTCCAAGTTTGGCATCCTGAGTGGTTTCTATTTATTGGTAGAATAGATATCCCAGTCAACTACTTTTACAGACAATTAACTGAGGGTTACTTGTCTGAAGTGCATGAAAAAGTTTATGTTACTTTATTTCATTTATATATATCTTCAAAAACTCACCTTTGGTGTAATACAACCTCAATCTGAACTCTATTTCCTTTTGAACATTTAATATCCACTTGAAATTTATTAACTATTCTAATTTAGGTTACAGTTCAAAAGTTCAAACATCAGCTATAAAAAGATGAATACACTCTTTGCCTGCAGGTGGCATGAGTGTTGAAAGTGCTGCAGCTGTCAGCTACTTTATTTTCCTGAGATTGGCAACATAAACATGCTGTTGCTGTAACTTTCCTGTCCTATAAGTGGTGTAGTTTGGCATGTGTAGAACAGGTCTGACAATGACTGAAAACTCCCCGGGACTCTGTGAATGTTAAGCCATGCTAGTGGTGTGGCTATAGGGACGGCAATGTTGGTCAGCTAGTTCGTCATTTAGTCCAACACTTTGTTCCAGACTGACATTACTCAGCAACTATTGAAGGATTGCCTTGAAATTTTGTACAGACATTCCTGGTCCTCAGAAGACAATTCCTACTGAATTTGGCCTGACTTTTCCTGTAGTACCACCATGAGTTGTGTTTTGGTTTTGCTGGTTGATCCACTACTTTGGTCCAGATTGACATTCTTCAACATCTTTTGGATGGAAATCTGGTACACATGTTCAAAATCCGCAGAGGATGAATCCTACTGCCTTTGATGATGCCCTGACTTTTCTTTTACTTTGTATCTAGTGTCACCAGTGGGTCAAAGCCTTCAATTATACGGTGAAATATCTCAACAACTACTGGATGGATTACCATGAAATCTAGGTTGGTGAGTTTGTGAGTCCATGAGGATCTAAAAAACAATGAACCGTGTATCATTGTGATAAATAGGGGTGTTTGTAAAGGAAATATAGGCCTTTTTCACAGAACACATTCTCAGGGTTTTGGTATTATGCATGCTGGCTCACTGTCACACTGTCATGGCTTACTAGAGCGCTTGAATAGATCAGAGCCATGCTTAATGTTATTACTAGCGCTTGTGTTTTTCCTAGTATGACAAGTCCTTCCTATGTGCTGTGATAAAGGTCCATTTCATCATGTCACAAGAAAGAATCTGGAGTGCTGCTTGCTTCCTCAACATGATGTATTTTCTGTGAAAACAAGATATGGTACAAGAGGTTGTCATGCATAAGTGTGAACACAGTGTAATATCAGTTAATGAAACCTTGAACAGAAAGGCTGTTTTATTTAAGGAGGGTACAGAAAAGCTCAAAAATCTTAGGAATTTTTAATCATTATTTGCTAGAACACAATGATCCTAAATATAAGCTATGTCCGAAATCACTACCTCCGCCACTCATTCACTACTTATGAATCATTGTCATTTTGTGTCATCACTGATTGGTGTGTAGTGTCATACGACTGAAATTTTCTCATGGATAATAATACTGTACATCGCATTGTGGTATTGTTAGCTAAAAGTAGTACATGTCATGGACACTACTTTTTTCACTCCACAGTTGGAAATTTTGAGGCCACTACAGTATATTGTAGATAAATTTCACACTCAGAATGCAAACAGTCATTTAAATTGGTTGGACACATCTTCATGATGGATATCTTGTTGCTGTCTTGTTAAACCTCATAACATCAAATCCAGTGATTTTCAGGTTTAACTGTAAATAAAGGATCTCATGCTCCTCTAGGTACTGTGAAAATTCTATGTCCTGTTATCCTTACAGTATGAAAGGCCCTCACAGCTCTACTGGAACATACATGGCCCTCAAGCTAAAAACAAGAGTGTTTTTCTAAGCTCCTGAGAAGTTTCTGGATATATGCTCTTACCTGACATCAACAATATGTACTGTGTATAAACACAAGGCTAATGAATGACTCTTTAACTCAGGTTCTCCTCTTGCTTCAGCCCTCCCTCTCTGTTTTTTCTGCCCTGCCTGGGGAGATCAGGGGGCCTAGCAGCGTAGATCTCCTCTGGATTAGTCAGGAATGCAGCCTCATAAGGGGACTTCAAATGCACTTTTCATTTCCAAAGTGCTTGGCCTCTATCAATAGCAGCCTGCTGTGAACCCAGTGCCTAAAAACAAACCGGACGCTTAGACTGGGCTTATCACAGCAGTGGCCCGCTACTGTATGTTCAACCACCCACTGAAATCATTTCTTTTAACGTTTCAAACAAAAATACATAGAAAACATGTACACAGACATGCTGGGTGGAGAGACCCACAAATCAGATATTACTAACAGCTGAAGTGCTGTTACATAAAGTAAAATTATTTAAACAGACGTTTAAAGTTATCTGTCATGAAAATAACAAAAGTAAAAGTAAAGGCTCACAAAATCCACAGTGTTACTTTTACTGTGACAGCATATGATGAACAGCGTGTCAGTGTTACACAACTCTCCATACATCATTTCTTGTATTTATTTAGAGAGCTTTAACTCAACACTGTCTCACAAAAAGGACAGAAAACTGCTGCTGCACGGCTCTATATGGCCACACCCCCGCTGAGTGATGTCACTGCAGGTGTTCCCTGTCAGTCAAAGGCAAAACACCTGCTGTGACCCAAGTGGTGCCCTTCTGAGTCAGTGTGACTCGTGTTCACAACATGTAATTTGTTGTCAGACACTGTGAACCTAAATGGACCAAACAGAAAAATGCAACAAACACTGTGTTTAACACTGTTTAGACCAAAGGAAGCACATTGAGATCAGGTTGAACCTGTAGTTTGACAGTATTAGTCATAATATTGCCCTGGTTTGATTCCCAGAGAAGAATTATCTGGAGTACTTGCTGTGTAGCAACTACAGCAATATTGTGATGCCCTGGATTTGTGGATAATATTAACATGAGGCATTCTGTTGTATTTGGGTGCAACAACTGGCAAGGAAAAAATCTTATCCGTGTTTTCTTTCCCTGTGAACAATGAGAGATATGAGCTGTGGAATGGACGCTGTGCTTTTGTTGGTCTGAAGGTTTACAAACTGGATACACTAACATTTATTATTTTTGAACCAAAATCAGTTCATTTCAGTGGATCAGTGGATTTGGATGGAGTTGAATTAAATTCATTCAAATGTTTCACATTGAGTTCAACTCTTTAACCCCTGACAAGGGAGAGTGAACTAAAGACTCCAAAATGAAGGAAGCCAGGTGTGTAACATTGTATCCCTTTTTGACAAGAATGAAACTAGCTACAACCAACAGTAGTCATTGCATCTAAAACTAAAATAAGTCAGCATGTCATGCTTTGATAGCAGTTTCTTCTTTTTCTTCGTTTATTGTTTAATGCCAGATGGCATCCAGTTCAATTATGATTTTCACCCTCAACCATAATCAATCATGAGGTGTAACAGGTTGCCCTTGATATCAAGTGTGGTGGTGAAAAGAGTTTTTGAGGGATAGGAGCAGGGTGAGGCAAACACTTACTTCAGTGAGTAAGGTTAGTGGAAGTGGTGGAGAAGGAGAGAAGTAATTTAAATACTGGATGTTTGTATGATGATGATACACAGCTGCCTCCACCACATATTATTAGTCTCAGGTAGTCAGCTGAAGTAGAAAGTACGCCAAAGGTACAGACTTACAGAACAATGCTACAGGAGCAAGTGGATGAATGGATCACTCATATTAGCCAAACAAACATTTCACCGCATTGTTCTCGATACAATAAGTCAATACTGACCTATTCAAAAGCTGCTCCCACTGTTTGCCTGCTATCTTGAGTGTTTACTACACAATTTGTGGTGCGACTGTTATATCATCGGCCTGGGTGTTAAACACTGTAAAAACATCCTTGTTGACTACACATTGGACGACAGCTGTGTCCCAAATCTATACTACACACTGATTCTAAGCAGGTGTTGAATTTGTAGTGTTTACACAGGAAGAGTGATAAAATGAAGTATGGTCAGAACAGTTTGTATGTAAACTAAAAAGCCCTTGATTTTTCAGTGTGCTGTTAATGAACACTATTCCCCTACAATGCAGTGCACAAAGGACAGGGAGGAGCCACTACAACATTAAAAGTAATAGTGGATGGTGGTGATACCAAGCCCTCAGGAGCAGCGTTGGGCTTTGAGGCCAATTTGACATAATGGCCAAACTGTGTAATCACAACGTCACGTGATGCTATTGGGCCCAAAAAGACTTTTTCCCATAGACTTACATTGTGAAAGAGAAGTCTGTAAATCAGCAGATAAATGTTTTTGAGCATCACAGCCCCTGTGAAATTACTTGTTTCACTATCAGAATTTGATCCATTCAATCCAATCACATTTCAAAAGTCTAGAATAGCAGCACGATTGAATCCCCATTCATGTTAGCTGGAGGGCTAAACCGGAAGTTAGCCGTCTCTGCTGGTGGACGTCTCTAGTGAGCTTGCTTTATGGGCGCATTGGGCCCATAGAGTGAGTGCCATATGTTTTCATCTGGGTAATTTCTTTTCTGCGAGAAGTGGCTTTTTGGCTTTATGTGCCACTGAGCAACTTTCATAGGAATGAATGGTAGTATCAGAAATTTGCATTATTTGTAATAATCAAGAAAATAGAAAAATACAAACTTATTAAAATATGCATGACTACTTAAAACTGCAGTTTTACAGTGATGTAAGCATTAGTACTAGTGTTAAGTTGGATGTTTTTTGCAGTGTAACTCCCATTCTTCCAGTCAGTGTTTTCTGCTGTGAAACCTGTTAGCCTTTGGCCCAGTGAGATAAGAGCACACAGGTCAGTTTCCCCTCCAACACTGAAACCTTTTCCTCCTCCTATCAACTCCCCTCCCCTTAAAAAAATGCCAGGACTGTGAGAAGCTGCTTCCACCTCTGTCGGACTTTAACGTCTCAAGTATTGACTGTTTACTTGGTTAAACACAGTGCACACACAAAAAGATGTCCTTTCCTCTTAGTGAAATGTGGTTTCACTGAGAGTGCCCTTGAAGAGAGATGGCTTTCTACCTGTTCTATTTCTTAAGATATGACATGAAAAAGCTGCATGAAAATGGTGATTCAAAACTGCAAATAAGGTTTTTATAATTTCTTAATGCAGAGATTTGTATTTTTATTGGCTGATATTGGTTGACTATGCAATAAAAGTGATGTATATGCAGTGACAACACAATTAATGATGTGGAATTGGTTACATTTGCCTGAAAAAACACATATAAAATGTCTCCACTATGATCTTGCAGAAATATAATTTGCTGTTTCTGCCATTTTAAATATAAGTCCCTGGTTATAATTATATGCTTATTACCTTTAATAAAATATCAAAAAGTATACCTCTTTGTTCTTGTTTTCAAATGAAAGTGTGACATTTGGCCAGTTTTTTCAAGCTTTTCCAATACCTTGGAGAATCAATTACTGATATTTTCCTTGTAGAAGTGAGATTCAGGAAATTTTCACACTGGGAATCCTGCTTTTTCAATTTTCATCTAGGCTGATGGAAACACACTTCATTTTCATTTTAGAGTTTGCCGCATTTTACAAGTTGGCATAAAAGGTATTTGAGTGAAGAGAAAAACAGTCCGAATTTGCCCGGAGTTCCTCTGTACGCTGATTTAAGTATAGTGTTTGTTACGTTATCCAACCATGCATCAGAAGGGGTGCACTCTGTTCCAAACATGGCCTTGTTCACCATCACACCCCTCAATATCAACACACTCGTGCACAAACATACCCACTTTTAATTCACTGGAAGAGCTCTGGTAGATTCTCACATAAGATGGTTATCCGTCCATATCAGTGTTTGGATTAGCCCCCTATTAGTCCATGGCTGAGGCTAATATACAGAGTATGATGGAGCTGCAGTTTACATGAGCTCATACCTTCCAGCTGATATAAACCTCGGCCTGCTGGATACCATGTGAGCGGCGCTCAGGAGGAGGCATGAACATGAGGTCACCTAGCTCCAACACAGCACCCACAAAGTCAGCAATGGGTCACCCAGAGGGCTGACATCATCACAGTTACAGGAAGACATCATCGGCATTAATATGTTCACTGACTCTGCACATTTTTATCACCTGGTGCAGCTAATGATTATTGCAGAATGTCAGTAAAGTTGTAACCTCACATTTCAACCTTTGCTACTCAGGATACTTTTTAGTAAAAGCTACAGACATAAACACGGGTAATACAATGTAATGTTCTAATATCTAAAAATCATGTCACAAAAACTTTCTCTTTCAGTCTGTTGGTGTTGTTCATATCACATTCTACCAGGGTTCTCAACCTTATCTACCTCAAGGCCCACCTATTCATACTTGCCCTTAAAAAATGATCCCAAATTATTTTGACTAATCTATTCTATTCTAATAATCTAATCAAATCATCTATTCTAAGTGTATCAATGAACTACAACACTTCCACTCCCTGTTATACAGGGATTAAATAAATACAATAAAAACAAACAAGTTCATAAAACCATAAAAAGCAGGGCACTCTCAGTCAAAAGGGATTTATTATACAAAAGTGGAGTCTGGCCAATCAACATAACTTGAACTAGCGACTCAATAAGGAAGGAATAAGAGAGTAATAAAAAATATAAAGTGCACTCAAAACAAACCACTCAAACATGCATAAATAAAGTCACTGTGAATCAATTATAATTTAAAATAATAAATGAATAATAGAATGAACAAAATGAAGAATAGTTAGTTGTGTCAATAGAATATGGATGATTAAATTTTATAATCTATGGCAGGAGAGTTCTTTGCAGCAGCCTCTCCGATCATCTGGCGGCACATATCCACAGCAGCTGGTGGCACCGATTCCTCCGCTATTGTGAAGGTTTTTTTAGTCTGTGCCACACGTCTTGTTACCAAGTAGCTGACTTTCAATGCACATTTAGATTGTGTAGTCAAATAAATGATAGACCTTTTCTGTAATTGTAGTTTTCTTTTCTTTTGAAGTAGTCATCCGACTTTCCAGTAAGAGTTGAGTGTCCTATCACAAGAGGCCGCTTCAGTTTGGAAGACTTTAGCGCCTCATTTGAGAGCGTCAACTCACACTCCAGACATTGGACTTTGGGCTCTGAATCATCACCTCCACTGACAAAACCCATATTTAATGTAACCCAGATTGTATTTACGCACAAATTTAATATTTTTCTGTGAAATAGTAACGCTACCATTGTCGTTTTTTCGCTTCAGGAACTTTTACATAATTCGCCACACCACAGCCTACCGGTTAGCTTGCCTTATCTGTCAAGAAACTGAGCGTCTCAAATTGACGATGTGGTTGAGAGATGGATAGAACTAATAATATATTATTTTAATAATTGTTTATAAACTTTATATGGTTTAAACAACTAATTTCCATCATATTATTAAATTAATTGAGTTTCAACTTGAACATTTCACAGCCCAGTAGAGGGCGTTCACGGCCCACACATGGGCCGCGCCCTAGTGGTTGAGAAAATTAGACGACACTTTAACTTCCATATACTTCGCCTATGTATATATAAATATATATATATATATATATGTATAGTCGCCTAGTTATGTATTAAAATGGGGGCGCAAACTTGGAAAGATACATAATTGGTGGGGAGGTCTGGGCGTCCTCCCTCAGAAAAAAAATTGTAATTTAAAACAATCTTCCTGCATTTCTACACTACCGAACCTCTTGGATGAAGTCAAGAAACGGCCACCTGCACTAGTCTAGATTAGTTAGATTGAGGGTGCTATGAAAACCAGGAATGCATCAAGAACAATATATAATTGGGTGGATGAGGACAGGAAATGATTATTAGAAGAATGACTATTTCATATTTGAGATTATATTCAGAAAAACATGTAGCCTAAAATGTTAGTAGGTTGCAGGCTACTAGACCACCGTCAAGGTCAAACAAGAACAAACAATTTATATAAATGGAATAGTCTTACAACACATCACAATATGATTTGTATAAATAAACCTGAGGGTTGCTATTCTCAATACAAACAGGGCCATCTTCAAAATCTGCAACAAAGTACAAACAGTTTGGATGAATGAAATGGCCTCACAACAACTATCTAATTCCAATCCCACACACAGGTTCTAGTGGGAGCTATTGTGGTTGTAATGTTATACACGAATGAATAATCATAACTTCAGAAGCAGATTATTTTCATCAAGGACTATTTTAATACACAACTCAGACGGTAATTTCTGCTCCTCAAGACTTAAAAGGACCATTTTAGTTGAGGACTAGACTTTACTTCCCCTTACAGTAAACTTGCAGCTCTCACTTAACCTGTATGAGAAAATGAGAGAATAATCATAATAACGAAAGCACAGCGCAGAGCAGCCGCATGAGAGATCGTTACATGGAGCGATGCATCATCATATTTAAAAATAATTCCATCCAAAGTCAGACTAAAACTGAAACTAAAGCAAAGTCTTAATAAGTTACTTTCCACCGCCGAACATAACAGTTTCTTGCTAACTGTCAGTTAGCAAGCTTTTTAGCTCAGTTACTAACATGACGATAAGTTCACACTTCAAAAGATGTACTCTAATCATAGACTCCTGTCTCACAACTGTCCAAAAACCCTCCCTTTTTTGCCCTTTGCCTCTAAGTTATGCTTTTACTCTGACAGGGGAGGATGAGTAAAATTGGACGGTGCAACACAACTAATAAGCTACAATAGCTACAAAGTTTTTTTCTCTTTTGAATTTATTTTTTTGTTTTGTATGTCTTTGCTGACTTTACTTATAACTATACTATATACTATATATTTTTGTCTAATGATTTGTCTATGCACTGCAAAACATATTTATGCTATTAAAAATATAATAAACAGATATGAGAGTGCCATTATCATTATTATTATTATTATTATTATTATCCTCTCACTAATGGGCACAAGTTCAATATCAAGACAAAAAGCAAGTTTTTAATAAAATAAATATAAAGTCAGAGGATTTGGATTTTTAAAACAACAAATTAAGTACATGACTGTAGAGTTCAACCTGACCAAAAGAGAGGTTATAATGCAAACATATTCTCATTAATACTGTATGGCTCATTTATGCACAACTGAGATACAAATTGCAGCTGTGATGTCAGTATCGGACGTTTAGGGTCACTGGAGATTTGAAATCATAGTTCAAATCAGCTTCTGTTTCTGCCAACAGCTTTTTACCCAGCAGGAATATGTGCGTGTCTTTGCGTTAGCATGCTACATGTGCAGGAACACATTCCTAATGCATGTGACAGCAGGCTAATCACAGTCATATCTTTGCACTTAGTGTTTTACAGTGATATCACAGTTTGATAGGGCAGGTGTGGTTTTTATTTACAACACCTGTGGAGTTCAGGAGCCGCTACCAGGACGATGTGTTTCGCTGCTCGTAATATCAACAACAGATAAAATCAACTCTTGAAAAGTGCAAACAAGGACAGAGAATAGAGTACAATGGGTATATAAATGTTTATAAAGGACATTTGTAGACTGCCTGTGTGAAAATTAAACTGTGAGTCAGGTTCCCTTGGCAAGCATATGTTTAGGAATATGCAACATGTAGGAACAAAAGACCTTAAAACAAGACCCACCTTGGCCCTTATAATATCAGTTGTTATGTTGCTTTAATTGTGCATATTCCCACATATAATTTCAGTGAATCAAATTGCCAAGACAAGAGGGAACTGGGGCTTTCAGGGCCCCTGGGCACGTCTAACTGTCCAGATTTTACATTCTCTTAAAGTGGGAATTGCAGTGTCAGGCAGACAGATGTCTCTTTTAAAAATTCTTCAAATGTCTGAAAGAAAAACCTGTCGACCTCCTCATGACCCCCCCTGATTCGTCTCGTTAACTCGACTTACAAAGTGAAAGGTGACTTTGTGACAGCACAGCAGCGCTTACTGTTCTACAGGCTTGATGAATGAGACGGCAAACGAATGATAAATGCCCTGGTTCCCCCTGCAGAGAGAAGCCACATGTGCATTCAATTCAATCTGCTCACGTGAGCCACACACAGGAAGAAAAGTGAGTATATGTGTGTGTTTGCATAGGCACAAAAGAGCCTTTGTCACCCTAAGGCACCACAGGTGAATGACATCATCTGTCCTACTGTGGGACTGTGGAGAGTTGGGATTAGAAGTGTATGTGTGTTTTTGTGAGTGGGTGTGCGTCATTCGCTATCAATGTTCCCATGAGAAAAACGCAGACACGCATCATCTGCCACTATAACTGATACGCTCCCAGGTTACAATCATAACTATTCAGGCAAAACTAAATGAGTGAACACATATATACACAACACAAATAAACATATGACTTCATACATGTTGCACCAGGTTGGGTTACACACTGTTATTCTAGCTCCAAACACAAAGGCACCATTTCCTACTCAGGGCTAAATCAATGTCAAGAAAAACACAAAGACAGGATTTTATTGTACCCATAAAAATAAATGTTGAAAGGTCTGGTGAGTTCAAGATTTAATATTGTTATTTCATTGATTTATCAGCTCTGTTCCAATGATGATTGACATTTGTGCTGTTTTCAGCCTAACTTCAAACAATAGGAATAGTTCAACATTTCGGGAAATACAATTATTCACTTTCTGTCAAGCATTAGATGAGACGATTAATACCACTCTCATGTCTGTGTGTTAAGTACAGACCTGGAGCTGGAAAGTGTTAGCCTAGCTTAGCATAAAGACAGGAAACAGGGGTAAAGAGCTAGCCTGACTTAGTCCGAAGTTCAAAAGTTTACCACACCTCTAATACTCACTAATAAACATATTTGCTTAATTCATACATATGTAAAAACAACAATATGTGGTTTTAGGGTGAGTTACGTGCTATAACTATTTATTGCGGACAACAGCTGGGAGCAGGTTGCCAGCACTATAGCACAGACATGCTAGCATGTATTTCCCCCCTAAAACCACAAACTGTCATTTTTACATTACTGTGTAGGTTAAATGTGATGTAACCTTTTATTTACAGTTTTATTTGGTATATTTTTTTTATCTTTCAACAGAGACAAGCTAGCTGTTTTATCCTATGCTAAACTATGCTAAGCTTATCGCCTCCCAGCTTTAGCACTATACTTAATGCACAGACATGAGATAGATATCAATCTTCTCATCTCACCTCTGGAGAGAAAGTGAATAAGTGTGTTCCCCAACATTTTGAACTACTTCTTTGGTACTATGATGTGACATCATGTAGCTTCAGGCCATGTGATTTTAGACAAACAATGATTTATTGGACACATTTGTATCTTGACTATAATATAACATAACATAATATACTTTATACCGTATATTGTATATAGTATACTTGGTATATTGACAATGAATACTCTATCATGATTACAGTGTTCTTTAAACATAAATGCTGTGTGCTTATTTTAAAGTTTTATGATAATTGAAAGGTTGCAATTGAGAAATTATTTTTAGTGAAGAGAGAAACAAACGTCACAGTAAAAAGACCCAATCACCACACTATGACTCATTTGTACAAAAACAACCATGTACAAACAGGAAAAAAAAAGTAACATCCCACAGTTGTATTATCCAAATGACACATAGAGTATTAATCACACATACACACACAGTGGTCTCTGGTGTCAGTGTTTGCTCAGTTAAGCCCCTGCTTCTGTCCTTCCTGTGCACCATGTCACATGTGACACCATGATACATGTGACTTCATCTATTCAGATATTGTGACATGGACACACCCTAACAAAAACACACACAACAATATCCACAAGCTGCTACTGTCAGAATGAGGTCAGCTGGACCATTGAGCTCTTTGCACACCACTGATTTCCATCAATGCAAGTGTTTGTTTTTCATGGTTAGCTTCATTGTGCTGTATGTCTTCAGGGACTCCCAGATGTGTGTTCATGCTATCTGTGAACAAGTGGCAAAACACAAGGAGATCAATCTGCATACGCCCTCTGGTCTGCAAGCGAGTGACAACAGCTTTCCAGTAAGATTTACTGTGTTATGAGAGGGATAATGGATGTGTTAAAGGAGATTCCACCAATTTTTCAGAATCCACCAACCACTAACTGTGATTTCTGTTTTTCAACCCAGACTAATAAAATATTGTTTACCATCACTAATAATGAATCATAAAAAGCTCGTAGCTCACCATGTGTGACCACATTGTAAGCTTTCTGTTTTTAAAATTCAAGTTTACCCTGTTGTTTGAAGGCCTAAGTTATTTCTTAATTGGACTGTGCTTAAGTCTAATGAAAAGCAGCAGCAAAACATTTTAATAAGACCTGAGTTTAAAAACAGTGAATATACTTTAGGCAATAGCTTGAATAAAGTTTGATCATGGTTCATAGTAACATTATTTACTCAATAACTGAATTTACATGGATAAATTAAGTTATTATAACTGAAGTTTAGGACCAACAACTACATCTGATGCTTATTCAGTTTCCTGTTCCAACATTTTTAGGTGTGCTTTGCTGTTTCCAGCCTCCTTCTTTTCTCTCAGCACAGGAACACAGTGGAGCCATCAACAAGGTGTTATCCCCACCCCATCCCCTCCTCAACTTGACCTCCCAGTTTTCATCTTCTCACAACACCTGTCATGTTTACCTTTAAATGTGGATGAGTGAGGAGGCTCAGACAGAGATCAGTTCAGCCCTTCTGTGGGCATTTATTATGCACCATGTGCAGCAGAGTGACAGAACAACAAACACCCCTTTTATACCCTCACACATAACTTCTAAATCAATAAGCAATAACACAATCAAATAAATGTGTAATGTGTGGCTTCTAGAGAACACATGTTAACAGATCATGGTATAATCAGGAAATATACAATGTATAACTGAGTGTAAATCTATCATTAAGAAAAATATAACATCTTGATGCCAGAAGGACTGGGTGAACAAAAAGAAGGGATGTCACTCCTTCACCATAAAGAACAGTGTCAGGAAACAACATTGCTTCTTAGGTAAAGACAGAAGGGAAACAGTGGTCATGTCTAGACTAAGACTTGGGCACTGTGGGCTGGCATGGGACTGTGAAAATTGACTGTGTGGACAGTCCACACAGCTAGAAACAGAAAAAACATCTGCTCATGGAATGTGATATGTAAAGCCAGCAGGGCCAGACGCAGTGTTAGCAATACTGGACAATTATGTTAAAGAACCTGCTTGTGCCCTCTGAGAACCTGCCTGCGGACCAGGAAACATGTGAGTAACCCTGGTAAGACTATACATTCATTACAAATGTGTTAGTAGTTCTTAGCATACCATCAAACAGTAGACAGCCAGCATACCTGCTTGTGGTACAGGCGCAGCTGCTAATTTATGTTCAATGCTATGTGTAAGACTGACGTCCACAAACTGCAGACTATGACCATCTGTCTATGTACACATGCACATTAATAAACCCGGCCCTCACACACAAGACGCTACTGAATAATATAAACCAGATCTACAATGCAATGTATACGTTTACAAATGATACTACAAAAAAAAAAAACTGAAAAGAATAGGCAGGAGCTAAAAAAATAAAATTATTAAGACTAATGGACATAACAGTAACCTATATGGTTGTTAGATTATCCAGGACACTCATGCTTTAAAGTTGAGGATATCTTTAAAATAAAATATGAGTACAATTGAATATTTCAGGGTTATTTGATCCGTTTCATTAAACACTGAATATGTCCCACAGTGGTTCAAATGACTGATGAGTATTCCAGCTTTGTTACAGTAATCAAGTGATGTTTGACAGAGATGTTCTGAATGATCGGAATGTTGCCTTAATCATGTTACAATGAAAACATGAGCACGCACGTGAACACACTGAAAACCACACTGTACACTGTGTGTATGCAAAGGAGCGATGTGGTTCAGTAAAGCTGCTGATGACAACAGCAGCTGCTGCTCTCCCTTCTGGCTCCCTGCGGGTTCAAACCCAGCAGGAGTCACACTGATCCCACATCAAAGGCCGCCATGACACACACACTTTAATCTACAGTAAAGGATTCTTCAGTGTGACCTCTGCCCGGCCTGCTTTTAAAACCTGTTGTATACATTAAACCTTCTCACACATTGTAATGCCTCTAATCGTTGTTTAAAACCAGACACAAGTGAACATGGAGGCCTGGATCTGCTAAGTAGACCACAGCACATTAACACAGATAGATTTCAAGTGCAAAACTGCTTTGACCCAGTTCACTTCATTTTTCTGGGTGCTCGTAATGCACCTGGACCTGCTTAGTAGATCATATCCTCCATGTTGAGGAGAGAAGATGCATTAACAGCTTAAAATGTTTAGTTAGTCTAGCTCAAAAAAAGTCCACACTTCCAAATCTGCAACAGGTCAAATCAGTCAATGCAACAAACTGTTGAAGAGATAACAGCTAAAGAGGATTCAAGAAGACTGGCAAAGAAATTAGTCCGTAATTGAAGGTTGAACCTTCAAAAGCAACAGATTGATGGGAAGGAAGCCCAGAGGTGAACGGCTGCTGGACTGTTTTTATTGACAGATTCCAGACCTGAAATTCTTGGTTGACAGCCATGTACAATCCTCAGCACATGCAGTTCCTGTAGGGACAGCCCACTTTCCTCAGGTAACACTGACATGCTTTAAATGTACAGCATATGCACTATGTATGCTACTGTGCACACACGGCAAAAAGCATCCACGTCCTTTCATTTAGTTTTGATATGAATTTCATGTCTCGTTAAAGTCTTTCCCTTTAGTCAATATAGAACATTTTGAAAGTACATGAAACTGCACTGGAAAAATAAATGAAGTGATGTCAGCTGACTGGAAAATGTTTTAAATTGTAGTACAAAAAATTAAAAAATGTAAGTGATTGAATGGCAAAAGAAATAACTTGTTAAAATAGTCATTTTTGCAAAACTTACCATTATTTGGCCTACATAGTTATTTTAGCATTCCTTTAAGTCTTCTTTGTGCCTTATTTGGTCTTTTTTTTGCTAAGATATTTGATGAGTTTTGCTTTATTCATAACAGGCATTATAACATTGCTTAAGATCTTTTGCATGCAGTCTACGTGAGCTTACATGCACATTTTAGCATTCCTTAAAATCTTTTTTTGTGTCTTTTTTTCCCCTTCTGTAGCATTTTTACAGTTAAGGGAAGCGTTTGTGTATTTAACGCGACGTGTGATTGGCCCACTACCACAGCAGCTACCACCCATACAACCTATGGTGATAATACAGTATTGTACAGTTCTGTACAGTTATTTAATAAATATTTCATTGATTTGAACACTTTCAGAATGTATTTGTGTAAAAAATAATTTGGGGAGGAGTGCTGGCATTTCACGTAACTGAATGTTTATATTGAGTTTATATTGGTATGGAATGAAACAAACAAAAAAAAGGTATCGAATGAAATGCTCTATTGTTATTTGGTATCACTTTAAGTGTACTGGTATTTGGCCTGGTATCATAACTTTTTAAACAATACCCAGCCCTATTCTTCTCAGTCCATTGCAAACATGATGTTATCTCAGTTTCATTCAGGTCAATATACAGCAGTTTATCAGAGAACAAGTGGTGTTAAACTTGGCCAGACGACAATACACCAAATCACACGTGCGCCTCGTCACACTGGCAGCCTGTGTGGTCTGTTTGTTGTCTTGTCAGATGATCACAGGTGACAAACACAGTTCCTTCGTTTCACCCTCATTTCTCGCAGACTGTACCTATTGTACTGTATGTTCACCCAGAGGTCAGAGAGACTGATGGGTACCTGTAGTGACTGCAGCAGGATGTTTGCTGGAACAAAACCAGCAGCGGGTCATTTGTTTTTTTTTTTGCATATACAGTCTATTATCATCATCATCATCAAATGAAAGGCCCTCAACATAACTAATAAACAGAGACCAGGTTTTATCAAATTTTTTGTATGATCCACGTACACCACACTTCTCTAATTATAGCACTGACATCACCTCTAGGATCCGCCGAGTAAAGAAAGGAGGTGTTTTTGCCTTCCAATTACACAAAATAAATTGCCGGGCCATTATCATTATCATTCTCCTCAGACCATTGCAAACACAATGTTATCTCAGTTTCATTCAGGTCAATATACAGCCGTTTATCAGAGAGCAAGTGGTGTTAAACTTGGCCAGACAACAATACACTAAATCGCACAGCGGCACTCTGTGTGGGCTGTTAGTTGTCTTGACAGATGATCACAGGTGACAAAATCAGATTCTTCGTTTCACCCTCATCTCCTTGCAGACTGTACCTATTGTACTGTATCGGCACCTAGAGGTCAGACAGGCCGATGGGTACCTGTAGTGACTGCTGCAGGACGTTTGCAGGAACAAAAACAGCAACGGGACATTTGTTAAGTGGCAGACAGCGGAACGATGGCAGGGCGGGATAAGAGACAGAAACAAGGGAGGTAAACACATCCTGCATAGTGACAGAGGAGCGACACAGGACTACTTGTCCTTTTATAAACAATGAACTCACATGTACATTGTTAGTGTGCAGGCATGTATGTGTAAAGCACCGCATCCTTTGGGACTTTATTGTTCTAAAACAGCATCCTAATACATGTGGACGAGTCTATTGAAAGAACAAAAGGAGTTTTCAATGTGATGTAACCGGCTTTATAAACACAGCTAAACAGAGCTACAGCTAAAATCAGCATATGAGGTGTGTGCGCTCTATTTGGAGGAGGTGTATTTCTGCCCGTGTCATGCTGTGTTGAGGGAATGTTTCCAAAATAATGCAATACTCATATTTAGAGGCCATTATAAGATGAGAGAAGAGGGAACAGAAATAGCTGTGAATAGATTTAGAGTCAACAGTCACTCTGCAAACATCTTTATCTTAACACGTCATTTTGTACAACAGAGTATTAGAGCCACAATTAAAACCATGAGATTTAGAGAGCACAGCTGATAGAGACAAGTCATGATATTATGTGAATGAAGTCATAGTAATATGAGAAAAAAGTTGGTGCAAAAAAAAAAAGCTGTATTTTATGAGTGGATTGGATAGATTGCATGTTTTACAATCTATCTGTAGATGCACAAACATAATGTAGATACAGTATATACTGTACAGTTACATATACTGTATACTGTGCAGGTTTTTTGAGATTATCTTTTGTTTTTATTCGTTAATTGATTGTGCAGAGAGACAGGAAACACAAGCAGAGGGAGGTATGACGAACCGCAGATGTTGCTGTTCTGGGGTATGCATCTATACCAGTATAGGCTACTGGGGCGCCCCATATATACCAGTTACTTTTTATCTCATAATACTATTACTTTTTTCTTAAAATTACAATTTTCCCCCACAACATTACAATTTTTTTTCTCAAAATATTTCATATTTATTCTCAAAATCAGAAGCACCAGAACCAGAAGTTACATTTTTAAAGATGCATTTACTGATTTTTTGGACATATGGGGGCTGCAGAACGAGCTGCGAACACAACACTGACATATTATTGCCTTATAAAGTTGCTATAATGAATTTGGTAGCAAACAGTTCCCTATTTACACCTCCAGCAGACACAGAGGAACATTAGCTTTCATTCTGAGTTGTGTTTCTGGTCACCTGATAAACGCGAGCTCAATATTCACTCTCTTTTAGATCTGTTTTAGTCTCCACCAACTCCTGAAAAAAATATCTGGCTCTTTGGCTGCTAAATGCACACCTGCTAGTTGCTAACTTTGTCTGTCTGTTCTGTGCTGGATAGGTAGTGTACAGCTTTTGCTGCATCCAAACTGTAAAGTTGCAAGCCATAAAACCAAAACATAGAGCTAAAAGACACTAAAACGCTGGTTTACCATCATCATGTCTGCTGAACTCTTTCACAGTACACATAGTTGTTTGATCCATTTTGTTACAAAAACACTGATTATGCAGCTTTAAAGAAAATAAAACTTTGCACACAGGAAGTGATTCCAAATATCTCAGCAGCAGAGAGCAGAAAAAACTAATAATAACCTGAGCAGTGTTCAATATACAGCAGGCTGAAGAAACCTGCAGGCGCAACATGTTCATCCCATAGATTTGCTGCTGCTTTGATGAGACATCCTCTAATGTGACAGGGTTAGAGCACTTTATTTGTTTTCCAGGTAGCATGATGAGCTGATATTGAATGTTGGGTAACAGCCAATCAGTGTCATCTGCTGCTGATACGATGAAGCTCTGCTACCAAAGCAGACTCTAAACCCTGCAATGAAATTTCATTTTCTTGGACACTTTGTTCAATTTTAGCACAATACAGCAGATCCCTGCTTCAAAGAGCCGCTTACCCTACAGCAGTTTCTTTCAGTGGAGTTCTTCTGATCCATCATGGTTTGAATACTGTTTCAGAGGCCTCTACATCATGACAAGAATAGAGCAAGGCTGTAGTCAGGATTTTAAAAATACTACACACACACACACACACACACACACACACACACACACACACACACACACACACACAGATTTTTCATATCTTACATATCTTATTCATTCAGTTAACTATTCAGTTACAGAGTCTAATATAAGACACCACGGAGTTGCATTTTGGGAAATGTAGGACTCAGTGTTTTGGAGCTTGATTTGTTGCTAAAACCCAGGATATCTCTGCCTCTGCTGCACAGATTTTGACTGTTGTCTATTGCAAATCCTCCAACTTTATGAAAGTTCAATACTAAATCAAGTATTTAGTATTTTCTTGACAAAAAACTTAAACACAAACAACAGATACCAAATAATAATACCAAAATTCAATAACCAAATAGCAAACAAAAAAACTCACCAAAACAAAAAGCACAATATGACAAAAATGAATGCTAAATGATTGAATGAGAGTGGAAATGTGTTTCCACTGTGTGCATTTAGTGGCCCTATCTGGCAAACCGGTGGGCTGATGTCAGTGTGGGCAAAGAACGGTATGCTCTCTCCTTTCTGCCAGAGTTAATCACCAAACCGCAGCCACCGCTCAAGCAGCGAAACCAGTAAACAACACCAGTATGACGATATGGAAGGCATTAGCTTCGGTTGCTTTCTGTGTGCATTTGCACCCAACCTCAAGTAAAACCAGTATTTGATTTGGCTGTGTTTTGGCCTTCACTCGCCGCAGTTAAGCTTCCCCAGTGTTACAACGGCCAACTGTAGAGTGACTGAATAAAAACAACACCGCAACAGGAGAGCTCACCTTGTGACCTCTCTAACATGCAGATGTGCCTCATACAGTCTCCTGTACATACTGTACACTCAGTGCTGTTTTAGAAGTGGTGATGAAAGTTAGTATCAGTTGGCTGGGGAGATCAGCCAAAGCTTTTCTGGTGCGTGTAGACGCTCAGCCTCTAAGGCAGTACTGATGATCTTCTCATGCCTTACGTAACTAAACATAAGCCTGATGAAAAGCACAAAAATTAAAGTCTTCAAGACCTGAAGCTTCAGATCAGTCTAAACCAAGCAGACAGGTGTTATGTAAATGTTTTAGGAACCTTTATATAATAAAATGGAAATCACAAGAGGTCCTCTTTTTAAGTTATAATTCTTATGGTTTTTCTTAATATCAAAGTCATTTTTGACACTGTTACAGCCTTTTTTTCCACAAAAACCATTAAAATATTTGCATTTTGTTACTGTAAATTTCATTGTTATAGGTGACCTCATTATGAAGGATGCAGCATTTAATGAATTGCAGCAGACTACATTAAAGCCAGCTATTTGTCATGTAATTCAGTCATGAGTTCAGCATTACTGTGTCAACAACACTGTTGTCATTGTTGACAATGTAGGCTGTGCTGTAAACAAATATCTCTTCTATGTCTCTATGAGATACTCTACAGTAGAGAATTGACAAGTAATGATGGGAGAGACAGATAGAGAATATATCATGCAACCGAGGTCTCCGGCTGGAATCAACCCAGGGACGTTGTGATGATCGGTGTTGTACTCCTCTAGGCCGGTGTTTTTCAACCCTGGTCCCGGGGCACCGCTGCCCTGCGTGTTTTAGATATTTCTCTGCTCCAACACACCTGATTCAAATGATCATCTCATCATCAAGCACTGCAGAAGCCTGATAACGAGCCATTAATTTGAATCAGGTGTGTTGGAGCAGGGAAACATCTAAAACATGCAAGGCAGGCGTGCCCCAGGACCAGGGTTGAAAAACACTGCCCTAAGCTATGTGAATGCCCTTTTGTTGCATTACAGCTTCTCAACGTTTGCTGTCCACAGTGGTTGATACATGTTATTACAAACAAAACTCTGGGGTTTGTATTATTAGGATGAACTTGCTGTTGCCATTAGTAACCTCAGGTATCACCTGAAATCTTAAGGGTTATAACTTTACAACCTCAGTGCTATGACACTTAACCTCTTCTCAAAATGATGCACTCATCATTGTCATCCATGAGTTCTTAAAATGAGTTCTTAAAGGCCTTGGTATGCATGAAATGAAGGATTTTGTATGTATTTGACTGCATCTAAAGGCAAAAGTGTTTCTTCCTGTTCTGGATCACCTCACTCTGGAATGACATCACTCATAGAGAAGGGAGACACATGATGAATCACTAAAATGGGGATTACAGCACACATTGTCAGACAGTCTGTCCTTGAAGGCAGAGTGAGAGAAAAGCCGTTTTCACATATGAACTCCAGACAATGTCTGGAGAATCAGATCCGGACATTTTCCGGTGTTGCCCTTTCACACATGTTGCACCCAGTAGGAGATTGTCTGTGTCAGACGCTTTCTCAAATACTCTGTTTGGTTGAGGCGAGAGGGGTGTAGAGGCAGGACATTACGCAGAAAGTACGCTGCGGTTGTAACTCAGCGTTTATAAGCTTTTCATCAGAAATAAAACAGCTTTTACTTAAAGAGAAATCGCAGGAGGTTCTCTTTCCCATCAGCAGTAGCTTCACAGCTGAGCGTTCAGGCCCAGTCGAAACAACGCAGCGGTTGTGGATGAGAGGGGAGGTGACTGCTGGAAGTCAAAGATGTTGTATTTAAGTTTATGTTCTGCTTGTTCAACAGTTGCTCGATAAATTGCCTTTATCATCTCCCTTACTGCTGGATTTTGTTGCACTTAGGGCAGCGAGCAGTTGTGGCCCACTCACTGTGAATTCTCCTGAGAGTTCACTGCTGTATTCACACATGAGCTCAATCGGACATTACACAGACTTTGTTCTAGGGAGCTGGCAGGATAAAGTCCGTTTAATGTCCGATCTGACTGATTGGGACATACAGCTTGTCCGGGTAATATCTGGAAAATTTCAGGGTTACAGTGCATGTGTGAAAGGGGCTAAAAAGTAATCAAAGTAGTTGTGTGAAGATGAAAGAAAGAGAGCTTGAGAGAAGTTCAAATCCTGCATACTCTCACACCTCTGCATCAATGGCAGCTTGAAACAGATTGTACTTCTTGGAATGTCAGTTTGGGAAAGTTACATAAACTGTCAGATGCACCCCACAACCCCAAAAAAAGACCTACATCTGACAGGTGTGAAAGGATGAGGGTTAAAGCAGTCACAACTGCTAACATGCTATACAGTATGTTGACATTCCAGCAAAATGGCTCAGCATACTAGCACTTCTGTATGGCCGACCACTACATACACACCTTCATGGCTTGGTGTACTTCTCTACTTTCTGTGTTACCATTTCTTTGATTATAGCTCAGACGGGAAAGCAGATCCACAGACTTAAATCTGGTCCGCTACTTATGCTGGATTCACAACGTGTACCGCGCATCCAAGGTAGCCAAGATAGAAAAGAACTTTCATAACCTCATGAAACTGACACAGAACCAGACAGCAGTGTCTGTCACCCCGGCAGGCCTGCGGTCTGCTGGCTGCTGCAGCGAGACGGCCCACGATGAAACTTCAGCAGACTGTTGCAGGGAGCGGCCTTGTACTCCTCTGCTGACTCAGAGTGGTGTGAGGGGAAAACAGACCCAGATGTGTGACAGCAGCCCTCCCCCAACACTTCCCACCCGCCACACTCCTCCACACAAACTTTAATTAAAACTGTCTGTGGAGATAAAGTCTGCTGTTATACAACAGTTACATAAGGCGCAGTTTGTAGGTAACAACAGGCAGCATGAAGACACACAGGTTTCAAACACAACTCTCATGAGGACAATTAAAACTCATGACTGCATTAGTTATGCTATCACATCAAAATATTCTATAAAATGTCTGCACACACTGGTTAGAAAATAAACCAGGAATGTTTGATTACCGTGACATTACGTCTTTGCTACATTTCTTTTTGCACAGAGCCAGGTTAGCTGTTTCCCCCTGTTTCCAGTTTTTATGCTAAGCTAAGCTAATCATGTGTTAACTCCGGTTAAATGAAGCTGGAGATCTCAGAATGTAAGATAATAAGCACATTTCCATATATCTCTTCCTTTCAAAGTTGTTCAGTTTAAAATCCAAAGTCCAAAGATGACATCCTTTCCTCATCTGCTTAACCACAACACCATGAACACCCACACACACACCACACTACTCTACACACTTCCACACTCTCGCTGTGTTCCTTGATTAACCGGGCTCTGTAGCAGCTGCTTCTCCGATTTCAGCAGTAAACTTCACTGGGGGTCTATGAGGCGACCTCGACTGAGAGTGGCGGGGGTAAAATAATACCCGAGCTGCCGCCAAGCTCCTTGATCCTCTGGGCCAGTCAGACAGGAAGTGCTTTAATCAAGGCTTCCTGTGCTGCTTTGTTTTGTCTGAGGGAGAGGAGGAGAGAGGGAAGAGTAATGCATCCAGCAGCTGTTGCAGGAGGCTCAGTGTCTTGGATGGGGAGGAGAGCTTCAGCAACTTGCACAAGAAACAGATTTAATGACAGGAAACTTTCCTTTTTCACTCCTTAACAGATTTGTTCAAATTGCAGGAAACCTTTCCAACACCGAACGCCCTTTCTTATTGTGACAAGGCCTTGTTTTGAAATGTCTGTTCATTCCGGTCATTTCTTCCATCAAGCAATGTTTTGCAATCTGTTGGCATCAGTGTGCTTTGACTTTGATTGTTGGAAATCAAAGCATTATACTGTAGTAGAAAATCTTGAATAATTAATTCTACTCGCCATTCAATGTTAGTGCGCAGTCATATCAGTGGCACAGTGAAAATAATTTGCACATCATCATGAAATAGGAGGAGCCAGAAATGTAATAACATAGTGACTAGTTGCAGTGCTAGTTGGCGAGCTAACCAGTAGCATGCTAGATGCTACCTAGCTCGTCACTTAGTGGACAATATAAGTTGACACAGTTTGTTCAGAAGATATACAGCATATGTATAATCGACCTCTGTTTGAAGTGCTGATGATTTTGCTCATCTGCATCCCAGCTATGGGAGCCGTTTAGCTCAAACTTGCAGAGTACACCTCGCAGAGGTCAACTTACCTTCCCACTACAAATCAACTGCTCCAGAGTTCATTTGGGACAAGACCAAGACCACTTCCTCTAAAGGGTCTCAGTATGGTTGTTTTGGTCTGCACCCAAGGTTGATTGCTTTGTTCAGAGCTGCCCAAGTGAATCGTAACAAGGAGGGAAACCAATTCAAGCAGACTAAACAACACAAGTCTGAAAACACCTTCAGCCAGTTTACAATTGGTCAACTCTGTAAATTCATGGGTCAAAGTTCACAATAGTTGACCTACAGCTTGTGATGACAAACTTTTGCTGTTTTTAATGCTATTGTGACTGGACTCTTAGTTTCTCTGGTTTAAAAAAGACACACCGCAAGACAATTTCTGAGAAAAGCCACAACATGGATCCCTCCGATTGTTCACTGTTGAACTGGATCGGGCGAATGGATGAACACATGGTCAAAATCTGGTCATAAGGGTCAACAAACTATGACTTTGCATGGGGATTTTTGGCTTCCGTGTTTTGAATTCCATGCCTTCCCACTGGACTCTCATTGTTTTTCATTTCATTTTTGTGAGTTTTTGCCTTTAACATCTCACCACAGTTTAACAACAAACTCATTATCAGAAATGAATATCTGGACTTGTGTGGCATGACAGACCGGACAATAGACACATTGTTGAGTGAGACATGAGCTCACTAACAAGCACGTTTATCTATGAACCGGTTTTCTGACACATGACACTCTGACTGTTTCCTCAGAACATTACAGAGACAGTTAAGGTATGCACAGGGCCACTGCTTTAATAGCTTTCAGACATAAAACACTTGCAACTGGAAGGTTGCTGGTTCAAGAACCTTGAAAATATGTATCAACAACGTGAATGAGAACAGCATCTCTCTGCCTAAAAAACACTGAGTTCTGGACACTTAAGCTCTCCTTGAATCATTGTCACGGTGCAGAGGCCAGTTTTAGACAAACAGCTTATACATTGGTACTTATTCAAACACTTATAAACAGCTAAATGTCATAACTATTCACAGCAGTCCAGATGTACTTGTAGACCCCAGGAGATGTACTGTAACTCATAGACATCTGCTCAACTCTCAGTTTTAAAATCTAAGTAGACTCGTTATATCCTAGACTGTAGATCACTCAGTAAGCAGTGGCTCTCTGTCAAAGGCCTGTGCAATGTGACACAGTGGAGCTGAGGAAGAGCACTCTTGCTCAGTCCAATTTACAGATTATTCAGGTTAAAGTTAGAATCTAACTTCTGAGCACCATAATCAGTCACAGTCTCATACACAAGTTGTGTGTTGAGGTTCAGTAGAGCCGGTTAAGCCTGGGTGGAGAAGTCTACACATTTTTAAACAGTGAAGTGTTTCGGTAAATGTTTCACATCTGTGTCTTCACAATCACTGTCTAGGTAAGAAGATACGAAGGCCTCAGAGAGCCATTGGCACGTGCGGGGGTGTATTCATTTGATTGATAGATCAAACTGTGACACACACTTGTGGCACTTGTCACTTTTTTTTTACCCTGTTAGCTCCACCCAGGCTCCACCCTGCTGCCAAGAATTACTTTTCGAGTAAATATGAACCCCAATTTAAGTTTTGAAGGTCATGTTCAAAGACAAATCAAACCTGTTTATCAGGTGATTAATATGTGTATGAAGGGGCACTTGCGTTCTTATCCTGTTCAGATCTGGAGAACATTATTAATGCTTCTATTTCCTTTAATTTATTGATAATTATATCAAGCTGGCTGTGGTCATATACATCCTTTATTTTGTAATCCCTGTGTTGGCTTCTATTGGATTTTTGGATTTAAGATTTTGCTTATTACTTCTAAACATTAAACACTTTATCTCTTGTTTATATTGCCAACCTATAATCTTACGTTCTGTGATAAAACCTGTTCTATCAGTTCTTTCAACTAGACTGAAGATCAAAGGTAACTGTAAGGTCACCAAACTCTAGAAACCTACACCAAGAGAAGAATATCATGGATTACCACCTTAAATTTATTTTATTTTTTCTCTCTATCAAATGCTGACATCAACAGTCATCTTCAGGGTTTGTCCACTTCCTGAAGCACAGCACAGATCATCATAAGTACAGAAGGAAGGACAGTTAAGCATTGATTTAGTCTGAGTGCACAGACATTAGAGGACTGTTAGGATCTGACTCAGGACCGTGACTGTTCTGTTCTCTGATGAAACATTCTGAGAAGTATTTATCTTATCTGATGATATGGAGGTCGAGGTCTTCTAATGTCTCGCCCTCGCTGTGTCTCAGTCTTGTTATCTTGTCTTCATGTGTCCTTCTTTTACGGCGTGAGTCACAACTGAACACCACACCTTGTCCTCCTCCTGTTCTCGGACATTTTAGCACACAACACAATTTTAAAGCAGATGAATCTACAGTAAACAAAAAAAACAAACAAAAAAAAATTTAACTGCCAAATTCCCTTTTGGCTGTGTTCTTATTTGTCTCTTTCGTTACATTATGAAAGTTGCACAATAAACTGGCAACAAAGTGTCAGGACAGATGACGTATGTCCGCCAAACAAAAAATTTTATGCTCATTTAGCACCTGGCTGATAAGGGCACGAGATATGTTAAAATATGCGGGCAGGGTTTAGTTACATCTACTACTTTAAATTTGATTGGCTTGTTCAAAAGTGGGCATGGCTTAGCTGACACAGCTTCATGGAGCTGTAGAGGACCGTTGGCCTACACCCACACCTCCCTTGCTCACATCGTTAGGTGAGGGAGAATCAACATATTAGAGTGCAGCACGCTCTTCATTTTTGGCAGCTGATATTAAGACAAACACCTGCTTGTATAATATTGCTCTGCTGGTTACTATGACTCAAAGCTAACAGTTAAGAGTTTATGTTTACGCCCCTGAATTAAAGATGACTTGTCAAAAATATGATATTAATTCACAGACAGGGAGGGATTTTGCTGACATATCTCTGGTATATATGAAGAGATAAATGAATAATTAACACAGAGACACAGGACTAGAACTTGAAAATGTTTTTTTCTTTTTCAGTTTCACTAGTGTACAAAGTGTTGATCCTCATTCAGCAGGGGATGCATTAATAAGTGGTGAATGAAACAAATATTATGCTTTAATTGTTGCTTTAATGTTTTCCCTGCACATCAGGTGAAGTATGTAGGAATTACACTACTTTCTGCAATTGTAGGAGATCTAATTTAAGTTTAAAATAAGTGATATTTGGTTCCAAATTCTCTTCAGTCAGTGACCAACAGACATCAGCAGACACTTGTTATCTTCCTGAGTAATACTCTGTCAATTCTCACATGTTTTTTTCTATTTCAGTCAGGTGTTCAACAGGTGAAACATATTATGAGGTGGATTGAATCAGGTGAGGGACATACATATAGCAGCTATGTTGCATTGTCTTATAACTGGGAGATCATTTCATTTTTATTTATTTATTAGCAGGAAAAACAGCAGATAAATGAAAAACATTACCAGCTGTGGGCCTGACTCAGTTTAGAAACTGTTTTCTCATTATATACTCAATATATATATATATATGATTCTGTATAAAAAGAGCTGCAAAGCTAAAAGTCAGCACTTTCATAGTTATATTCCAGATTCAGTGTGCTGGAATAGAGCCAAAACAATTAAAAAAGATGTCTCTCTCCTAATACTTACACACTGCACTGTAAATTGATGTGTGATGTCACTTCTTTGTGTCCACTGTAGCTGTTGATGATGCACACATTTGTTTGTTTCTTAACTGTCACATGGAGAGCTGAGTGGGAACTTTCCACTGGACAGTTGAGAGTTAAAGCATGTGATTTTAGTGTTTATATCTAAGCAGCTGATGACATTTTCTTTTCTGAGAAAAAACAGTCTGGTTTCTGAGAAAAGTTCCCACAGTATTCACTGGTCATTTTCCCAGAAATCAAAAGAGTAAAAATATCAGACCACCATGACTCTGTTGACACATCACTGACAGTGCAGGTATCGTCTACATGTCGCCTGTTTCTAATGACGCATTCACACTATTACCATATTTAAAAAAAGACCAGCCGCCATGCTAGATATTTCTGTACTCTCTGAACCTTCTTATTGCCAGTTTTACCATTTCATGCACTGATAATGTGAATTACACTGTATTTCCTGGATTTTTTTATTGTAAATATTTAATTTCAAATTTCACATAATGTCTTAAAGATTATATTTTACTGGTTTTGTTGAAGAGCCACGGTGTAAGATCTTTATTTTCTTGACTTTTGTGAGAGCGTTGGTGTACTGGCACTTCATGTTGTATTTCTGCACCAGAGAGATGTATTTTTTGTGTTGATGAGTGTTTATACAGTCATTTCTTTGTCTGTTACAGTTCTACTAAAAACTTCTGTAGTTCCTCTGCTCTCTATTTGAAACAAAACATTGTACAAAGTTCATCTGCACATGTGGATCAGTATTTTTCCAAGTGCAGACCTGTCTAACAGCAGGCATTGGCACATTTTTCCAGCAGAAAGTCACTATTTACCTGTAAACAGTGGTGTAAACTGATCCTCACATGCTCCAAAGGTCATCATAGATCACTAAATGAGACTTTCAACTCATATATTCATGACATCACGTACAAATCAGAACATATTACTGATTTTCTAAAGGAAAAAAAATCATTAGAATAGCATATGATGTAACATGGTAGCACTTTATTTTACAGGTCCGTAATTTCCTAATTATTTTCCTAGAGAGAACAGTGTAACATAGTTCAGATGAGTTCAGTTGTGCTGAGTTTATGAGCAGTTGTTGATTCAGAGAGAAATTCCCTCGAAAGAACTGCTCTGTTTAAATATTACTAAATACTACACAAATATTTATTCATCATTCATTTATTACTTGGTACTTTAGTATTCATATATGTTGAGCTGTACATTTGCCCATTAACAAACATTTAACAATTATTTTTTGCATGTTTATCTGGCCTGCTGTAGAGACTACTGGTTAATCTAGATATTAATTAACTGAAAGTGCAGTTGAATTGTGTCTCCATTTCCCCCGTTAGCGCCAAGTTCTTTCCCTCCCAATAAATACACAGTTACATCAGTTTCTTTCTATGAAATAAGAGGAAAATATGGGACTCGTAAAATAAAATGTTACCTAACAGGAAAGAAAATGAGGAAAAAAGAAAATCTTTGGTCACACAAACTGTTAACGATACATATTTAAAAACTTGGATCCAAGTTTTATATATTTACACAAATTGAAAGTTTTAAACATCTCGTTCTGTGCCCCAGAAAACAATTCGCATTATGTAACGTATTTTTGCTCCTAGTCAGTCGATCTGGATATCAGTGTAGCTCAGTGTTGCACAACTGATTAATGTTCCAGACACACTTCTGGTGAGCGGGATCTCTCACCTCCCAGCAGTGCTTACGTGAGCTGAAGAGCTGAAGGAACCTGAGTGCAGGAAGTAACTGATGCTGCTCAGAAAGTCACTACATTTGTCACTAGGCTCAGTTACGGGATCTGTAAAAATCTCCAAATCTTGTGACCAAATTGGCCACGTCAGCATCAACAGGAAGCTACTCTAGAGGTTTTCATGAAGTGGTCACAAGGAGTGTTAATTTTGTCACTTGATTTTCTTACTCTCGGCTTGTTAGTCTTGTTCAATCTTTAGTTTTTTTTTAGTCTTTTGTTGCTCATTTACTGTTGTTCTTGCTCGCTTAGCATTAATTCAGCTACCTGCTCTATCTGTGGAGCAGAAGCTGTAAATTTACTCACTTGTTCACTCAAATACTATTTACTATGTTGTATCAGTTGGTTATAGACTTGCAGAACAGATTTAATGAATTTATTTATTCATATGAAATGATTTGGATTATATATTTAAATGATTCCTGCTGTAAGATTGTCTTTAAAAACAAGTCGAAGGACAAAACCTGCAGGCAAACTGAGCAACAATTGTTGAGTTTTCCAACCATTCTCCTTTTGAAATGATGAGCATCCGCTTTATGAATGCAGATGTCATATCAGCCAGACAATTGCAGACACACAGTCAAGACTAAAAAGAAACTGGAGTCGTGTTTTGTAAAACAAGATACCAGTTAAGGCTTGCATGATAATGAATGGTGATAAAGTTGAGCAGGAGACACCGTATATCTGTTGGTCTAGTTGAAGCTGTGCCACAGCTGACTCAAATATTGTCATAACCTGTCCAGGAGTCACATAATATACCACCCAACCTTACTGACAACATATCAGCAATCAGTCCTTATCAGCTCAACAATAGACTGACATTCTCCCTCCTTACCCCGTCTGGTGCGTCTGCCACCGCTGCAGGGCTGTAACACCCTGCTCCCACTGTGGTTCCCATCGCCGTGGATAAAGCTGAAAAGGAAAAGGGGGTTTTCCCCTCGCTTTTCTCACGGCGGTCATATCCACAGTATAGAGGATTAGTTTACAGAGACCTACCACTGCATCTTGGCTGTAGCGTCTTGCAGATCAGCTGCACCGTTCAATCATTGCTCGATTGCTGGTAGTTAATTCAGAACAAAGGAGAGCAGAGTGACAGCTTGTGAATAGAGGTCCCAGGAAAAGTAGAGCAACAACTGCACTTCAGGGGAAGATAGAGAATAAGTACAGAACAATCTGACACCCAAACTAGCGCTTGTAGTTTTAGGTAATACGCTTGGCTAATGTTTCAGGGTAAAATATGCTATATAACACTGTAAGGCAGCCATTGTGATGCATCTTGCATTCCAGGGTTCATTTTGTTTTTTGGGTCATTTTTCTATTCCCAATATTCAACATTTCCATTAGTAGGAATTCTTTTATCACTGAACATGTGCAACAATATGATATATCACTGAATGACAACAGTGACCTAACATTCAGCGAAATAAACCATTAAAGAAGTCAGAGACACCGATTTCACCCCCCAAAGCAGCCTCAGTATCCCAGAATACAATGCAGCCACATGACATTTTGAGGTTAGCGGTAAACAGTGCTACTGATGAATGCAGTCAGTTTCATACATTTCTCTGGGACTTTCAAATAACTCGTAGGGGATGTAGGAAATCACTAGTGAAAGCAGAAGTAGATGACAATTTAGGGAAACCACTGAACATCACAAGTTACATTTTCATTCAAATCAGATTTTAAGTGAATGACGAAATGTTGCTCATTCCTATCAGCTGCTTCATTCATGCTTCACAATCACCAACTAATCCATTAGCTCTTTGGCTAATAGCTGACTAGTAACATTCATTTGAAATTTCACAGCAGAATCAGTTCAGTACTATTGACCATTCACCTGTGGGCCAAAGTAAATCTGGCAAATGTTTCACATCCTGTCCTACTCTTATGAACCTTGACAAATTTGTGGCATTGAGCAACCAGAAACAGCACCGACCTTGCTGACCTTTTTAGGGAACAGAAAGCCACAGAGTCTAAAATGGAGGAAGCTATGAGCTCATTAGTTGTGTTTCATCATCTAGCTTAATGTAACCTCCTCTGTCAGAGTATAAACTGCTCCACAAAAGAGGAAGTCGTTGTGGACACTTATGAGACAGGAGTTGATGGGAAAACACATCTTTTGAATAAACTGCTAAATTATTGAGCTGCTAGTGACCGATCTAAGGTCTAAGCTAAGCGACAATTAGCAATGAACACTTTTATCTACCATAGAAGAAGCAGTAATGTACCACAAGGGCAAAGTGAATTTAAAATATCTGTTTCAGCTTTTTTGCAACAATTAGGCTTTTTAAAATTTTTATTCATAGATTTTTGCTCAGTTTTAGTGTACAATTTGAAAATGCACACACTATTACACCAAACATGTACATGTTCTTGATATTTGACAGTGTAAATGTCTGGGCTAGAATTCCTCTTTAAGTCCTTCCTGCCATGCAAGTATTTCCTCACATAATCTCACTCATGTTCAGCGTGATAAAGAAACCGTCTGTGACTTTAAACCGCAGACCAGTGTGGATTTGTCCTTAATAAGAGAGGGTCCCATTTTATCCACAACCCTCTCCTCAAAACCAAACCAGGAAAAGACTGCCAATTTTCTTCCCATGCTGCTGGAAACTGAGAGGAAATGAACAATGACTACCTTTTAATAATTAGAGATAATAACATCCATCAGCCATGACTTCATCTAATGACCATTTAATGAAAAACAACATAGTGTGTATCTAAGCAATCTGCAAGCAGAGAAATGAAAATCTTAACCTTTCATTGCTGTTTTCCTTTTTCCTTTTTTATGAGAATCCCCCAGACTCCTATGAAAATAGTTTACCCCCGCTGGACAGTTTATTAATGAGTCCATGCTGTTGTTTTGGGTAGACGAGAGGTCACTGTCATTAGACTGATGAGGAACTAGCATTGGGCTCATTTTTCTAAAAATGTTTCCATTTGATTTTTGCCAAGTTGGCTCAATAACATCAGATCTCCCAACTAAATATCTGCATTATGTTATGCTGGTAATTGCTGGTGACATTTTGAATGGAGGGGACGGATGTTGAGATTGCATATCTGATGTAGCTGCTTATTTGGGTAGATAATGTGCATGTGCCTTAAACACAACAGGGATGGTAGTGTTACATTGTACCAGTGCGCCTTTACAACTTTGAATCTTAAAAATATAAATATAAGCACTGCACACTTTTATATAAGTTTGAACTCATCCTCTGCCCATCAAACTGAAAGCAGATTATCTATATTGGTCAGTTCATGGTGTTTTGTATATTTTTTCTTAAACTAGCAATCTTCATGTCCATGGTTGTTCCAGTATTACAGGAGTGGATGTAGACTCTCAAAGAAGCAGGGGCAAAAAAGGGGCACCACTACCACGCACCAGTGGTGGAAATAACTAAGTACATTTACTTTACTGCTCTACTTAAGTCCAGTTTTGAGGTATTTTACTTGAGTGTTTCCATTTTATGCTACTTCTACTCTGATTACTTAAGATTTTATTTTACAAACTTATGATCGTCTTAAAATATATGTTGTCATAGATTAAACTACAGTAGCAACGGTAAGATATAGTTTAACTTTATAAGAGTATAAGAAGAGATACATGGAGATGCACAAAGGCACAGTAATCAGCCAGCTATAGCAACTATAACGTTAATGCATTAATAACAATATTCTAATAACATATAATATAAAACATAAACACATAAAACATGTAACACTTTGAAAGGGGCCATTCTGCATAATGAATTGAGTAATTTAGCATTTAGCTGATAACATGTCTGTACTTTACTCTTTATTTTACTTTACTGATCTGACAGCATCATTTTTGGCTGCAGCAGGCAGCACCAAACACACACAGTTAGCTGTAGACTATCTGGTGGAGCATTTAGCAGCTAAAGAGTCAGATATTTCCCTCAGGAGTTGGTAAAGAGCAAAAACAGAACTAAAAGTGAGTGAATATTGGACTTACATTCACCATGTGGACAGACACATGACTCAGAATGAATGATAATGTTGCTCCGTAACTGCTGGATCTGGAAATAAACAACAGTTTGCTAAAAGTTGAACACATCAACTAAAAAGTGGATGATATTTCAGTGTTGATTTCACAGCTTGTTTGCGCTGCCAAGTAGCCAAAAAGTGGCAGGTTAAAGTAAAATTAATTGTTATGCTCAGTTTTTTTTGTTTAACAGTCTCAACTAAATGCTATGGCAGGAAAGGGTTTGACACTGAGTTACATCAATTACATCATATGAACAAGATGACTGTCCAGGGTGCTGACTTGCATCTGTATCAGCAGTGTCAAAGTGTGAATTGAAAACAACAAGCTGTCAATCTTTGTCCTCTAGACTTTGGAACAATCTTCATGAAGAGTTCACATGATGTAGGACTCTATCTTTAAAAATCTCTTATCAGTACAGTTGTAGCAGTACAATAAAAGTACAGTTACAGCCTCAAATATGAACGCATAATCTAATTAACACCCATATGACACAGTTTAGAATCATTGCAGGGCTGTTGTGTTGAATTGTTTTGCACAGGTAACAGGCTTTGATTCACACTGAGAAATTAAAAGCTACTGATTGGGAGACACTTGCAGAACTTGTAAGAATTGTAAAAATTTCAATGTGATAAAAACAGTTTGAGGGGATTACTGCTGGGATTCATCCGTGAATCTTTTATTTCAAGTCTGGAATTTATCTAAATAATTTCTTCTCCCTTTCAACTCTTCGGCTCTGCATTTTGGGAGCATCTTCACCACAGGATGCCTCACTTCCTTTCAAGCTAATCTCAGGCTTTTATCTTCCTCCTGGTACTTACCTCGTCACCTCCTCTGTCACTTCAGAGAGGCAGAGGAATAGGTGAGCCCTCTGAGAGACAAAGGAGCCATTGTTAAAACCTGTCCTAGAAACATCTAGTGACACAAAAAGAGTTTTGCTGGCTGACATCCAGAGAGTAAACTGTAAGACGCAACATGAGCCAGGTGTGGAGGTACAGTTAGTTCAGGCAGGTTGCTGAGTTCACCTCGTAGACGCTTTGAACTTTTCTGTGATGTCAGCCTCCGGAGGAAGAGAAGCAAACAAAAAGCAGCTTGTTGTTTTGAACATACACAGTACCAACATTTCCTCGAGGCAGAGCTGTTCTAATAGGCAGAAACGATTTCGGTGGCTAAGATGGAGCAGAAATGTTTTTTAAAATCACAACATAGAAAAACTGAAAAACTTAAAGAAAAAAACAAAATCAGTAGATCAAGTAGATTGATCAAAATCAATCTACTTGAGACAGATGTCCTTTTAAGTATTTTATTTTGTTTGTGAGAATTGGATTTAGTTACAGCTCTATACTTTTAATTGTTTAGTTATTTTTAGATAGCTGATTAAACGCAGCTCTCTGGATATTTTTGTAGTGCGAATGCTCTATATCTGACATAACTTAGATTCTGTAGAATAAAGATAAAGACATTTTGTTTTTTCCACTACAGCCTTCCTTGTGGCTGATATGAATCTCCTCTGCGCAATGTTTACACCTGCTTTTCAGAGGCGTAAAAGGTGGAAAAGCCTTAGTAAACCCAGCCTCCTGTTTCCAGTATATTAGGTACACCTAATACTAATACAGTCTAATACATCAGCTGTACAATAAAGCCTACCTTCATAGTGTTATAAAGAGGTCTTAATTCAACTTTTATGGCCATTTTGGTGCCTGTAGTTTGCCGTGCGGTTAAATATTGTAATTATTGTGCTAAATATTAGTATGCTAATACTGTAAAATTCCTACAACCACCTGATTAAAGTTGGGGTGAGATCTTTGGCATGGATCTTCCATCTCATTGTAGCTTTCCAGACACCTTTGTGTCACGCTCACTGTGCTTGGCATGAAAATAGAAAATAGACAAGCAGAGTGCAGTTCAAGGTCTGGAAAATACCCGCACGTCATATCTAGTTGCAGAAGTCAGTAACTGTTACGTGTCAAAGATAATGACTTAATCTTTTTTATTCAAATGATACAAAGGAGGAGAAAAACATTGTTGTACGTTATGCAATGTAGGTTAAGTGCCGTCAAACCTGACTGATGTACAGACACAAAGATTCTTGTTTTCATCATCTCTTGGTGTGAAAGGTGATATTTTTGCTTTTTGATGTGGCAGCACCTTTATTCTGAGCATGGCTTATTGTTATAGAAGTTGCATAACTGTTGTTATTGTTGATGTGTTTCATTCAGTGCTGTGTCTGTCATTGGAGGGATAAGAGAGCACAGCTTTGTTTCTGTTTATCACCACAGAAATGTGTTGTGAGGTGTGGGGTGTGAAGTGTGTTTGTTGGCAGAGATTTCCTTTTGCTGCGTGGGCAGCGGTGCACGGGGGTAGTCATGCAAAGATGTTTGTCAGTGTAAAACAGAGCGAGGGAGTGAAGGTGTGAGTAATCCAGCACTGGCGTGAGTAATGGCTTGAATAATACTGTGTTACCTGAGGTGATGGATGAGGTCCAGGTGGCTTGCAAGAGGCTGACATGCAACAGAGTGGAGGAGAGCGCTTGACTCTGGTGAGGTCAGACCAATAGAGTCGGCTGTGACCTTGCTGACGCACGGGGCGGCTGCTTCCCAATACCGCACTGATGTGTTAAGACGTGTTCACACCTAAAGGAAGCAGGTTATTCCAAACCTGGGGCAAGTTTATGTCCTGGTTCACTGGAGCAGAGGAGAAAAAACACGTCATTCAAAACTCCAGTGGCACTACTTAGCTGCACTTTCTTTTTTAAGCCAGGCATCATGTCATACAGTGAGTCTATGGGACAACAGGTACTTTTTTCTCCATTCCATTGACATACATGCTGGTGGCAGAATATAAGAAACACATTTTAATATAACTGAATCCAATATAACGCTAACACTGACCTTCAAAATGACCTTAAAGTTGGATCAACATCTCTCTGACAGTGTCAACTAAAACTGAACATCCTAAGATTTCTTGCTGGGTTGTTGTATGTTGTAGGATTACAATACATGTGTACCTTATAAATTCGATATAATCTGAAGCACAAGAAATGACCATGGCAAAAAATAACACTGAATTCCACTACTCATGCTTAGAAAGTCAAGTGTGATGACAAAAGCCACGCTTCATTCCCAGATAAAAATATAGATCTGGAATAAGATTTGACTCTCAGTTGCCAAAACTCTGAGCAACAAACAAGCTGCTTGTGAGTTCATGTTACATTTGGTAAAAGTCCTGAGGCCCATGTAAATGGATGATGTGAATGAGCCAAATACCAGTAATTTTGTTTGTACCTAGTTTTTAAAGTTATAATCTATAAACTGTTCATTATATCAAATTATATTTGATATCATATTTGATACTATTTATGAACATTTTTTCAGTAATAGCCATTCAATGTATTAGAATTCACTGATTGCCTCTCTATATAGTAGTGTAGCAACTTTTAGCATAGCTTAGCTTAGCATAAAAATGTATCATAAAATAAACGCAGAAACGCAGCACTGTGTTAGTACATTGATTTGCATTTAACAGGGGTAGTAAGAGCTTAAACAAAACAACAGGCTAAGTAGTGCTATTACCTCTATTACCACAAATGTCAATAAAACCAATCAAGGCTGAAATCTTAAAAGATTATAACTTTAAAGGAGTAGTACAACATTTTGGGACATACGCTGATTAGATTCCTGGCAGAGAGTCAGATGAGGAAATCAATACTACTCATATCTGTACCAACTCTGCAGTTACTGGCAGCGTTAGTCTGGCTTAGCTCAGTTACCAGGAAGTTTCTACTCCAGGCCAAGAAATAGTTTGGCATGTGATGTGTTAATTAGTAAGCTCTGGAGGTGCTGGAAGGTGGATTTTGTTGTCTTTGAACAGAACCTGGCTGTTTTTCCCCCTGCTTCCAGTCTTTGTGCTACGCTAAGCTAACCATCTGCCAGTTGTAGCTTCATATCTAGCGTACAGACATGAGAGTGGTGTCAATCTTCTTATTAACTCTCGGCAAGAAAGTGAATGTCTATTTTCCAAAATATCCAACTACTCCTTAAAATAAACCTTTTCCAAAATCTGTTTTTTTACCATCAACAGACAGTAGCATGTGTATATCATTTATCAGATGTATAAGCCTTACCTAGCTAAAAAAAAAAAAAGACAAAGTTTCATTCACCAGGCAACATATGATATTAAAAGTCAGTTTGTCCACTCAGAGGATGTGACTGTGAGTGTTTCTGGAGCAGAAAGCAGTGACTTCATTCCCTTTCCTCTCTTCTCAACCACACACTGAACTACTGTCCAACATGACTGACGCTCGTTGTTGCATTTCTCCTTCACCGCTCACACCCAAACCCACAGTCTCACACACACACACACACACACATACACGTGACGACTGCAGAAGAAGCAACCACATGAGGTTATGTTATGAGGCCAGTGGGTCACGGATCGGATTCTGAGATCAGTGTGGTTACTGATAGAGGCAGTTATCTTAATTTCTTATGGACTTGAGAATTCATTGATGTAATCTTAGTTCTGACATTTTAACAAATCAATCAAAAACTGAATAAATGTACAAACATAACAAATAACGGTAAATAAATAAGTCCTGAAATAATTGGAAAAAAAATTATTTATGGATGAAAAAAAAAATTCTTTGCCTTAAAAATAAAAACTGAAAACAAAGTCACATGACATCCACACTTTATTTTCCTCCCTTCAGAAGCTGCCTCAGTAAAGACATTTGTGCTACCTCAGGCAAGATGTCTTCCTGCTCACCATGAAATTGAAAAAACTGGAGAGCCCTGGCACCTGCCCACCTACGCTGCAAAACATATGGTCGTTTCTCATATTTCCAGTAAAACCCCAACCCTCACCTCTTCACCTTTGACCTTGACCCTGTGACCTGTGCAGCTGCAGCCAGGCAGCCGCATATATCCTCCGGGCTGATGCCTAGGTGTTAGAAAACCAATCTTTCTGTGTCAGTCTGTGTCAGTTTCACACTAATTTTATGTGCTCAGGTGATTTAAGTCTCCTGGTTGCCGCGATCAGCCGCAAGTTTGGACATATCTCGGTTCCTCTATACTCAGTTTAAGTTTTTTTTTAGCTCCACGCAGCCTCTCCATGTTCAAGTAGTAAAAAGAGGTCAAACAGTGTTTATGAGTTTCAGTGTTACATAAATAATGGTTATGAAACATAATTGCTAACAGTTTGTACTTTTCTTCAGTCTACGCCCTGAGGAGTGAATTAAAACGTGCCAGTGGATTGTTTCCTGGTGGTTTGGCTGAACGGAATGGGACAATGCAAATGAGATAAATCATGACTGTCTTTAAAGGTGGAGCTGTTCTCTGACGTGAGAGGCAGGTTTGTGAGTGTCAGGCGTCATTTTCCAATTAGTGCTTTCGTAAGCGACTGACAGGTGGCATTTTACATCTGCATTTCAGGCATTTATGCAGAACTCTCTGCAGGGTTTCCACACTCTCTGAGTTTATTATTAGACTTCATAGTGTGTGTTTGAGAAAAATATACAAGCTTAAAGTGATTTTAAAAATGAAAATCCAAAGTATCTCACAAATTCATCAGTGTGGCTCAGCTCACTGGATGTTCTTCTGAATTATATTCAGACTAAACAGATTTGCTATGAGCTCTGATCATGTGTCTGTAGATGACTTGTATAAACATGTATCTGTTTGTTAATTGGTGGAACATCATGCTGCTGTCGATGTTGGTGTTCTCTCACTGTTTAGTCTGTTTGGGTCAATTTTGATTGGGTCTGACTTTCCGCGGGCCCCTTTTGGATTAAGCCCCTTTGTTTGAAAATGTATGATGCATGTCAGGTTTGGATATTTTTTCCAAAGGTCTGAGGATCGGGCCCAAATTTTACCCAGCAGTTTTTACTTAATTTTTAACTTAATATATATGTATGTGAACAGCATTTATTGACTTGGCAGGATGAAGAGATTACAGTTCTCACCACAATATCTATGTATGGAAACTGCAGTATGGTTAAGGTTAGGGAAAGAGTTTGTGTTTGGGAAATAAAGCCTGGTTAGGGTATAGTTAGGGTATGGTGCCCTGGTAGCCTAGAGTCAGGCTTAGGGTTAGTTAGAGGTTAAAATTCAAATGTGTTTATAGCTGTTCAGAACAGCCACATCTAAAGATGGAGTGAAGCAGATTTGAAGCAGGCCATCATACTGAGCAGTGACACACAATGAGCACTAAATATGGGGATAATGGCAGACGTTTTCAGACTGTCCCTCTTGGAAGGCATTCGTAATGTTTCACTTGGTGGAGTGACAGAAATACTTGTGTAATGTATGAAAAAAGTGAGCAAGAGAGAAAAGTTCAAACCCTGCTTGCTCTCTCACCTCCGCACAGCTGGTCAATCAATTCTGATGTCTGAAAGCAGTGTGTGGAGGGAGTTTCTGAAGCTGTTAGACCATCTGACAAGCAGTTCTGATGAAGCATACGCCAACTTTAAAATGCCAAAAAGCAATGTTAAAACATTTTTAAATAGTATAGTTAGGTTTAAGCAACTAAAACATGGGGTTACGTTTAGAGAAGGATCGTGGTTATGTTTAATAAATGGGAACTCCAGTCTCCTGCATGAAAGTCTAAAGTGCTCCACATGCTGACTTTCTATCACTACATGAAGGGCACATTACTTTCTGCATTGGCACTGAACGTTGGTATTGGACATAAGTTGTGAGGTGTGAAATCCTCCAATATAAATGTATATCTTGGGAAACTGGGCTGCAGATTTCAGTTTGTATCATGCAACCTTGTCTTCTAAAAATTATGTTCATATACAGCTAATATTCTTGGCCAAATAATTTGTAGAGGGAACATACTTCCAGTCCAGGAAGTGTGACATTTGTGGGTTGTGAAAGTGTCAGGGTGGATGGTTACAAAGCACTGGCCTTTATACTGATGGCCAAAGAGTTAGTGTGTCCTGTCTTGTGCTTCAAGTCAGTGTTGTCTTTTTTAATACTTAACCAAAACCGCCATCTTGCACTTAATGAGTGCTTTGAGTGACAAAAAATAAACATAAAAAATGTTAAACATTTGTCATAAGTATACGGTATATAATTCTGTTACTTAATCTTGCATCCAGTATGGCATTACATTTCCTACAGATGTGTATGCAATGTTAATCAGCTGTTTAGGCGTATCATTAAAACACTTAAAACATTATCTAGTATTACTGGTGGTTGGTGGGAAAGCTCCTCCATCTGCTATGGACGTCATTGAACATACAGACCTTTAGTTGTAGTGATTATACCGGCATTTGTACTTTGATGACCTTTGCAGATACTTTAAATTTGGACTTGAAGTGTTATTTTCCATCTGCCTCAATGCAAACTGTGCTACAGCTTTGGAGCTTGACCCCAAGCGGCTCTGACATTTCTGACATTTCCTTCTTAAAACGTTCTTTGGTCTTGACTTGGTCTCCACTAAGCTGCTCTGGACAACACGGTCTTGCCTGGAAATCTGACATAATGAAGCTGAAATGGGCTCAAAGAGAAAAGAGTTACCCTTTCAGGCACACAGAGGGGATTAGTTCTGCCTGCTGTGGGGTCTTTAGAGACATTACCTCCCCAGGTTTAATGGAGGATCAGTGGTCATCAGGGAGGAGAGCACATAGTTTCTCTGAAAGGACACTAGCTGGCTTTGATGTTGGAGATCGGAGCAGCCGTCTGGAAATGGATCATAGACTTTACGTAACTCTCACTCACCTCATTTAACTTTGTGAGGGAGGTAAAGTAGGGAAGAAGGAGGGAACGAATGAAGCTGTGGTTGACAGTGAAGAGCAGTGGTTTGACATTCATATAAATACTTATCTGATCTTTATCCGAGCTGTTTTACTAAGTCTGATGCAATGTTCTGAACATTCTTACAAAGGGACAAAACAGTACACTTTCAAGTAAATGTACATAAACCGCTGTCAGGCTTGTGTTTTCTACTTTAGCTTCAGTCAGTGATTTTCCTGTAATTAAAAAAATGCCCATGGACCCCCCAGGGCAGAGTTTTGTGTATGCACAGGTAGGCTGCAAAGTAACAGCTATGGTATAACCATAATGCTGTTTTTTTATGGTCAGATGTGGGATTTTGAAGTGGGAAACACATTCTGTCTGTCTGAGGAACCAAAGTTGGAACAACATTGAAGCCCATTGTGAATTATTTGCTTGATTTGCTGTATTGTTGCTGTATTTATATGCTGTTTGACTTCAAATTATGATCAAACTTTTACCATTTGTTTTGCACTGATTTTGTGTGCAGTATGTTCATTTGGCATCATGTTGTAAGCAGGCTACTAAGAAACATATATGATCACCTAACTCAAATCCTAACTTACTCAAAACACAACCTGTCCTGCAGTACATTCTTGTTTATTGAGGCAACTAATTCTCTACTGTACTTTTCCAGTGCTAATCGTTGGTGCAATGGGTGAATCTCAAAGGCATCTCTGGATGTAAAGGGACTGACAAAAAAAGAGATTACATCACATACAGTCAAGGAGCTTTTAACAATTTTTTGCAACAATTATATGTATTTTAATTTGGCAGTGTGGCTCCGCCACTGGAACAAATCTGAGGAAGCTCAACACAGACAGACCTTGAGTGGAGATATACAGCATTTAATGAACATGAGCACATATTGGAAGTACAAATGCTAATACAGGAGGAGGCTTGAGAGGCTGGAGGGAAGTTGCTAAAAGCAGTGCAGCGGCAATGATGCACTGCTCCACATTGGTGTTTGCACCTGGAGTGAACACCAGCTGTTTGTATTGGTTTTTCTTTTAAAGGCATATAGCAATAAAAAAAAAAATCGAATTACCACCAAAACATGTATCTCAAGTTGGCCAGAAAATGTGTTCATTCTGTTTCCAAATCATAAACTAAACTTTTTTGGAACAAAAAAAGTGAAATGTTGATTAATTATCTCACACTTTTATAATTCATGTTGTTTATCATTTTTATTGGATAATAAGCAGCATTTTACTAAATTTTTTTTTGTACCGTTGGATTTAATTACGATTCTTTAAAACATTTTGTACCTCATTTAAGGAAGGTTGTACACAAATAAAGGTTAGTATTATTCAATGTTTTGAATCTGGCTCTTAATCCCTGTCTATACAGAGGAGCAAAGACCAGTGTAAGCAGACAATCTGTGGGTGGAGAGCAGAGCTGCGTGGGATTACAACACAACAATGTTCCCCTGGTTCACTGCCGCTCCACTGTTTTGTCTAACAAGAATACTGTTATGTACTACTGAGGAGTGGGACGGTGGAGAGGAGGAGAGACGGGGCCTCCAACACATTTTCCATGTCAACTCTGCTGTTTTTTTTTCCAAGCTTACATTTGCTAACAAGAGCTCTGGATTCTGATCTGTGTTGGCAATGGGTGAGAAATATGACTGTAAACAAGGCCAACAAGTCAATTCTTTAGCTGCATGGTAGAGCCAAATAACTGCTTAGCTCTGCTTTTTCAGGATTGCTTCCTACTTTTAAAGTCAAACTTAAAGGATTTTAGCAAAGAAGTCAGCATGTATGTATATTCATGGTGTTTGTTTTGTGCGAAATTACACATTAGTGTTCTCCAGGGGTTGTGAATTTTTAATTCCAACTGACAATCACATTACTGGTCATTTGATTGGTGCAATATCTGTGTGAGCAGGCACTGAAAATAGTTAGTAATATCACCTCAGCTCCAACGGCCACACATGCAGCTAGGCTAACTAGCTAGGTGGTTGACGTTGTTAGCTGTTGCTCAGTACAATCCTTGGTATCATTTAATACATTACTTTGGTTCCAATCACAGGTAATGTACAGAATGTGGAACATCATTCAAAATCCCACTGACATTTGTAGTAACGTAAATAACTAAAATCAAGCCTTGGATGACCTTTGTCTTCAGTATGTTGTCTTGTTCACTCCATATGTTTCAACAAGGATGGTGATTTTTTGAAAAGCCCTAGTATCATTGTTCATTAGATATATCGGTTTCATTTCACAGCCTTTAGCAAACACCACTTCCCATCAGCCATTATCCTTTTTGAAAAAATGGAAAAATATGCACAATAGCTGCAGTATCGGTATGAGTTATAGGAGGTGAAGTCAAATTTCAGTTTGACTTACAGACGCTTCAGTACCTGGAAATAGTTCAATTAATTGTCTGTTCTCCAGACCTGCCTGAACACACTTGTACTTGTAGCTGTGGAAGAAGAGGATAATAAACTGCAGGTGTAAGAAGAACAACACAGAACCTCCAGGGCAGGATTTCAGTTGACACAGATCTTGTTGGCTCAAGTCTAAACTCTATCCTCTCTCCCTGAACTTCTAACACCGGTTTGGACAACTGACAAACACAGGGGGGGTCAGGCAGAGGGATCAGTGTTGAACTTAGCTCGTAATTGTGATAATCAGCCCCTGTTTTGGTTACAGATCTCAGTTTTTTGGGGGGACCACACAGCTTGGAGGAAATGCCTCCGGGGGGGGGGGGGGTAACAATCTCACAGATTTCCTCCTGGGTCGATGTGCTCAGATATGGATCTGTGTGGTCTTGAGAAAGGCACGATATCCTGTATGCATCTGTAAATTAAAATCCAAGTTCCCCACTTGTACCTCTCAGTGTTTTGTCTGTAGAATTATATTTTCAAACAGTGACAGATTGTACATTTTTCTCTGGCAAAATATGACAAACGCTTTTTTAAAAACTGGATTTCCTTCCCTACTGGCCTCTTTATAGTCAAATGACCTTAATTTCCTTTTTATTTGCCAGATTTTACCCTGTTACCCTTTGTTTAAGGGCAATATGAGTCTGACCTTTGCCCTCTCTCATGTATTTTGATGATGTAAAAATATTATTATACAGCTGAATTTAGAGTAAGTTACGTCAGCTCTGACTATAAATCTTATAAAAACCCATGTTATGTTTGGCACAAAGGAATGGAATGAAGAAAGCATTTGTATCAGATGATGAAATCATAAAAGATTTACAGAGTGAGGTCAATTTATTACAGTTATATAGTACTGTTAACTTTAGGAAAAATGAGAGTAAGAGTTTTATCAGATAAGCGGTTCTTGCCAAAACAGTGTTTTAGGGCTGAGATGCTGTGTACACAGATGTAACTGTCACTCAAAGCACAGATAAATCACTTTCCAAATCCTTCTTTTATGAGGCTGTGTCCTCACATCCCTCATCTTATATAGAGATCGCTCAGATGTGAACACACACACACACACACACGCACATTGCTTTCAGAAGGCTTGCATAACATGCTGCGGTCAAAGGTATGTTTCCACCTTGATGTGCAGAGTCGAGAGTTGGCTCCTGCCAAGACGTTCTGACAAAACAGCAGCCTGTAATTAGCTCTTAAACCAAGTTTTATCCATTTGATTATTTTATGTTGTTGTATAGTGTTAAAGAAAGTCAAGTATCATAACCTTTGACCTTACATCAGAGCCATTTTTTAGTCTTTTATCAACAAGTCAAGTCACAAGTCAATTCCAAGTCTTTTAGGTCTCTGAATGCTGACCCTTAAAGGATAATTACAGTTTATCATAAGTTGTGTCTTATTTTTGTACATTTTGTCCATTTATATCAGTTACGGCAAGCGATCTTAGAACACAGTGACATAGCCAAAGAGTCAATACACACGAACAGACAGGATGTAAACAAGCTAACAGTTCAGCCATATAATCTAAACCAGTAGTTCCCAACCTGGACAAATATAAGGGGTTGAATAGGATCAAGATAGGAGAGCAGTAAAAACATTATTGGTGCACCAAATTCTTTTGGGATTTATGTCTCATATCTTTGTCCTTTTTCTTATGAATTACTGGATAATTTTTACCTTTAAAAATGATCTAGATTATGCAATGAAAATATTGCTTTGGTCACAGATGGGAAAAGTATGCAAGCACTGACAAGTTGTCGCAGTTGTAGACTTTGGTTTGTCGGAATCACAGCCCAAACAGATTGAGAACCACTGATCCAAACCATTTTATTTGGAAGAGAAACAAATGTGAACGCACCTGAAATGTTGCTAATAATCCCTCATTGAACAGGGTAACTGTGTGTAACGACACAGCTACAACTACAGTAAGAACAGTCGCTCAAAGCTGAAGCAGGACATCAGATATAAATTGTGATAGATGTTTGCAAAGCACATTTGGGTAATAATTGTACCGTTAGCCTTTGTTTCCCCCTCAAAAATAAGTTTCACTAATCTGGGGGTTTGTGTGTAACCTGTATTAATGTCACACCTCTCTTGTTTCTTGCCTTGGTGATGCTAATTACTGTTAGCAAAACTAAGCTAAAAGCAACATACTCGGAAGTGTTTGCCAACTAACATTTTGTACACAGTTACACAAGCTCTTTTCCCAACTGGACCCTGTACACTTTGCCTGGTTTTAATAATCTGTATGAGTAAATACTTTTCTTTATTCACATAAATTCATTGCCTTTTCCAAAAAGCTAAAAATTCTCCACCACTGCAAAATGGCACAAATCAAATAATCTAATGCACCACTCTGAGTCTCTAGTGATTGGCTCATTTGCTCTAAGCTATAACATTAAAGTTTCATAACCATGACTATTACCTGGGAATGCTGCAGCTTTTATTCCCAGAGGACCCATGAAAGAATATTTATGGAAATCATACTATGCCAGGTCCTGAGCCAGGAAGTTGCCGGAGTGTCTCACATGGAAAATGAACTGTGGCTCCTGATGCAGACATGGAAAATTGCAGGACCATTTATGGGTTGTGGTGCAGTGAGAAAGGGTCTACAGAGTAACAAACTCTCAGCACAATCTGAGATAATCTGAGATTCTTGGGTTTCCTCTGGCCCAGCAAGCTTTCTCAGCTAATCTCTTTTCGAACATTTGGAGGCTTGGCTGGGGAAGAGAACAGTAAACAATCCGGTGACAGATTTTAAAACAAAGCACTCACCCGAGGAGCACTCATACCTGACAGAGTGAGTCAATCTGATGAGGCAAGCAATGAGGTTGCCAGCACGCTATTTTAGTGTTTGCCTAATCTGTTGGTGACTGTATGATGTGTGGGGCAGATTCCTTTTTAATAGCTGTCGTGACTGAGGGTAAAGCCAAATCAAAGCAGAGGCATTCCTCCTAAATATAACCTGTGAGTGCTCTCACTCGATGTAATATGGAAAAATGCATCCTAAGGTGTTTGATAACCATCTTGTTTGCGAGTTATGATAGCACTCTTGGCAAACCGTGTTGCCCAAGCTCAAAGCACTTCTGCTGTCCATGCCAATGTCAGCATATAAGAAGTGATTACTCACCCCCACAGACTCACGACATGAAAAACACAGGGAAAGTTTGGCATTACTGATGTCCAAGCAAAAGGCCTGTTAGCTCAGAGTGAGTGGCTGCTGTCTCATATCTCCAAAGCCCTGGGCCTCCTCAAGAGGAAATGAAAGAAAGCTTGAATGTCCCTCTAACAAAGAAAGCAATATCTTGGAGGATAAATACCATTTTTAGATAAATACTCCTTCACTGAACACCACACACACTTGTAAACATTTGTTTCACATTTTCTTTCGACTGGAACACTAGCTCATTCTGCTGTACACAAAGACTAGCTTGTTAGCTTTAAACCTTCAGGCTAGGTTAGCTAAAATTTGTTTTTGAACCTCAGTCATTAAAGCAAGTATAAGCTTATTTGGTCTGTTGTAAAGCTGTTCCTGCTTAGATGTGGTGTAATTGGTCTCTAAATATTGAAACATCATGTTAAACAATTGTAGATGCATAATTGATTAAAAGTGAATTGATTCAAGTTTATTCAACTTCTATTTACTCTGCAAAAGTTGCCACTATCACAAGTTGCATTTACGTGATAATAGTAAATGCTAAAACACAGCACAAGTAAAGAAGAGTCATGAAGTTTGCCAAGTACCCACCAAGCTACTGGTCGTATCAGTCCAAGTAAGACTGTAACAAGACTTTGAAAAGTTACATAGTCTTGCTTTAAGCTAACAAATTCTGCAACATCCAATTTCACCTCTCTATAGTTAGTTTAGTCCTGAATGTATTTGTAAGACTCCCTCTACTCAAAAATGTGTTTTTCCTCTTGTTCCTGCAGTTAGATGTTTGAGCTTCACTGTGCAGAATGATGTATGCGCAGAATTTGACACTAGAAGATGGTTTTCACATTCATCTGCTGAAAATGGAAAGTTTCTCTGCGCTCACTGAAAAGCTGATTTTAAGGGGTGGGCATACAAGCATAATTTGTGACATCACAAATACTTTAAAATAAAAAGAAATATTTGCATATTCATAGATTCTTGGATGTTTAATGAGGGAGAAGGAGGAGATGTGATTTTAACAAGGTAATTAAACTTTTTTTATGGAAAAAAGACACTAATTATTATTCAAAGTGGTGTGTTTTATATACATTGTAAAACATATCTCTAAGTATTTCAGATGTGGGTTCCTTCACAAGACAACTATTTTTGACTTATGCAGATTAAAGGAGACCTATTATGCTGTTCCTTATTTTCAGTCATATATAATGTTCCAGCGTTGGATGTTGATATTAAACGTGGCTCAAGTGTCAAATAACGAGGTAAACCTATGTAGAAGTAATCCCTGTGAGCAAAAAGCACTGGCTTCATACTGCTCTGAACGCTCAGTTTCCAACATTTTTTCTACTATCAGCCCAAGCTGATGTCGGTGCCAAGCCATGGCTGGAGTCGAGCTGGCATGCTGTGAGTGTCTTCTCATTACACAGCAGGGCAAAGTAAAATCAGTTGTTTACCTGTTGGAAGTTTGCTGGTCATTTGCAGCTCTACATCAAACATCATCATCACTATGGCTGATTTCTAACTGATCCACTGAACAAAGTGCTCCAAATCTTTCTATATGTTGTCATGCCGACCAGTTTTTAGTGCCGCTAAAGAAGCTCTGCTAATTCAGTGAGAAACAGGTTTAATTTCCTGTAAATTCTTCACAATAAAAGTCTCCCATTATTTAGTCATTTAAAAGCTTTTAATATGAAACAGTAAAGCAGGAAAAGTTGGGTTTGCATCGGCAGTAACTTAACACGACTCCATACAGCTGCCCCTTGGCAGGCTTCGAGAAAGCTGGCCGATCAGAAGAGAGTGGGCTCATCAGGAGGGGGCCTCAAAGAGACAAGAGCTAAGACTGCCTGTTAAGAGATGGAGACTGAATTGAGAGGCTGCATAAAGGGCCAGTATAAGATAAATAAGGAGTTTCTTGTACTGTGAATCATGCAAAGCTACTCTAGTGTGGTGCCAGAATAAAAATATAGAGCTGGAAATGAGCATAATAGGTCCTCTTTAATGTCCGTGGTAAGTCTAATATAACAGTTCACATCTTGTTCTACAACAGTACTCTTTTCTTCTTCTTCTTCTTCTTGTTCTTTATTTCTGCAAGAGATAGGAGGGTATTTTAGGTGGGAATGATGTGTTTCGCTTCCGGCTTCTTCAGGTTCACTCATACTGTTTCAGTTGTGTGGTAGTAAATAATCTCTTTGTAATAGATATTATTGATTTGTTGAAACTAATGTGTACACATCACATGTTTATACAATTCAATGCAGTTTATGCAGTTCAATGCAAAACATTGGTTGGAGGTTGCCTTGGACAATGCCAAATGGAACGTCTTGATTGACATTTAAAGCTACACTGACATTTTAAAAACATGAATATAAATGTGCTGGGGTTAGCTCAACAGCTAATTTGTACCTGTGGTTCTAACACAAATACAAACCAACAATTTTGCCTCATAAGATAATAACTCACATGTCACCATCAGTTTAAAACAACTTTTGGTGTGAACAAAATGCATATAATTTGAGAAAATATAAATATTTTGTTTAAAGTTTTGGGTTGAGTTGGTAGGGAAAAAACTTAAATGAGTCAATGTGTTCTGTAGTTGTAGAAAACCGTAAATTAAATGTTTTTTGTATTGTACCCAGGAATGTTTTGTTCTTACTAGAACTAGAAAAACATCTCTTGTCCACAGGACTGCCAAATGGAGCTAACATCTTGATTGGCCTCAAACTCCTTACTGCAGTCCTCTTTAGGACTTGTAGTTGCCTTCTTTTCTAAAATGGAACAGCATTTTATCAAGTAAATTGTTTATTCAGTGCAGTTGCCCTTTACTTCAGCTGATGATTTATTGATAAAGAGTTTCATGCCCATTTAAAAGTTGGAAACATCCAGTCACTAAAATTGTCCATGGGAAAAATGAACAGAACTTTAACCTCTTTTTACAAGAGTATTGTTTATGAGAGTACAGAACTTGGTCACAAACCTCACTTTCTGCCCTGCTTTTGTTTTCTGTGAAACATCCATCATCCTTTTTAAGTAGATGAATATTTTAGTGAGCCATTAATTGTTGCTCAAGGTTTTTTTCCCCCCTACTCTTACATGTCATGTCCTGAGGCGAAAGGAAATCCCTGAGACAAGGTGATATTTGTCTGAGAAAAGAGCACATTGAGTTGACAGCTTCTTTCTGCAGCATGTGAGTGATGACTGAACATGCTCCTGGTCTGTCAGGACGAGTTGAACAGAGTGTATTTTGACATGAACATGGAGTCCAGCTTTTGATTGAGGGGTGCTGTGAACCTGTTTGACTTGCAGTCTTCTGAGCTGCCTCAAAGCACTACCTTGCTGGTTCGATTTTGAGTTGAGCTTATTGTGTTATTGGTTGTGGGTGTGGATTTGGTAAACTGATCTTTAAGTTTCATATCCAGGGAGTTTCCAGTGCCTTCTAGCATCTACTCCACCAGCAATAAAAAGGATGTTGTTGCATTTAAGTGATACAGAAGCATTAGAAGACACAGAGAAGCCACACAGCTTGTAAGCCTTCGCGTGTCTTCATGTTAATTACACAGACAATCCCTCTGTTATATTATCTCTACTCTGTGTGGGGCTGTGTGGCCTTTTTACCATTCATGAGCCATGAGTGAATGACTTCATCGCCCACATGGTTCACCAGTATTGACAGTGGGCCTTCAACAAGCCGCAGTGTCCTGTTGTGCTGCATGTATTTTGCCACAGATTGGCTTTAAATCATGTGCACATATTTCTGTGGCTGTTTAACCAGACTGTTTTTATTGAAGTAGTCCTTGTTGTTGACCTTTTTGTCAACAATTTCCTTCATTGGCAAGGCTGACAATTTTTGGGAAGTTTAGACTGGCCTTTGTCCCAGCTAAATTAGCCACTAAATACCTCTCCAAACAGCTGAAGTTCTCTGATGAGTTGGAAATACTCAAATTCCTTCCTAGTCCTCAATACTGGATGATTCCAGATTGATATAGTTTGACATTTTAAGGATTATATTTTGGAAATTGCTGAGAGTCAGATGAGAAGATCGATTCCACTCTCATGTCTGTATGCTAAATATGAAGCTACAGCAAGGAGATGGTTAGCCTAGCTTACTGAAGTAGCATATCACATGACATGGCTAAGCTGTTTGAGTAAAAAAAAAAGGTTATAAATGCAGTTGCAAGAACGATACTTTCCACTCATATCTTAAAATGTTTTATAACTATATAACTAACTCTTTCATCTGTTTCACTCTGTGGATGTCTCTGGTTTTTCTCTCTGTATTGAGTGTTTAGTCAAAGTGAAGGTTAATTGGGGTGCTTTAACTAAGCGCTCTCCCTCATGCTTCTATGCGCCTTTTTCTGCCTCTCTCCCAGTCGATGATCATGGAGGCTTTAATGCTGTTGTTAATCGTTTGTGATGTGAAAATGTCAGAGAAATAAAAAGCTTGTGTCCTGACATTAGTTCAGTTATAAAATCCAAACACTGCGGAGCGTCTCTCCTGCCAGCTGCTGACAGCTCTGTCAGCCAGAGAGTCGATCACACTGGACGGTGGAGAAGACGGTAGAGACACTGGTATGTCTCTGTTTAAACAGGAGTTTAGCCAACTTTGCTGCATTTAACACCAGAGCTGAGAGATTCAGGGCTCAGAGCAGGAAACATAGTCACTCTGCGTTGCGCTGCTGTCCTCCGCTTCCATCATCTCATCCTGACTCATTTTGAAAGGGCAACGGCCAATGAGGAAACTCCAACACTTGGCTGGCTGACCAATGATGTAACTTCATCACTCATTCACTCACAGACAACTGCAGTATAGGGCTTGTCCACAGCCTGTCCAGCCAACACTGAGCTGAAAGAAGCTAAGAGATGTCTGGGGGGAACTGCAGAGGTGATAATTCACTGTAGGTTTGTCTCTACAAACAGCACCTTTCACATTATATATATATATATATATATATATAGTCATTTGACCCTTTGTTTACATCAAAAATATCGATCAATGCAGGTTTAATTATCGGTAAATGTGTTGTACAAAGGCAGGAAAGCAGCAGAATGAGCAAACTATCTTAGGTAAAATTTAACTTTCTGCATGGTTAACCAGGATTGTTGCTGTTTTTGTTCTTTCTGGAAGACATATGGAAATCTTTGGAGTATTACCAGAGCATTTACAGGTAGAAAAATATAAACTGCTATAAACTGCATGGCCATCACAGGATATATGTTGGTCACAATTTAGGTGAGTCAAGCATCAACACACTTTTGAGATGATTAACAGAAATGCTGACTTCTCCATTTTGGTGTTAATCTCTCATTTGGAAAATCCAAAGTAATAATAGCACTTCCTGTAATCCTGACTGTGAAAAGTGCTCAAATATGGGTAAAAAAAAGAGCTTTGAAAATGACTTGAATATTCAGAGATGAATTTTGTCATGCCAGGACACATTTTCTTTCTTATGAATCGAGTGTCACTTCCACATTGTTGTTACAGTCATAGAGAAACTGGGTGACTGAGTCAGACCAGTCAGGGAAGTTTGTGCTTCCTCCAGTTTATCTGATCCCTCATGGTGAGCCTCTTCCGCCCGGCTGTGGCCACAGGGCAGCTCAGATAATGAAACTGAAGGCTGCTGGTAGATTTCAGGGTGTGTTTGTGGAGTTTTTTGGTAGAGGGAGATGGGTGTCAAAGGATGCGGCGGTGATGGATCACTGACAGGAGGCTCAGCTGTCTGCGTCCGTCAATAATCGGGCCCACAGCTCTTTCAATAGCACAGATGAGCTGCTGAGAGAGAAGTTTCTGGTACATTGGAGAGGTTCCTGATGTGTTTGTGTCTGGGCTGGTTCCCTGTTGGGCTATTAAAAAGCCTAAAAAGAGAATTATGTTGCTGGTTAGAAGCTGCATGTGTCTGTTATATAAAGTGCAACAACTCCAAAAGAGCTGCTTAGTTATGTAATAGCAGCTGGTCAAATTAATAGAGTGTGGAATCTTAATCTTAATCAACCTCAGCCACATTTGTTCACTCATCAAGACTTTGATTCAGCAGATGCCTCTAATACTCAAATAAACAACCACACTCTTGGTGAAAATAACGAAACAAAAACATAAGTGACAGGGCTAGAGTTGATGTAAGACAGGTTTAGTTTTTGTGATTATTTCTCAAATGCATAGTATTTCACTGGGACTTTAAACTCATCCTGTCTGACCAATGTCTGAGACAGAAGTTTTACAGTAGTCACAGTAGTTTTTGAATTGTTTTGACTTTAGTTCTTTTGTAGGACATTTTCACATGGCTGGCCTTCAGAGGTAAACTAATTATCCCTTTCAAGGGGACCCATTATGCCTTTTCTGGTTTGCTGTTATTTATATACTGTTAAACATGGTCAACATTCCAAAACTTGAGGTGAACGTATGGAGAAATGCTCCCTGCAAGTCAAAAGCCTGCTGTGAATGCTTGATTTTGATGTCTTTTTCCATCCTCAGCTTGTCATGCATGCCAGGCTGTTGCTAAGGATTTTCAATGTGTTGTTTGTGTTGTCCACTCTCATATTTCAGATTGGATTCTAACTCGAACATGTACGGATGTGTTTGAGAAACTGACATTTTGCCTGTTTCAGGCTGAACTGAGGGGCTTCATAAAGGTCCAGTGTAAGATAAATAAGGAGTTTTTTGAAATGCGAATCATGCAAAAATACTCCAGTAGAGCTCCATAATAAAAATATAGACCTGGAAATGTGCAGAATAGGTATATGACAAAGCTGTAGACATGAGATCTGGACTCAAGTCAGGCTTAAATCACTTAACGAGGACTTGGACTTGAATGCTGGGACTTGACTTGACAAAATTTGAAATATTTCGAAATGACTATGGATAGCAGTGTGGACAGTGGACATGCATTGGGTTCTGTACATTCACAGTACAGTAGTACTGTACTGTGAATGTACATGTATGAATAAAAAGAGCAAAAAATATGTGTCAGGTTTTGAAGTGAAACATCAGTTTACAACTTCATGCTTCAACTTTGACCTTCTGTACTTGCCAAAGCTGTGCAAACACATCATTTTCCTGTGAGATTAGGGATTATAACTGGCATTTTGGCTCACTTCTGGTTTAACGTCCAAAGTGGTAGCTAATCTAGCTAAATGGTTAGATCGTCCACTTGTGTTTCTTGTCCACTTGGATCTATTTTTAGTTAGGTTGCCAGATTTGCAGGTCTCAGCAGTTACTTTGATAGTTTCTTCTAGAGATAGTCACTTTTGGTTTTACCTCCAAATAAAGTGGTTTAGATAATCTGGCTAAACTATTGTTTTGTTTACAACCTGTCTGATCATCTGACTGCTCTCTGGACGTTGTAACAATGTTACTGTGTTCCCAGATCTTAGGAGTTACTTTGTTGCATACTATGTTATCAGTTCAAGAATAAGACCTAAGATGTAATTAACTAGAATTATACTTCAATCAGCATTGAGAGTCCTTAAAGTCCTTGCAGATGATTTACAATTTGCTTATGAAGACTTGAGTTTTGACTTGCCCTTAAGCATTTAACAACTGAGGTCAAAGGTCATGACAAGGATATGGCTTTAAAATTAGCTAAAACAATGCCCATAAATACCATTAAATGACGTACAGTATGATGACTTCTATACTATAAACAGGAGTGTTTTAATACATTCACTCAGCTTCTCTGCTTACAGTCACTGCTATTTGCCTTTCGTCACAGGCCCAGAGACTTAACAGCATCCATTTCACTAACTACAATGCTGGTACATGTTCAACTTCCATTAAAGTAAATGGGCGAGTGTGTGGAGAGCATGAGCGAATGTTTGGAGAATGCTCTCAGTTTCTCAGAGGCAGACATGAGGCCATTACTTAATAAAATCGCAAGCAGCGTCTGGATTTTGCCAAGCAGACAAATTAAAAAGAAAGAAAATCTTCTTGAGTCCAACAAAGACTTATCACACATTTAAACAGCTCACAGCGACAACTGAAATGAAGCCATCTGTCTTGTGATAACTTTACCCATCTTGCATCATTACCACTACAGACCAGTATAAACCAAGCAGCCCTTTCAGCCTTAAATCCTTTAAACCCAATCTGTTTGTTAAAAAGTTTGAAAGGTTCTTGTGGACCATTTGTCAGGTCTTCCAAATGGAAAGCACGGACCTCAAAGGGAGAAAAACAGAGGTGTCTCCTCCTATAAACACTGTCAACAAATAAGTTCTCTCAAACAGGGACCAGGCAGGGATGTCACAGTTTTAAAAAGAAAATCTTGACTAATTCCTACACTGGAAATGTTTTCCTTGGCACTTACATGGAACTGACTGTTTAGTTAAGAGTTAAGCAGTCATAAATCAATTGGCATCTCCTTCTTCTGCCTTCATGTGGGGCAGTTTTCAGTGTTAGGTGAGTCACACAACCTAACACAAACACAGTTGTGTTTATTTCAAAATCGCTTAAAGGAATAATTCAACATATTGTGAAATGTGCTTATTTGTTTTCTTGCTGAGATTTAGAAGATTCATACCACTCTCATGTCTGTTCATTAAATACGAAACTACAGCCAGGAGACTGGAAACAAGAGGAAACAGCTAGCCTGACTTTGTCAAAGGTAACAAAGTATGCCTAGCTCAATAATCAACACGTTACATATGTATTTCTATACAAAAACCAAAGCGTAAAAATGACAAGTTGTGGTTTTACCACAAACCAGCAAACTACTCGCATACAGATGTGAGTGGTATTGATCTTCCTATCTAAGTCCCAAAATGTTGAACTAATGCTTTAAGTTGGAGTGATGATGAATTAAGACATGAAACCAAAAGTTCAGATGCAAATCTTACACAGATCTTTATTGTTCTTTTAATTACATACAGTTCACGGCAAGTAAATTGCCCCTTTCTCTTCTTTTTTTCCATCTTTCAACACAAGTCTTGACATACACGTACAGAAACCTTCTTTTTCTTCTTCTCCCTTCCCCTACGTACTTTCTCCATATATTAACATTCACTTGATTTTTACCGTCTATCATCCATCTATGAGCAAGATATCACATCAACTTATACAGAAAGTTGATGGAGTTAAACATCTTGCATTGACCATCTTTTTCAGTTCCAAAACATAACTTTATCCATCTTTTCTCTTTTCTCTTTAGCCTTCACACAACATTCTTGTTTCCATTGACCAGTCCTTTACATGTTTAACTGTCCCGTCCCTCAGGACAGGTAAATACATCCTGCTGCCTCTACTGGTGCGAGCAGTGTCCACAACTAAAGCTCCATGCAAGATGCTACACTGAAAAGTGATGTTTCACTCTGAAGAGTCAGCTTTTTTTAAAAAAAAAAACCAACATGGCTCAGTTCAAAATTTTGTTTCAAAACAAAACTCTTCATCGCTTCTGTGACATGATTTTGACATCCAATGATTTATTACTCCATAGAGATGTCTTTGTTCTAGCAGCGAGAAGCTAAAATCTCAACTGTGATTGGACTTAAATTAATGCCTCTGACTGCAGTTAATGCAAAAATATAAAGTAGTGGCCGGGTCCTAACATCTGTCATTCAAGGAATGTATAAAAATAAGACATGTCTTCTGATTAATTTAAAAATCAGATTTTTACAGAAAAATTTGTATCTTTGTGTAGTACATCTTTAATTTTTTGGGAATTCTCTTCCTTTCTTCCCTCCTTTACATGCCTAAAATTTCAAATAACTTCACCTAAAAGCTAAAACAGTGCTGCTTTATGATACCTAAAAAAATACTACAATAAAATTTAGAATATAAAAATGTAAAACTTTCATTACCTCCCCTCTAAAATAATGCTTAAATATCAAATTAATAGTAAACAGGATTGGATGCACCACCTCGATCTTTAAAAACACACATAACACACAGACTAATGAGTGAAATGTGTTTGCTTCTCGCTATGCTTCCCTTTTTAGAGCCGTTGAAGCTGTGCACTTCTCTCCAGAATACTGTCTCTCTGTGGATGCACTTGGATGGAGGGGTAAGGTAAATAGCTGCCGAAGTGGACAGTAACACAGAACACTGTTGTAATAATACGCACACACGCAGACACACATAAATACAAGTCCCACGCTTCTCCGTGTTTGTATGTACAAAAAAAAAAGTCCGCTCAGGAGTCCATATTCTCCTTATATCTTCACACCATTGTCTCTTTTCTCTTCCCTAAAGAACACAGAGACTTCTTGTCCTTTTTGGTTTTGTGTGATGTGGGCGAAGAGAGCGGCGATGACGAAGATGACGATGTCGTCGACAAAGATGAGGAGCTGGAAGAAGGGGACGTTGTGGTGGGGCTGGGGTTAGAGTTGCTGCACGGCGAGCTTGGGGCAGACTGAGAGGTCGGCTGCGGGCAGTTCTCGTCCGCTTCCTCCATGTGGACGATGGCGGAGGCGGAGGAAGGGCGGCGCTTGGAGCGAGCGTCTGCCGCAGGCGGGCTGGGCGTGGAGGGCTCGCTGAGGGGCCGGTGGACGGAGATGGCGCTACGGAGGCAGTTGAGCCACTGCTGCTTGTGGAAAACGTCGTTGACCTGCAGCGTGTGGGACTGTGCCTGGCTCGGGTCTTGAGAACGCACACGGAAAATGTTCTTGGCTGCGGAGGAAATGGAAAAAAGAAATATTAGCCATTTGATACATTTGATATAACACACACTAGATTCCTGCATGTCAGAAATATTTTGACGTTAGACACACGCCGTACCTTTGTCTGCATTGCTGAAGGCGCCTCTGAAGGAGCCGCCCATTCTGACGTCTCCATCCTGCAGGTCCTCCAACACCAGATCCTCCACAGGGATCGGTTGCCGGTAAACCTGGAAACACTGGCGCTCGTTCCTGGTGACGGGCCGGGTCAGGACCAGCAGCTCGGTGAACAGGAACACATGCAGTTTCTGAAAGGACACAAAGAAACAAAAACTATTAAAACCAGAGCACTGATAAAAAGTTTCATCCTCAACCACCAACAATAAGTTTTCTGGAAGGCTTGTTTGCTTTTATCTGAGTTCATACTCTGTAGTTAAATCATTGGTTGGGGGTGTTACAGCCTGATTGCCTTATATGGGGTGTGAAGCATGTGTTGATGTGTGAAGAGGCAGCCAAAGGAACAATGTGTTGATGAGGACAGAGTGTGTTCTGCTCACCGTGCCGCTCTTGTTGCGTAGCTCCCCGTGACACAGCAGGCTCTTGCACTGCTCGATGTGAGGGTCTCTCTGCCTGTCATCCAGATACTCCAGCTTGTCGATGTAGTACTGGCATTCAGACTCTCCTTTCTTCATGTTGATGTCTGACAGAACGCCCTGAATGATGGTGATCTGAATGCACAAAGGATCAAATTATTAATCAGCCAGGTTTTAAGGTAACAGATCTAAAGATAATGCTGGTTCTTGTGTTAAACATATTGCTGTGTGTCCTCCACTTACCGCTTCTTCCAGGCTGGCAGCGTCTGGATGCTCTGCTGGAGTGTGTCTCAGTATCTCTTTGAGCAGCAGCGGGTACTTGACCAGGCGGGAGCGTGGGATGTCCAGAAAGCTCCAGAGGTCCAGCTTCCTGCTGAAGGGCGATTCCAGGCAGCGCTGCAGGAAGTCCTGCACCCGCCGGTCCTGCTTCTTCTGGTCCAGCAGTGCCTTGGCTGCTAGCTGGTTGCTGCAGTACTCCTTGTAAGCATTCAGCCTGGGCAGCTGCAAGAGAGGAGGGACACTTTGAGTACTTCTGCTTTCCTAACTTGAAACCCAGAGTTTTAACAGAATCTCAAAGGAACTGGTGACTTGGTGAAATGATGCTTACCCAGCTTACGACAATCTGACCGATCTGGCCCACAGTTCCATCTGACCCTGTAGCTTTGGAGAGCTGGGCCAGTAGGTCCTCATGAAGAGGGATGTAGGCATCCAGGTTGCCGAAGATGTGAGTCAGCTCCTCCTCTGACATAATGGAGAGCTTCAGCATCGGGTCATGGTACGCCTGTGAACGGGAGAAGAGCCAAAACTGTCAAATAACAACCTCCCAGCAGACATAGAGAGTGAATTCTAAGAATAGCTCAGTGAGCAGCTTTAGGGGTACACAAGAAAGATAAAGGAACCATTTCTTTTCTTCTTTTTATAGTTCCTGGCTTGACTGTGTGGAAGGCCTGCCAGACTTTGATTTAATCTATTTGCTTTATATGTACTCCCTTTGCCTTAGAGGTTTAAAAGTACAAACCTTGCGTGCAAGCTGGAGGTCCTCAATCAGGTCCTGCTCTCCACGAGACAGCTCAAATATGGCCTGAAGAAGGGGAGGAGGAGGCACAGAAAGATACTTTTTAGCAAAACACATGAATCTGGATGTCATTGCATTGTTACAATCCAATACCCATTAAATCTCTAACTACAATGGTGCCAAGTGACTTAGGTCAACTTTGAAATCTCTCTGGTTGCTTTCTCCTTCTCGCTCTTCGTGTTTAAAATAGTACAGAGTTTATGGCTTCTGACAGTTGGCTAAGATGTCTGACATATACAGGGCAAGTGGGAAGGTAGGACAAAGGAGCACTAGTGTGTTGGCTTGTCAGTTATATGTGAGCTTACGCAGACTGGGAAATGAGTCCTGGATGGCTTTTAGTCTCATTTAGACTATTTGACACAAATACTGCAGGGATATGTGAAACTAGTCTGGAGGACAGGTAGACCACTGCTGTCTGGATTTTTAAACTAGGTCACACTCATTTGTTTACTACCACACTTTCCCCTGGGTATCCTAACTGTGCTCGACCCTTTGCTCGCCATATATACAGTATTTTCATGTCTTAGTGCTGATTCTCACCTCCTGCCGCTTGATCTCTTTGGTGGAGAAGGTTCCCTTCTGGTGGACATCTAGTGTCTCTGACCACAGCGTACTGTTCCTCCTTTTAGGCGGTGTGGGGGCCGCCGCCTTGCTGCAAGGCTTCTGGGGCACGCCCGGCGACTTGCCATCGCCCCGGAAGGAGGCCTGCAGATGGGAAAGAGGAAGCCCAAGATGTCAGACATGTTGCAATCAGAAGAGCTTAGTGCAACATGCAGGTTAGAAAAGATTGAGCTACCCTATCCCTCAAGGAGTTTTTCTGGGATGTCACAGGGCTTACCTGGATGGTTTGGCCGAAGCGCCGGACGGCCCCATTCTTCACCGGAGAAATGAGGTTGGCTAGCGACGTCACCCTGCCGAGAGGACGGACACGCTTGTTGCTGGGTTCCTAAAAAAGAAAGATGAAAAAATGGAAGGAAAGGTTAGTTTCATGTCAAAGAAAAGTCATTAACACAGAACGAAACGATCAGTAATGCCAATTGTGAGATTCTAACAGAGACCTAAGCAGTAAGTCCAGATGCTCCCTTGTGACTTCCTTGTGATAAAACACATCAAGTCAAGTCATAAATCCTCATTATTGACTCCACTCCCTGCGTTGGGGTGAGGAAATAGGAGTAACTGGAGCTGAGGTTGAGCTGCAGGCAGACATAGTGGCGGATCAGCAGACAGACAGAGATACTGCCGAGGCTCGGCAGGGATGAGGAGGAGGAAGCAGCTCCAGCAGCTGTTGGCTCCATCATGTGAAGAGTCTTGAGCCAGGCCAGCCCACTGAGCACAAAGACCCTTTCTGGCTGCTGGTCTGGAGGAGAAGGGGGCCTGGAGGAATGCCAGGAATGCACGAGACCCTGCTCTCAGCTGTTCAACACCCCTCCCCGCACACACTCTGTTACTATCTGGCCAGCTACAACTCCACTCGAGAGTGTATCTGTCCCATCACTCAAACAGTGTGAGATAAATACTTCCTGATTGCTGCTGCTCTTTAACTGCTTTTCCCGGAGAGACAAAGCAGTATGGGACAGTGTGGCAGTGTGTCAGGACATTTCAGTAAAACAGACCACCGTGGTGAGTCGGGGAAAGGAGCAGCAGTCGTAAACAGACAGTGAATCTGTCCTCTCTTGAGTGTTTACACAGTGTGGCGTCGCAGGGGGTGTTCATGGCTGCGAGTCGAGACAGGCTTTTCAACAGGCCTTGCGTGAGAGCAGCGCTACACCTGGCCCAGGTGACCCCCCTCCTCACCCAGCCCTGAGGCTGGGAGAAAGGAGAGAGCTGCTTGGCCTCGTGCCAACAACAACAGGCAGCAAGAATCAAAGAGCTGAAGATCTGAGGTAATGATTTCAGCCCGCAGAGCCTCTTTAAAAACATGACAGGATGAGACAGCAACAGCCATAATTAGTATCTCCAAAGTTTGCACTCCCCACAAAACTTCTTGCATTTTTAAGAACTTCACACTAATGAGGGCTTGCTTGCTGAAATGGAGGACTGCACTGCTAAAAGCTGCTTGTATTTTCTCCTGACTCAGGCCAAATGGGATTTTGCCTTGGCTCAGCGAATCTGGGAAACAGAGCAGCCATTGAGGCTCCAGGCCCTGCGGACACAGCTGTGGAACAGATCGGTTCAGTCTGGTGTGGCCTGAGAGCTGCTGTGGCTGTGGCCGAGTCATGGTCTGCTGTGGTCAGGGTCTCAAACATTGGACCAGGACAGCCAGACATCCTTGAGAACTTAGCAAGCCCTCTAGTGGTAGTGTCAGCAAAGAGACGCCACATGTCAACTGTGATTTATGTGTCAGTCTGTGGGTGCTAGACTTGCCTTATTCTAATTTGTGACCTTTAACTATCTGTAGACAATGGAAATAAAGTAAAACACTGAAAGTTTGGGGAGGGTGGGGGGTTCCCAAAGTCAATATTAGAAAAGCGTGTTAGCCATTATGCCCTTCCTGTCCTTTGGGGACCGGCCCAAGAATAACAAAAGACCACTAGTCCCACTCTTTGTGTATCAGCTGTAAAGTGAAACAGTGCAGACAGACGGGGAAAGTTGCTATTCCTGGCAGTTTGACCCTGGCTCACTTCAGGAAACCAGACTGATCCGGGGTTTGTGCTGCTGCTATGGATAACTATCATCAGTGGAACAATGACCCATTGGAACACCTTTGCACATTTCCAACACACATACAGTACATGTGCACTGCGCTCCTAAAACTCCTAACCTAAGATTACAACTTTATAAATATTAGAAGGTTTTTAAGCTTCCTTCTTGTGCTTTCTCTTTGATGTAAACTCGAGTGTGCGGTGAATCTTTTCTCCAGATGTGTCCCTGCTATTACAGCACAGCTTGAGCTGATAGGATAGAACAGAACAGCCAGACCGCAAATGAAAGAGTTGAGGTCATCAGTAAGTCTGCACATGGGGAAAAAAAGACTAAGAGTGTCTCACTTGTGAAATTCTAAGAAAAGAGGACTCATTTCATGAATTGTCCCTTGACTTCTCCTTTACCAAGTAGTTTACTGTCAATGAAACCACATCTTCCCGAAATCTCTTCCGAAACAGAACCACGCAAGCCTCAAAAGGGGAAGGAAGGGGCTGAAGTAGTGACTTTTATCAGAACAGAGAGCACACCTGGCTTTCAACACCCGTGTCCCTTTAATTGTGTTTGCAGCTGAAGGAATGCTCTCAGGCTGCTGAGCTGGATTTGCATCAAAGTAAACCTGATGTAACTTCAAAAGTCAGAGGTCAAAAGCAAAGTATTCCTAGAGGGGACTGAACCTCAAGGATGCAAGGTTGTGAGAGTTAACCCCCTGCTGCTTCACTGTTTGAGGTACTTTGAGTATACTGACTGCTCCATATCCCACCAAGGCTGAGCTGCCTGCTGAGATGCATATTTAAGAACAGACAGGGAATACACAACAGCTGAAGGGGGTCTGTTCACTGTTTACAACTACATAGGTGCAGTGTAATCCAATGATTAACTTTTCCAGGTTACATTGCATTTCAAACATTGTCCTAAGTGCCTAGTACAAAGTTCAAAAGTCTCATCTCACAGGCATGGGGTAATTGAAAGCACACATACGTGAACACATGCAGTTTGCTCAACTGAGATAACAACAGGGTTAGGCGCTGATTCACTCACAGTCTGACATATGACACAAAGATATGACTTCTGGTCAAACATTTACTGAAAGACGCAGGTAGCAGCTAAATGAACCATAAATATCTCCCACCACCACCATCATTATTATTTTTGCCTCTCACCTCTGAATCTTTGTTGGCTTGGTTCTGGTAGTCTATCACTTGCAGAGTCCGTTTGATAGGCACCAAGCTACCCAGTTCATCGTAAGCCACCATAGCTTTCAGTAAAAACACAATATCCTTTTTTTAATCCTGGCGAGTCAGCTCCAAGTAATCCACATCAGAGAAAAAAAGTAAGTCGATGAAAATCAAGAGTTGTGTGAGAGTAAAAAAAACCCTAAATAAAATAAATACACCTTCCCCCTTTTCTTCTTTTTCTTCTTTTTCTTCCCTAGTGGGACGGGGCTGTCTGAGAGCTCCCTTCACACATACACTTTCTAAACTTTGGTCTGAGGTGGACTGAGGGAGGGATGGCTTTATACCGGGAGGAGAGACAGGGGAGGAGCAAGTCTCTGCTCAACCCTAGTGGCTGCAGATGAGACGGGATCGGGTTTACTTGGAAGTAAGGAGAAGCTACCCGCAAGCTTTGTTGATCCATCCACTCCGAGTAAAAACAGTAGTGAGAATTTTTAAGATCACAAGCGAGTTTAGGGGAAATGGAGTTTCCATAAACAGCTCTGATGTGGGCAAATGAAAACTGCAAGAAGACTGAACCTTGTTGAACATGATATGGGTTCTCTCACTGAACTTAGTTCAGGTGTTCAGTAAAGCAGGATCAACAAAGAATTTTTGAGGTTTATACAAATGCTGATATTTGAGTGAAACAAATATTCTGATAACAGTTCATAAAAAGATTTTTCTATAAACATTATACATTATGTGCTCAATTATTGGTAATGATCCCTCACATTTAGTAAAGAGTTTATACAGGATGAATGATATTCTGCAGTAGAACAATTAATTTTACTATCAAATGACAGTAACAACAAATGTAAGACTTTTTGAACAGTAAGCTTACTTGATGATCATTTAATATAGTAAAAATTAGAGCGGAACAATTAATCAGTTAATAGTTTATCAAGCAAAAGTGACATAACACATTTTTGATTAAGATATTTATGTACAGCAGTTTGTTTCAGTATATCTGCTAAGATACACAAATAGAGATATTTATGTGAGAAAAAGCTATTGAAACATCGATCAGGCTGGTTATTAAAATGTATGCTATAAACAGGGAATATAGACAAATAATCTTAGATAGTTAAACTTTACTTTCTAGTTAGACTGATTCAAATAGAACTGCAATGAAAGAAAACCAGTATAAACAGCTTTATTCCACTATACTACATAACTGACCAATAACGAGCATTATAGTCGTGATGACCTGAAAGATAAATGCTCCAAGTAAAATCAGATGCTTCAGTCAAACATTATTTACTGAAACTACAATGATCATGCACAGTCAATGTTGCACCACTAAAGGCTTGTTTTGTTTCAACTTCCATCCAGTTTGATATCCGGTACTAAAATGTTTCAAACTCAAATCTGATTAATATACTTTAAATCAATAAACTACAAAGTAATTATGACTCGTTCACTTAATGTTAGCTAACTAATCAAAGCAGGCTCTGCTCTATGGAGTAATCCTTTCTGCTCTTTGCTTTAAACAGAGCTCTTATCAGTCTCATCAGCTGAAGTGGGGGAGGTGATCAATTAGAATATCAATAGCGGGGGGGACTGACACACTCAGCCAGATGTTTAAACTGAAACCTGTATATTCAATAGTATTGGGGGGTAGGGTGCGACTACCACCCGTATGTTGATTGGTCTAATAGAGTGAAAAAAGGCAACATGTTCACCGGTTTCAGTAAAGACAAAAGACTCATCTGCAGCCACGATCAAACCTGTGGCTCCTTTCCAATCATGTGTGCACACCCATAGGGGAGAGTGAACCCAACATGCAGATGCACACAGCCGAGAAGGAAGAAAGACAACCACACCTGAAGCCACAAATTCTACACACCAGCTGGTGCACAAATGCACAGCAAAAAGTAGAGGTGTTAAGTCTGATGGAGCGGCTGAGGTGGTGCAAAGCAGGGCAGGGTGTCACAATGTGAGTGTGTGTTTGGGGCAAATGGGTGAGCATGTTGCATTGTCTACTTCATCCTCCTGGGTCAACATGGAGGTGTGAAACATAACACCATCTTCATGCTGTTGCTGTGCATGTGTGTGTGTGTGTGTGTGTGTGACAAAACACAGATGCTGATGGAAGTGGATAGTGGTTGACGCCTTGTTCTTTGGGTTTGTTTACAGAGAAGTCGGGAGGGCTCATCTTCTGCAGACCAACAGGACGCAGGGTCTGCATGACATCACCCATAAACATATGGAATAACGGATCGAGGGACTCAAGCATTCAGAACAACAAAGGGTCTGGAGTGAAAAAGTACGCAGACTGAGTCGTCAGAGAGGGTCTAGTAAAAAATGAATCTGTCTGTCTGTGTGTAGTCTATGCGTGCCTTCAGAAGACACTGTGTGCAGTCCTGCTGTTACTCACTCTGTATGTGGAGACCTGGGGCTGAATCAGCTGTATGTCTGGCCATGGCACTATAAAAACTAAGCACAACAAGGCTAGGCGTGCCTGGCCTCTTCGCCTCTAGTCACAATGCTGTGCAGCAGCTGGAGTGCAGCCGTGATTTACACTCCAAAACACACTTACACGCCAGTCTGTGCTCCGACTGGTGGAGTGAGATGAGTAATGCCATGCGCGGAGGAGGTTCACCGCTGTCTAACCCATGCCGTGCCAGGGAACGACTGAGCCCTGAGGCCTGAGGGGTTGAGCTCAACTTAACCTCCACATCAGCAGTAGTGAGTACAGGACGTTCAACCTAATTACAGTTCTGGGGGAAGTCATGAAGCAAGAGGAGAGACACCGCTCAGTGCTGTCTTAAAACAACAAGAGGCCCAGTGGAGACAATGCTGCCCTCTGCTGATGGAAGTCAGCAGGAGCAGAAAGGAGAGAAGGGTGCTGGACTGAACATTTTAAATCATATATGTAGAATAAATGTGGAAATGTACAGACAGACAAATCAAAGCACAATCCACCATGTAGTGTGTTAATAAGGTCTCCAGAGCAACTTCAATGCTCCCTGTTCTGCAGACTCTCCAAATCTCTTGAACTCTACTGGAGAGATGAATAGCATTCTTCCAAAAGATATTCCCTCATTTGGTGTTTTGATCATGGAGGTGGGGAATGTTGTCAAAAGCTCTTTTCAGACATGGAGTATATAACATCGCTGGCTTCATCTATCTGTTTAAGTGATGGCTTTTTGTCATTCAGGCATAGGTGTCAGTTACATAAACGTCCGTTGGCTTTATTCAGACATGACAATGCTGGAGCACCTGGTGTGTGAGAGGAAGCCTTGCTGCTGCTGGAGAACAGCAGCGAGTTTAAAAGTTATGAAGTAAGGGTGTCTTCTGTTCTCTCACAGGCTTCATTAATGATGGATTTGTAATCTTTGTGCTAATCTGACAGGATTCAACAGAAATGTCACTGTATCTGACCTAGAATGATTGCTGTGGTGACCTTCATGTAAAAGTGATTTGGCATGTCTGAAAGGGACTAAATGTGTTGCTCCAAAGTCTCCTATGGGTGTTGAATTGGGTTTAGATCTAGTGACTGTGAAGGCCACAGCACATGATTCACATCATGTTCATAATCAAACAATTCCATCAGCCCTTATGTCCCGTGTGGAAACTTCTGCATTTGTCATGTTCCTGTGGCTTGAATGTAAGAGGAAAAGGTTTTGATACTTATCAACAGGGAATCTCTTAGGAAATGTTCTTTGTCCATTAATTTAAAAGAAAAGTCCCAGTTTAGGCTGTGATTGAGAAATCTTAAGTATCATTAATTTAGGAAGATTCTCTTCTGAAGGCTGGGAAACATAAATACCTCCACTCCTCGTAGCTACAATTCAATAAAGATAAAGAGACACAGATGATGTAGACAGTGAGCTAATCACACAACAGCCTGTAGACACAATGAAAACCATAGTTCTCAAACCACACCAACATCCTGAGATCTCGGTTACTCAGTGTTTTTTTTTCTTCTAGTTTTGGTTTGTCAGTGTTCACACCCAGAGCAGACCTGGTTGCTACCAAACACAACATGGTAACTAAGACTCACAGTGAAACAAGCCAATGCTCTGTAGAGGGACGAACTGATATACTGATAGAGCGTCAGCTGGCAGATGGACAAAAACAACACCTGCCATTTACCAGGTTGATATTAAGTAATTGATAATGAATCAATGCCGAGGTGATAAGTGTGTGTGGGAATTTACTTTTTTTCTTTGGAATAAAGATAATTCATTGTTCTGTAGTTATAGCACAGGAGTGACAGAACAGCATTATAGTGTAAAAGGAGACCTTAGCTAAAAGTTGCCAGCAGATGATATGCATATGTATATTTTCATCTGTATGTATTCTTACAGCATTAACATGCAGTGTTTCCAGTAAAAGGAAAGTGGAAAAAGGTTTCATTTTCCATCAGATTTTCAAGGAATTTTGACTCCAGTTATTTCTCAGGTGATGAAACTCAAAACATTAAGTTCTTATTGTGACAACATTCTCCCTCCCAGTAATTCACACTTGGGTATGATCTGAGGGCAGGACCAGGCCTGAAGCAGGAAGGGTGAAGCCTGTATTAATCCCCTGTGTGGGGGCTGGACAGTTGAGTAAGACCAGTTGGCAGGTAGAGGCTCTGAAGGTATGAGGAGTTGGGAGATATGACCACAAGGTGTGAGGCGTCACAAATTTGAGATTTTCACATACACTCATACTGTGGTAGCTGTTTCTCAAGGTGTTACCTCTAGGTGTATGACGCTAGTGTGGGTAGTGCTGCATATCAATGTGTTGGACTGCTTTATGGCAATACTGGATTTTTATGATTTTTGCATCAATGTAACAAAGCACATTAATCTGTAATGCATTTAATTAGCTGGATTAGCCAAAAATGAAAAAGATTCCTGTCTGGTTATTTCATCTAAAAATAGTTTCTCAATGAATTTCTTTCAGAGAATGTACTATACCACAATATAGGTACATTGATATGGTGATATCAAGTTACATCCAACAAGAGAAGATTTTAATCATATTGCCCACTCCTGTGTTAATGTGCAAATATCTCACAATTTTAGCAAGTGAACTTCTGACCAAGTCTGACCAATAAATACTAATGTAAGTACTAACATGAGCAGTTTTTGTTTTGTTTTGTGTTTAAATCTCAAAAGGTCATTTCTGATAGGGACAATCTCAAAACTTACCTTCTTCATTTATCACAATTAAGGGTTGTAACGGTACATGTATTTGTCTCAAACTGTTTAAAATTACTGTTGACTTTCCTCATACACCCTATTTTGGTCTGTATTCTAGCATGTGCTAAGCATACATTTCAAAGGGCCAGTTCTAGCCAAAAAGCTTACGTAGTGGCACAGTTGTAGTATTTTAGTGGAACCAGCTCTGGATATTCCCTGGAAGTATTAAGCTTGTAAGTTTGTTGTTTTCCAGTAAGTTACAATGACAGCGGCCTGATTGGACCAATGTGTGCTGTGTGCCAACATTGTTGAAAGAACGTTAAAAGGAAACACAATAAATTGGAATGTTGGAATTTTATTAACTTTATATTTGAGAATATGAAGGTTAGAGTCTTGCATATGGTAGATTACAGACATATTGACATTTGTGAGTTACTTCTTCTCGTCCATGTGCCAATGTTTGAGTGTTGTAAATTTTACATTAAGTATTAGGGTATTCAAGGAGATGCCATTTAACATTCATGTTTTTTAAAATAAATGACAAAAAATTTACTTTTTGCATTTCTTTTTTGCACAAATTTACCTATGAACCTTAATCATGTAGTGCTGCACAAAACTGATATATCACCAAACAAGCTTCTTTCTCAGACTATTGTACTTGTAACTGTGTTCACTAAACTCCATTTGGAGTCAGAGCCAAAGGGAAGCCGTATTTCAGCAGCCATTTGGTTAACAAGGGATTTCTACAACAAATGCTTCAGTATGTGGAACAGTGTGTAGGGATTAGACTGCACTGGAAGCGGCTCAATTAGAAAAGAAAATAAAGTCAGAGCGAAGCACTGATTTGAATCAAGGAGTGGCCCCCGGGACTCTCTACAACACTGTTTCAGCTTTGTTTAGCTAAATCAGAGCAACCGATCCAACTGGTTACAGAAGTTCAGGCTGTGTGTCTCTGCTAATCCGTCTCATGTGGGTGCAGGACAAAAAACAGTCTGCATGGAGACAGAGTGGATAGAGAGAGAGGCTGTGTTTGTAAAGTGTTTGGTTGATTGGTGCCATCCTCAATACGAGATGAGTTTCAGACCTAAATATTTCTGTGGAAGTACAAGGTAAAAAGACTGACATCCATATTTGGAAAACCTACATGGCTGGGAGAAATGTGTGTGAAGCTGAAAGGTGTTCAGTTATGATGACATCATACTACGCTGCAATAACACTGATGTATTTGTGTGCATGTACCGTAGGTGTGCTCATTGAACACCCACACATTGTACCACCAAATGAGGTATGTTTTCCAACCCGGCCAGTCTTGCCTGTCGTATCTCGAAATCGAAGAACCTGCTTTGGCATAACTAACAGCAGACCACGACGAGCTCTTTACTAAACAAACTCAGGCTTTATCTAGATGTCTTTCAGTGATAAGTTTAGTCATTTTGATGACATAGACTTCAGACATATGGCCCACAGTTTTCAATTATGTGCTGTCTTGGTTACTATCGAATGTTTTTTAACACAATAAACACGAATGACATAAGACAAACCTACGCTGGGATTGAGATGACGCTAATGTGTAAACCCTGTAGGAACATTTAGAGCACCAGGAATCTAAAGGTGGAACACTGGTCATGTTGACATTTTGGATCAATCTGCTCTTTACATGTGAAAACCACTTCCATTCACACTGGTGTCTTCAGATTGTTTTTCAAAAATTCTATATTAGTGCAACATCAAAACTATAAAAATAGTCATATCTCTTATTCTTTTTATCTCTTTTAGTCAAAAAATAACATTGTTTGCTACAGCCGACATCTAGTAAGTAGTGGGACTGTTCTGTCTCCTCCTACCAGTGTTGCCAGGTGTAATCAATAAATGTACAATAATGTTGACATGTTATAGTGTTTCCATCAGAGTGAAATGGTACAGTGCTGATTTGGAACCAGCCTGATTATTCAACGTACATCAGCTATAATAATGATGTAACAGAGCTGTTTCACAGCTTTGGTTTGGTGTCAAACTGGTTTGTTTTGTTATCCTAAAGATTTGTTTGGTTTATGGTACAAAAGTGCTGAACCTGTTTTCTTACACAATGGGATGCATATTCTGTCCTGAAACCTGCAAAAAACCAACCCCACTGGCTTGGAGCCGGAGCACCTTACAGTCAACATGGTAAACTCATGGATGTATTATGAACTGCAGAACAGATTCATATATGTTGCAAATGGTCCTGGGCACACAGTCTGGATTTGAATAGTTTGTCCTGAAATACAATCATTTTGAAGTTTTTCTATCATTTTTTTGGTTTTTGGCACGAACACTCCCTCCTACTCTCCAGAAGCACATTTGTCCAATGTGCCACCTCAGTGATACAGAAAATTTGTTTTATTTTGTTTTCTATTGTCTTCTTCACAGGGAACTTTGTGATACTATATTTAGAAAGATAAAAGCAGAAACTGATTTTACAAATCTGGAAGATACACTGAGACTGAGTTGAAACATCTAACTTAGCTGGATACTTGGAGAAAGCTTGAATGATGTGAAAAAAGCCCTTAAATTAAGATTAACTTTAGACGTGTTATTTTCATTATTTGAAAGTAGATAGAAATACATATAATGTTGTAATTGATGGGGTTTGTTTTTGTTTTGTATATGTGTTACATATGCATATATTATATCTTGTCTATCTATTATATCTGTCTTGTAATCTTGTAATCCCATGTGGGATGGAGCAAACGAGATCAAAACTAACATACTAACCCCATGTTCACTTATATTGTTGTTCAGTATAATAAAACAAATACTGCAACTATCAGTAGTAGAAGTGATTTGATCCCAACTCAAATAAAATATATATATACTGTATATATCTAATAAATAGATTGACAATTAAAATAGTTAGTTTGCATTTCATTTGATTTTGTGATTAATTATACTAAATGTAAACGAGTAAGTGTGATTAAAAAGTAATAAGTTTGCAGATAAGGCATATTGTGCAGTACTGTTTCCATAGCAGACTTTTTAACAGTAGCAGAGATGTATTGGAAGCTAGTTAGCTCCACAGCATAGACAAATGCACAAATAAAACCAAAATACACCACATTAAAACTGGTTAAACTTATTATCATTATTATTATTAGTTGGCCGATAGACTGAATTAATGAGGCCACATTATCTGGTCTTCTCTTTATGCTTCTAAGCAAAGCAACTGTTTTATTGCCTCTTATTTTCAGGTCTATTAACATGTTATGCTATAAAAAGCATGAATTAGTCTCAATTTCTGTTGTGACGCTTTTATTTGATTGTGTTTTTAATCCCAGTAGCACTTGGTTGACTTTTTTTTTTATGTTATAAAAATGAACGTGTGTTAAGTTACTCTGTGTGTGGTCTGTAAGAGAAAGGAGGAGATATGTGGACACAATTCACTGGTTCTCTAAGCCGGGTCTACAGACCACCTGGGGTCTCTAAAGTAAAACAAGAAAACGTTTGATTTCTTTAAGAACTTGTGATTGTCACTTCACCTACAGTACTGTTACACAACAGCCCCATAACTAACATCAGAAAGGGAGTGTTTGTCAAATTCTTACAAAATGTTTGTGTATGAACAACACATTACAACACAATGCACTATAAGTCCCGCTTTTTATACAGTATAACTTGTGGTGAGTATTTCTGAAAGCTTGATGTCTGATCATCTGTTTTACCTTGAAATCAAAACTGCAGAGGCTGACTGCATCACTGTCATCCTTGTCCCTGCGCTTCCGCTTCTGTGGAAAGATGAATAAGCAGGATATGAGCTGATTCAACATTATTCAACTTAACATTAACTTATTCAACATGCATCACTGGAACAAATCATCATACATTCTTATGAAGCAGAGTAAGAGGGCTCCTGGAATTCACACTAAATATACACTTATTTATTTATCTTAGACTGAAATGCTCATGATCTAATATGCATATCTCTGGAGATTTCTGATTGTATACATATGAAATCAACCAACATGTAGTATCTTTGCTTTGTGCTGTAGTACACATCCTTGTCTGGGTGCCATGACAAGACTAACATGCAGAGAAATTTACAGCCACCCCATTCCAAGCTCCTACTTCAGGCCAATTATGCTCATTGCCCTGCAGCTCTATTGTAAAGCTACAATAGACACTGCTGGAGGTCCTGCAGGGAACAGGAAAGGGTTAATTAGACAGCAGGACACTTTAACACCTGCATGTGGACTGTCAGGGAGAGTCAGTTAGCAGGTGAGAACAGTAGTCTGGCCTGTTGGGACTGCGGGTTGTAAAAGCCCTCAGGAGCAGTGGTGGCCTCTGGGACCCCACGGGGGCTCCGTCATTGCGGTCCATTAACCATGGAGGCCAGACTGCTTCTGACTGGACACAAAGGACATCAAGACCTTATTGACCAGCGAGGTGAAGAGGGCCAAAATGGACACGTAATGGTCAGGGGTGGCTGCTGACGAATGACTGAGCTGTGTGTTTGTTTGTGTTGAAGCGGGGTGGTGGTGGTGTGGGGTATTTCCTCTCTGGACGGCTAACCTGTTTGTTTTCCCACGTCCGTAAAAATTTAGGAATTAACTAGTCGACAATTTCAGCTGAACACCTTCAAATATGTTCCCCTGCGTGCATTTCGGATGGTGTTGTGACTGATTGTTAGCATTAACACAGCGATGAATAGCGTTGTTTGTTCAAAGTTGGTTGCATCTCAATAGGAGGCTGCAAATAACAAAAGATTGTGTAATTCACTTCTGTTCAGCAGACTTTCATTCAGTGCCACAGCTGAGTGAGACAGCAGTTTCACTGTTGATTTGAAAGCTAGCGACAAACAGACAACTTAACGGTCACTGAAATGAGCATGATATTAACCAAAGTGATATATCAGTTATTACCACTATTAAGTGTTCTAGAGTGTTCTTCAAAAACACTTTAAACAAAGGTGAAAACACTGTGATTACACCAGTTATTCAGCTACTATCATAGTCTGTCAGCTCAAATCAAATAGTTAATAAACTTCGAAGTCATTACATGTGATAAATAAATGACTGGTTTCATTGTTCGTGAATATAATCATAATGTTACACAACATTCTGTTTAAATTAGTGACTCACTGTATTTTTTTTGTCCACAAAGAGGTTTTTTTTCCCACTGCACTGATCATCAATTTGACCATTTACCCAAATTTTTCCATTAGGGGGTGAGCAACATGAATAAAATCAACAGAAAATGTGTCATGGATACACTATGTACTGTATGGAGCACAAGGATGCACATGTAGCAGGATTCACACACTGCTGTTGAGTTTACAGGGCAGCTTTAATGTCAAATACCTATAATAATCTGACCAATAATTCAAATTTTGGTTCTTAAAAAAAAAAGTTTATACTACTACAGTCTAGATACAATCCTGTATATCAAGTCAGTGAAGTTCGACACCAAGGCCTGCTCTAGGTACGCATTTTGTTTTTCCAAGTGTACCAGCTCTTGGCAGAACATCAACTTTTCAAACATTGCTGATTGCACAATATTTGTGTGTGTGCAGGAGTTATAAATGTGAGAAGAATAACAGCCAGACTAGGTTATCTAAACGCTTGACTCTGGATAAGAAGACTAAGAAAAGCCTGAATTATGATGGTGGGTACGGATCAGCAGGTCAGCTGAAGTCAGCAGCTTATTGTTCGCCGAGTGTGCGTGCTACGTGTGAATGCTCTCTCCAAGTTAAATATTGCCTTAAGCTCGGGTCTTAAACATGTGATAAAAACGACACGAGCGTAATCTCTGTGCAAAAACAGACAGTGAGGAAGAGAGGAGAAAATTAGCCGTCCTGTTCCTGCCACCTTTGGAAATCCCTCCGTCAGCAGCTTGCAGATGGAATAACACGCTCCAAGCAGCGACTTGTTCAGACGGCGGGCTGGGTTCAACGTAAATATTCTGACTCAACAAACACGGCCCCCCCCCCCCCCCCTCCTCCTCTCTGCTCATTACACACAGAGACTAAGGCTATACAAACTGTTGTGACCTGGGCAGGGTTACTTTGTTACTCATCTGGGAGGCGGCTGACAGATTTGTATGTTACATAAAAGGAACGATGATGTGCACGGACGACAGATGCACAAAGAAACAGACATGATGTACAGCCGCAACCGCTACACACAAATTTCAACACTTTAAGACGCAGACAATGAGGGGTTTGCTTTTATGTCCTCAGATACCAACTTGCAGATGGAGGTTTGCTCTTCTGCTTACCACAATTCAAACAATACGACAGTTTTGTATTACCATGACATCATGGGTTGAATGTTCAAAGAAAAATCTGCTAAACTTCTCATTGTAAACCAGGCCTGGATCAGGCCTAGCAGCCAAACTAGCCTAGAAATGTTTCACTCCAGACAGCTTGAGTGCTAGATGAATGGGAAGATAAATATTTACTGATGATTTACAGAAGAGTAGAAAGATAGACAGAGAGACAAATTTGTGTCTACACATCAAATTTAAACATTCAAAAGAGTTTTGTGATGCTTTTTCTGCCAGAGAGTGTGTTGAGTTAAACTGAGAGAGGCAAAGATGTATGTTTTTTGAGGGGGTGGAGGTATAGCTACAAGCCCCACCCCCACCCGTCATTGTTCTGTTTCATCTCAGTCACATGTAAATGGCAGTAAAACCATGAGGCGGTCTGCTGACAGAGGAGTACACATACACACAGACCTGTACAAAGGCCAGGCCTATAGTAGAAATGCAATGTAAACAACACTCAATGCTAGACATGCTAGCAAGAGAGAACTGTAGCCTGACGCAGAGAGCTCTACCAAAAACAGCGCATGGCTGTTCGGGTAAAAAGATGAATGGATCAACTTTTGCTGCAATGCAATGCTCTGACAACTGAGAACATACAGCACCGGCAAATCAAATATGTGAGAACAAGCAGCCCTGGTTTAGCCCTTACTTTGTAACAGGGTATTTCTACTGTTTCCATTGCAGTCATGGAAATGGAGGATAAAGTGATTGCTCTTATGATAACTCTCCGGATTTGTAAAATCCTTCCTCATAGTATCATAAGCTTTAAACAAGCTGCCCTGTGACTGAAACTGCCATTGCTAGATTGTATCTCATATCTGTGACCTGTAGCAACACCCACAACAATACAGCCCCCCCCTTTCTTTAACACAATGCCGCTTTCTGTCTTGAACAAGAGCTCAATCAATTAGTTGATTGGCAGAACATTAATTGGCAACTATTTTAATAACAGATTAATTCAAATAAAAGTCCTTGCTGAGAAAGAATGATCAAAATGTCACTGGCTCCAGCTTCAAACGTGAATACTTGCTGGTTTTCTTAGTCTTCTGTGATATTAAACTAAATATATTTGTATAATTTATTTATTTTAGACTTTTGCTCAGAAAAAACAAGCTATTTGAATGTTTCAACTTGAGCTCTGGGAAACTGGGGTGAACATTTTTCACCATTTTCAGATATTTTATAGAAAATAATCAACAGATTAATGGATAATGGAAATAATCATTACTTGCAGTCTCAGTCTGAGCTCCAGCTTTTTATTCAAAATTCAAACAACTGTTCTAACATGGAAAAAATGTAATGATTTGTTTCCTTGTACCCCAGTGGAGCCTGTGCCCAAAATACACTAGGTTTGCAAAATGTACACAAAATGGAAGAAACTAGTGAGCCATGCTGAATGGATGATAATGACCCAAAACAATCTGAGAAGTAATGTAAGAAAGCCTTTTTGGATTTGACAACACAGTTGAAAAATCGTGTACAAAAGGTAAGTCATGCAGTACACTGATTTTGTAAAAAGCAACTGCCTTACAGTTACATTAGCTAACTAACCTAAAAGCTCAGAGAAAGCACCAAACAATAGCTATTCTACAACCTACAGATGAGGGACAAATTAAAGAAAAAACCTGAATAAAAAAGTAGAGAAACATATCAAATACAGATACTTGCGTGCACCAGGGCTCACTGAATGGTTTGGTGAGTATGAAAATGATGTAAATAAAATGCTCAGGCCTTTACAGTCTCCAGACCTCAACCCTGTTGAACACCTACGGGGGATTTTGGACCAGCGTGTAAGACAAAGCTCTCCACCACCATCTCCATAAGACCAAATAATATAATATAAAGTTCACTACGTGTCCTGTTGTTATGTCTGGCTATGTTTGTTTTTCTTTCTATCTGCTGTACTCAGGTCTCTCTTGCAAAAGAGATCTGGATCTCAATGAGATCACCTGATTAAATGAAGGTTGTATATATAAATGAGGGAATATCTTGGGGAGAAATGGTGTTCATTCCTCCGATGTAGGTCCAAAGACTTGGCAAGGAGCACTGAAGCTGTTCTGGACGCTTGTGGTGACTTGACTCCATACTAAGACACCTCATGTTGGTGTCTCCTTTAATTTGTCACCTATTTTAGCATTAAACTACATGGGTTTCATTTGAATACATTCAAACAAATTGTTTAGTTTTAATTTGTCCAAACTTTTTTTTTTTTTTGAAGTGAAATCCCTAACCACCACAGTGACAAAGGGAAGTGAGGAACTGCAGGTATCCTGGGATCAAACTTCTATAATCCATTTATGTGGCTGCAAACCGCATGTGTTAGACATGTGGATGTTATAAAAAAATGAGATAACTGATCAGATATGGTCACTGACTGCAGCATTACAACATACATTTATGATGTCCTGTCAGAACCTAGTAAATCACAGAGAGCTAAAACAGGCAAAATTTCATTTTAGCTAACACGTGTTATCAACTATTAAAAGGCATGAATCCAAGATGCTGAACAGCTGCAGAGCAACATCAGAGTGCCATGTATCTGCAGTTGGACTGGATTCTCTCATTGAAATGGATGAACATCCACTGGAGAACAACACCTTGGATTCATTAGGTGTTATCAAGGGTTCAGTGATATAAATCCTGCTCTTTGTGGAATGCTGAGGAATCTTCAGACAGTCAGCCTTTAAAGTAGTCAATCTTGGTTTGAATATAAATTGCAGCTGATATGGACAAGGCCTTCCCACAACAATTATCAATGTTTGTGTGAAAAAACCCGACGCGACTCAACAGCTGACAGCCGCATTAAATCACATCATCTGATAAAAGCTGGAATGCTGCTTATCAGACGGGCCACTCTTGAAGCTGACATCTCTGGCCGCCCGAACTTGTTGCTTGAAGAAGACAGAAAGCTCAGAATCTGACTCTCGCTGTTGTTAATTACCTTCACATTCCACCAAATGCCAGTCTGGTTTGATGTGCTCCATCTTGGCATTGGGCTGGAAACCTGATTCACATTCTCGCCGTGACAAAAAGCCCCTCGAGGCCTCGTGCTTGATGCAGTCTGAGAGGATGCACCAAGCGCTCGGGGAATGCTCGCCTCGCCTGCTTCCAAGGTTCGCCTGGGGGCCAGCACACCCCCACCTATACCTGGCCCTGCCCCAGCCAGGGGAGAAAAAAAAAAATCCCCCCTAGCCACTTCAAAGCCCAAAGACCTGGCTAAACTTTATTCAAAGACTTGGCAAAACCTTCAAGCTTAAAGTGGCAAGGTTGAGATAAGAGGGCCAATGAGACAGAGACACTTCCAGGATTCTTTTATCGCTTGCCTTTTGGTAGATTTATAAATGACAGATAAAATGGGGGAGAGTAAATTGAAAGGGAGAGCTAACGAGTTCCATGTGTTTTTGGTGGATGAGCTAATCGTACCATGTCTGCGAATCAAAGGCAGCAGGCTGGCACGAGATAAAGAGCAGTTGGACTTCTCTCTCTGTAACAGCGCTTTTATTCCTCCTCTTCTGCTTTCAGATGAACGATGGATTGTGTTTCAGGCGGCTGTAAACCCTGGAATGCCCACACGCTCGTCATTCTGTTCGCTGTCTAATCTGTTCGCTCTTTTCTGTTTTTAATCAGCTCGTCTCATTTCAGGCTGACTGTAAACCACAAGAAGGCCAGTCAATAAGGAACAGCAGCGGTTTGTAGGCCATTATGTTCCTCGAGTGGGGGGGAGGGGGGGTTAAGAAATCGGAGCAGGCTGGATTTTCTTTATCCAGCATTTGGTCTCTGGCTACATGAATAGGCCTTGGTTCAGCCTTGAGGGAGCTGCTTAACAACAGTCATCACAGTCCCTGAGCGAGGTATTAGATGGAGATACCGACCGATGCTGAGACACGAGACAAACGAGAAAGCTGGTCTGGAATGTGAAGCAAGTTTTATAGATCTGACTCCACTGAAAGCACTTGAAATCCAAGGTATGAGGATCAAGGCTGGTGACTGCTATGAAGGCCAGATCCACATCTTAAGAAGTCCTTGTGAAACGAGGCCAAGATTTTGAGCAGGTACAGCTCATAACAAGACAATAACTTTCAAACTAGAGTCGCACTAGCAACAATATAATCATAGATCACGTCACAATAACTAAACATGCTGCCCACAGTACAGTCAGCCTTGTGTCAAGAGTCTGGTGCTGGTAGACGCTCCTCTGTGCCAACAACCATCAGACTGATTATTGCAACTTTTCATTTCTACTTGAAATATGCACAAAGGACATGCAATAGAAACTTTCTTTTGTACTTTTGAACCATATTAAGACTCAATTGCACATGTATTAGGCTGTGACTATGATACCTAGAGCTCAAACTACTAAAATATTAATCAGTTAGTCTATAGTCAGAAAGTTAATTGCCAACTATTTTGATAATTAATTGTTTAAGTCATTTATTATAGCAAAAATGCCACAGATCCATTGATTCCAGCTTCTTAATGGTGAAAATGTGCTACTTTTCTTTGTCATATGTGATAGTTAACTGATCATCTCTGGGTTTTATAATGTTAGTCAGAAGAAACAAGCAATTTGAGGACATCACTTTGGGCTTTAGGAAAGTATGATGATTATTTTTCACTGTTTTCTAATAAAAATACTGACTAATAAAGTGACTATGATGTCAGAGTTACATTTCATGTTGTATTTTTTCTTTTCTTTCTTATATTTTTCTTGTTTTCTGTATATACTTTACATTTTCTCTCCTTTCATTTTTTCCTTTTTCTTTTTTCCTTCATACACAAAAACACATCCATGCATTTGGTATGACCACACACTCAGTCACCCGTAATTAGAAGATAATATGTCAACCACATTGTTACATAAACTATTTTTCTTGCAAACATATGCATACCTAAACCACTATAATAGTCCTGTAATAGCCCCGGTATGTTCACTGACACCTGAAAGCCCCTGAACACTTGGTTTCAAATCATCAGTATTTCTGTATAACATTAAATATTCATGACTACAACTATTGAGGTTAAAGTGTTAAAGTTTGGAAAAAAGACAAAACATTCTCAGGTATTATCTAGTTAGAGTTTCACACTCAAACTCACTCAAAACCAGTCAGCTTCATCAGGGCCGTGTGAGTGAGGTTTGCTGGCAACGTAAGCAAACAGCTTTACAACTGTTTGCGATTAATTGAAATGTTGCTAAATTCTGACTGACACATATTGGTGATATATGTCACCCCCAGTTAAAACCAGTGAGAGGAGCACAAATCATACACACAGAAATCTCTTATGAAAAAAAGCCAAACTGTTGTAACTTTGGCCAAAAATAAAACCACTTACAATAGTTTTTTTTAATGTACACTATGTCTTGTAGTGCATGCATTTTTGTTAATGTTAGAAAAGTCACTGCTGTTGCACAAGGACAGTTTGCTCCTTGCCTTCCTTGTAAGCTGTCTGTTTTGTGAGTTAAGTGTTTTTTCTATGTAATCATTGCGTTTTGCTACTGTGACACAATCTCCCCCAACCTTCTACCTGAAAAATAAGATAATTTGTCAAATGAGTAAAGTTATGAATTTTCAACCCAATGACATAAACACAAACGGAGCCAAGACAAAAGAAAAAGTAAAGTAGGCTAAAAGAGGCTCTATTAACAATTTGCAAACAAATTTCCTTAAAAGTAACCATGCTTATTCGACTTAATTAGTGTTTTTTTCTGTATTTAGGATCATCTAAACATTTTCAAGTGTAAACAAGCAAAAGCAAATAAGACATTTGCCCTACATTCTGATTGGTTTATCTTGGTTACAGTGGCTGAGGGCCAACAAGGAGCTGCCTTTCGTCGCAGTGACAATAAACAGTGCTACCGTTTCCGAGACTTTGTTGAAAACTTGGAGGCGAGATTTAAAGCCAAAACACAACATTATGATGGGAAGCGGCACTCAAGCGCACTCCCAGTTTGCACGAGAGGACAGAAGTCAGCCAAAAGCCAGCCTAGAGAAATGAGCAGGGGCTAAACCTATAAAATGAATACATTGTGGATATACTGCATAAATGAGGTGGGAGTGTAATTCTCCTTCTACGTGGCACTTTGTGTTTCAGGCACACACCGATTTGTACATTTTTCCCCAGTTTCTGGTAAAGCTTAACTTTGATTTGTTCTTGATCTGCAATCTGGAATCTATCAGGCCTGTACTCACCAGACTGAAGTCCCATTGTGGTCCTGGGGTGAGGAAGGTGAAGGAGCTTCCTCTTCGCAGTGACCTGTGCAATTACAATACAGCAAACCAGAATGGACAGTCAGACTTAATACAGAACTACAATGCATCCTCACCAACAAAAAACCACCACCACAAGGCCTGTTTGGTATGGCCTACCATGAGTGTGTAGCTTTGCCACGCAGGCCCTTTCAAAACATCATCCAGTGAACAAACATGACTCAGAACAGAGCATGAGAATATTCAAGAACCAACAGATCGATTTAAACCATCAGTGAAGTCCGCCCTGACCTAAAATCCTAGTCACAGAGTGACTAAAGCTGATGACTTAGTGAGTTCAAAGTATTCATAAGGTGATAAGAAGGGGAACTGTGACTCAGAGCACAGTGATGTCCTGAGAAAACATTGACCTCCTCTCCCATGTTACCTACCACAGCCTCAGCATGTTGGAGCTGCAGTGCTATCCTCCAACCCAGACCAGGACTGACAGATAAGGATCCTCCCAGTCAGACAGGGAAGGGGAACATGACCCCCGGCCCACTTCCTCAATGGATCCTCGTCAACCAAGAAGCAGTCTTTAGATCCAAGACCCCTGTGACATTTGAAGGAGGAGTCCTTTAACCCACACCTTCTTCCCTCCCAAAGATTTGGACAAGAACCAAATGTCTCTTTTTGTTGGGATTTTCTGAAGGGGACAGCTTTGCCTTTTTTGGGGCTCCAAAGTGGGATTGTCTGGACTAAACACTCCCCCAAATCAACCATGCAATCCTTCTCATGTCAAACAACTTATCTTCAACCGGTGATTATTCCAGTATTACAACAAGGTTAGGCTGAATAAGGACAGAATGAGGACAATTATGAAACATATTCAGTGAATGGATGGTTACACAACAAGAACATCAAAGCAGAGCTTAATATCTGTCTTTAACCAACAGCAAATGGGATTTTTATTGAAGCACTATTTCATACTGATTAAATACTTCCAATGAGAAGTGTGCTTCACAGTGCCGTACAAGGTTAAGTAACTGTGCGACTTATGAAATTTGTTGAAAAGAACAAAAAGCCCTGACCTTTTTAAAAACGTCTAAACATGGCTGGTGTGCAGAATTTTTCTTCCGCCCGTTTTTAAAAAACATGAAGAAACCTACATTTGTGATAAACATAGAAACCACAATGAAATTCATTAAAAGCCTAACAACAGATGAAATGTTAAGACATTGTGAAGTATGTTTAGAGGCACCATCACGCAACGATGATGCATCACACGCAGGCATGACAGCCAGTGAATCAGAACCTCCTACATTTCCCAGCTTTTGTATCCAAAACTGTGCTTACAGATTATCATTAATGGTGTCAGAATAGTTATGAGTACTGAAGATTAATGTCTTATGGACTTTTGATGGTGGGACTTAAAAAGGCATTGGTATCCGGAGAATGCTGAGCTGCTCAGAAACACTTGCTCTGCGTGTGTGTGTTGGGCAAGTGCTGCTCGTAAGGTTGAATCATTCAGGTCATTCTGCTGGTCTACTTCTGTTGCTCCAGGTGGCATTTATCCAGTGACACAGCAACTGTCCTTCTACAGTCAGCGCTGCAGGCAGCTGCGGCGCTCCGGCTCCCTTCTCTGCTCTGACGCCTCTTAACCATGACTTATGAGCGACTGTCAATCATTTACTGGAATTCAATCATTAATAATAGACTAATGACATTATTAATTTTTAAACTACAACCTTTAAAGGCATTTAAGGCACCGGAACTGTATTGAGAGAATGATTGTAGCCATATTGCCAAGCCCTAATTTAATCAGTTTTACTGCTTTTCTAGTAACACAAGAGAAGCAGAAAATATCCATAACCACAAAAAACTACATATGGGCATATGACACAATTAATCGATTATCAAAATTAATTTTCTGTCAATTGACTTGATGTTTTAGCTCCAATAAAAACACAACTGAGCTGTGATGCACACAGTCAGTACAGTGGTCCAGAGAGACATTAGTGCTTCATTTATTACCAACACTTTGCATCAGGACATTCAATTCACTACTGCAATTTTTTTTTTTTTTGCTAGGATTTGGCAACAATTAACACAACTCTATTGTACAGTAGCTTCTGCACTGTGGAAGAGAGGAATTTTATGGTTCAGTAATAATGAGCAGTTTGTGTGGCAGATATACTGTAGAACACAATTGGGTAGCTAACAAACACTACTGGCCACTCAGCGGTTAACAAACTCAGAGCAAAAAAAAAAAAAAAAAAAACACAGTAAAAAACACTCATAAATGACCACAAACCAGAAACACTATGGTAGCTGTTATAGAAGTCTATAAAACTAAGACATGTTTGATGAGACAATTAAATGCAATCCAACAAGCAGAGGGGAGAAAATGTTAGGGGTGGATAAAAATGAGTGCAGACAAGTCCTGTGGCGCTCAGTGGAACGAGGCACCAACACGCACTAATTGACTCTTAGTTGTAGAGTTCCTGTTTGGACCACCCATGTTGGAAGTATATGTGCTGATGGTACTGTAAGGTGTTTTGGATAAACAGCTTATGAATGCTGCATGTGTTGTGGAAGAACAATTGCTTAAGAGGGGAAGGAAAACAAGAGTCTTCCTGGGTGTCCTGAGGGCAAGTTAAGGGTCAAAGGTCGCCGCAGGTGTTGGTCAGGCATAACTGTCTAAGTGGTAAAATAACCTGCCACTTGTTCTTTGAGTTTTCCTTTGACACTGATGCATCACTGGTGTAGATGTTGAAACATTTTGTGGGGGGTTCCACATTTCTCTCTCTCTCTCTAGGGTGATGTATACACTATGATGTAACTACATGCTCCTAATGTTGATGATCTAGGAACTGATTCTCACTCTGCTGTTGCTCATCCATAGATAGATAGATAGATAGGGTGAGCAACAGTATATTCCTGGACAAAAACGTCAACTGAGTGACTAAAAATATAAAGGTCTACGTCTTTCTAACAGGCGGATGGAGGTGTCATGGAAAAGATGTGGGAGAGTTAGTGAGCATCACTATGGTTTGGTTTTTAAGATTATGACACACCCTGAGCTAAAGACATACCTCAGGGTGTGTTTGTTCCTCTGAAATGCACTGTAATATAATTAGAGTGGGTTGATTATCAGTAATGACGTTATCTATGACACCCGACGCACAACAAGAAATATTATTGAGAAGCTGGTGTAGGTCAGTAAACACAAAATTAAAGCCAATCTCTTTCTCTTACAGACACTTACATAGATAGGTTAAATAATAATCACATTGGGGATGTGCATTATGATGAACTTAATTGTATTAGTTTCCACAGTCACATGTCCAGTCGGTATCCCTGAGCAAGGACCTGCCTGTACAGTCTTGTGTTATGTTTAGTCAATTAATCCATAAAATCTATAAATAGGAAATACGCAGTTCTCATATCTGATTATAATTTTCTTTATGCTGGAAAGTGTGAGAATTTGGACAAAAGAAGCACAAAAACAAAAACAATTAAAATAATTTTTTGTGACAGTAGAAAGCACATAGAGACAGTAAACAGAGGTAGAGAGGGTTATGACATACAACAAAGGTAACCAGTAAGCTACAATGGCACCCCAGAACCAGAGTGGTTCACAAACCATTTCAAGGGATGAAAAAAGAAAAAAAAACTATCCATTTTCTGTCAAGTTTCACTTTATATTGGCCTACGCTTTCAGCTCTTGTAACCCAAAGTGATGCCCTCTTACAAACACAAACCGAAAGCTCAGACCAGTGTGTGTGGTCATATTCAGTCTTAAATAGTTATTTATAATTATCAAGCAAGTTCCTCATAAAAGTGTGCAATAACATATCAGACTAAACACTAGCCGGATTTGTGGCTGTGTGGATATTTTGCCAACTACACTACTAATGCTTAATAAATGAGATTTCTGTATTATGTCATCATCAGTAACATATTACTGTATTGAGTTTACTGTCAGGTTCAGGGACATTTAGTACTTTGTTGGAAGTGAATCACTTATTTTTGGCTTATTTTTCCAGGTAACTGCAGGACAAGTACCGTACATTTCATTATACATAGATGTTGCTTCACTAGAAGGCAATGCAGTAAACCAATAATGGTACGAAGCACTACATGTATGTCAATATTTATGCAAGTAAGTTTACCCACTTAAGGTCTAGATTCAGTAAATTGTCAGAACACTGTCTTACTTGGAAACTATAATTTAATTACTGATTACTCAATCTCTCACAGTGAGTCATTTGGTTTAAAGGGAGTCGCTATAAGAAGCTAATGAGGGCAGCAGTTACTGGTAATAGCAGTAAGACAGAGGCTTCTGTGGAATGTGCAGTTTCCAGAGGACCAGACAGCGCTGGGGCTCAAGGCATGTCACTGAAAAATGACAGGCATTGTCCCAGGAACTAGGCTGGGCCACACGCACTATCTGACGATTGTTACATCGTCAGGCTGGCGGCCAAGGTGTTAACCAATTTATCACACTGGCGGAAGAAAAACATGCTGAGAATCTAACAGGAGATGAGAGCATGCAGTAATTACACACAACTGGTCTTCCTCTCCCTGACTTAATATCTCACTGCTGCTTAATCTAAACACTGTTCTACTGTGAGTGGTACTGGAGCAGAGAAGGGTATTTGTGATAAAAGAGATGTGAGGAAGTAAGCTCATCACCAAAAGGTCACCAGTTTGACCAGAAGAAGTAGGTGCAAAGAGTGACCCTGTCCTTTAACCTCGTTGAAGACACTTACTGGACACATAACACTTCCACAACAGCTCCCCCATGAACAGACATGAGAGAAAGAAACCATTCAAAACATCAAGGAGACCTGACGTCAAATCTCATTTAGCCAGTCCAATCTCTACACGCTTTTTTTTCTCTGTTGCGTCAATGTACATAGAACAACGTAGGATAACTGCAGGCTATAACATTTTACAAACAAAGTCTTTTCTCAAAATGACCTATCTTCAAAACTAACTGTAATGGAAATAGAGAAGAAGGGTGATGGAAACATCGTCCTATACTGCCGTCCAGTGTGATCAACACTGTGGCTCACTGCACTGCCAAGAGCCATACAGGAGAGACAGACACTCCATGCTGGTGCATGGAACTTTTTTAATAATTTTGCCCTTTGAGGAAAATTTGTGATTTTGGCCTATATAAATAAAACTGACACGACTTAATGAAGTGATAATGTCAGTCTAAACACAGACTTGAAGGTTGCACTGTTCTGTGTTGGTGTGCAGTTTAACAGAAAAACAATATTTGTTGAAGGATCAGTGTGTAGGATTTAGTGGCATCTAGCTGTGAGGTTGCAGATTGCAGATACCCTTCCCCTCCCCTTCCCTTCCAAGTGTGTAGGAGAAACTATGGCGGCTGCGAAACTTGCGAAAAACGTGAAAGGCCCTCTCTGGAGCCAGTGTTTGTTTTGTCCATTCTGAGCTACTGTAGAAACATGGCGGTGCAACATGGCGGCCTCCGTAGAAGAGAACCTGCTCCCTATGTAGATATAAAGTGCTCATTCTACGCTAACAAAAACACAATGATTCACAATTTTAAGTGATTATACACTAGTTAAAACATACTTATGAATATTATATTCCATGTCTGCCAAGTCTGTTTTGCTAGACGCCACTAAATTCTACACACTGCACCTTTAACACGTCATTTTGAATTCAATAGGGCTGCAGCTGACAATTAACCTACAGAAAACTTTCTCAATTAACTGATTAATCATATAATTTATGAAAAAAAATCACAAAAAATGTGAAAAAAATGACATCTGCAAATTTCTTGCTTAGTTGAATGATTATCAAAATAGTTACTGATTAAATTTTCTGTCAGTCAACAGGCTACTGGGGCAAATAACCGACACAGCAATGTATCACACAATATTATCTCATGTAGTAATAGATTGTAGATTTAAGATAGTGATTATTTACGTTTATCCTGAAGTCTGACAGCATGTGACTAGTTATTACGCAACAAAGAAGTTCTTTTCCTCTTACTTGCACTCTGCAGCTGTTTGTAGCAGCTTTTTTTTCCACTTTATGTCTGTTTGGCTGATTTTAAAAGATGGCACACAAGTTTATGTTGCAGTGTGCTGCGTGTGAAATGTCCATGACACTGAAAAGCACTTCATAATGCAGTGAACAATAGTATCAGACTAATACTTACACCTACTTTGACTATTTTGCGTGTGAGTGGTAAAAGACTAAAGGTCCAACACTGGCCTAGCTGTTGGTGAGATCATCCCAGCCACAGAGTGTATGTCAACAGTTACAGATCCTTTTAAAGTGTCTTTGAGAAAGGGAAACCAAATCCCTGCTTAGACTTTGTACTTTGCTTGTAGACAGATGAGCAACAAGCAAACATGTGAAATGTAAACTCTTCAATCAGAGCCCTTAGTGATGGCCAAGAATATCTGGTTGGTTTTATTACCTATTTTGTGTGTGCAATATACAGAACAGATATCACTATTAAACATATCTTAGTAAACTATCACATCATGAAAAAGGCATTTCTATTGACGATTACTCATTTGCTGTAGACTTATCCAACGTCATGTTTACTATACAATGAGCTATTTTAAAAGCAGACAGTCTTGGTGTACAAGTGTAAGCTTTTCATGGATATGTACGTGATCAATATCACTACACATTTGTAACTGCCACTCACCAGGGGACAAAGGTCCTTTTTACTCCTGTACCTGTTCTTATGTGTTGCGAGAAGTGTGGCTCATGAGTCAGTGGATTAGCATCCCATGTTGCCCTGCCCTTGTTTGCTAGGTAACTCTGAAACTGAACTATTCCCGCATTGACCCCACTTGCACATGCATGTCCTCTTGTGTGTTTACTATAGATACTGCAAAGACACACACACACACACACACACACACACACACCAGACCACTCACTCATCACATTTTCATGATGCTGGCAGGTGAAGCAGCACTTATTAAGATCATCAAGGTTACCAGAAACAGGGTGCACGTGCATGCTATTGTTTTATGAAGTGTTATATGAGGTGAATTTTATTGAAAAGACTTCACGTTTTTACAAGACGCAGTCCCCACCCTAACAACATTTAAACAATGCTGGCCCCACCCGTTCAACGTGATATTTTAACCAGCACTTAACATGGACGACGACCTTACAACGCTGAGTTCACGGTCTTTCTACCAACACTATTTATTTCTGTTGGTTAAATCGTGCACGTGCTTGGCAAACAGAACACTCAAAAGTAAAATTCCACTGCCAGTCTATTCAATGCCAATCTCACTTGGGAAATCAAGCCTTATTTTCTCTCACATGACTTTTATGTTTTTTTTCCATAAACCTTGTTATGGAGGTCAAATTTTGGGTGATGTTTTTCCATGTTTGTCTGCAGAGCTGGCTGGGCGCTGGGCTGGGTTGGGGCACTTTGGCACACAGCATGGAAAGCCTTTCAAAAGAGTCCAATATAAATGCTCCCAGGAGTATATTATCCCAAAACATACTGATTGCTATTATGTTAGCCGCCGGTCTGAGAACCTAAATCATGTTGTAGTGATAAAAATGAGCTCTTGGACTCTAATTAAGTGTTGGTCACATTTATGGTCAATAAATGAAAGAGATTACCTGGAGAGACAAGGACAAGTGTTTGTGTTGCCTGGATCCAGAATAACAGTGTATGTAAAGCATTCCACAGGTTATACACAAAGGCGCGGTTGGAAAGACACTCAACGGTCAAGCCTCTAGATTTACTGTTATGAGAACTGCCTTTGAAATTTCAAATTTGATATCAAAAAACAATATTGTATCAGTTGGAGCTAAAATGATTGGTTGATTAATCAATTAGGTGATCAACAGAAAAACAATCAATAACTATAGTCAATTTTTCAAGCAGAAATGTCAAACATTCCCTGGTTTCAGCTTCTCAAATGTGAGGATTTCCTGCTTATCTTATGTGATTCGTCAATTAATGGATTAGTTGTCAACTATTACATTATCATAATTGCATTGAGTTGTTTTCTAAGAAAAAAGGTTATAATTCTCTAATTCCAGCTTCTCAAATCTGAATATTTTCTGCTTCAGTCCTCTGTGACAGTAAACTGAATGTCTTTGGGTTGTGGACTGTTGAAGGGGAAAAAACAACAGTGATTAACGTTTTCCACCATTTTTCTGATATTTTTAGACCAAACAGTAAAAACTGAGAAAATAATTGATGATGAATCAGTCATCAGTTGAGCCCTAAATTGAAATATATGTGAATTTTGAACTGTTGGTCGATCAACACAAGATATCAACATTGGACATTTTTCTGACTACTTTTGGACAATTTCATGACTAAACAATGATTCAATCAATCAAGAAAATAATCAGGAGATTAATCAATCGTGAAATGAATGATTACTGTAGTTGTGGCCCTGGTATCAGTCACATATTGCTCTTACAGCTGATGTTTGGCTTATTTTGGAACTGGCTTCGATGTTTATTTTTAGGAGATTAACTGAAAAGATACATTTCTCAACGCATTTGTCAACTCAGCTGAAGCTGATAGGAGACTGGAGTTATTCACATCAAGTGGCACAGACTGAGAGTAGCATACAGTAGCAGTCAAAAGTTTGGACACACTTTCTCATCCAAATGAATAGGAAAGTGTGCCCAAACTTTTGACTGGTACAGTATGTGCCAAGTTACTCTTTGCAAAGAAATTCGTGCTAGGATATTGTTATCAGCTAATAAGGATAGGATAAACACATATGAGTGCATATGAATCATAACAGATCACAACCCTACAGCTGCTGTGACAGCACAGCAAGAAAGACAGGGTTGCAGAGTAAAACCTAGAGCCACCTCAAATCTACAGCAAGGACTAATCTTAAAACAGACCCCTGTTCGATTTAAAATTACTAACTGAAACATACAGAAAAAGCAACAGGATACATGGAATACAATGGAAACAAATAGTCTAACTTTACATGTGACAAGACAGTTTTCTATTACAGATCTGGGCAAACAGTGGAGCTTTGCTGCCATCTTGTGGCGTTTTGTCGCAATTGAAGATATTTTCAGGACACTTAAACGATGTTACATTGCATTGTATGTAACTTAAGTATTTAGTAGCTTGTTTGACGTTGCAATTATCTCACTCACTTTGCTATTTATATGTGTTAAACCATTTTATTTTATATATGTATATATGTTTGTTTGTTTGTTTTTTTTTACAGAAAATACACCGCTATGTATGGTTTAGCCTAGCACAGCTGAGGAATAACGTCACATGTCGTCCCGGACACACAGCCAGACTGGTTCGGCACCGACGGTTGCACTTGTGTAACAGTTATGTTGCCACAGTTTGTGACGGTGTTTCAGGGTCTGAACGGAGAAGATGGACTCACCGTCTCAGACTCCTGTTGCTGTTATTCTCAAGGGAGGAAGCCTCATCTTCATCTGCTGAAATCTCCCTCTTCAAGTTTCTGGTGCTCGGTTGTCTTTTCAGCGTCTCTGAGGTCGAAACGGGAGCTTGGACTTCATCGGTTTCACCCATTTGAAATGTCATAGACCCGGGGTATTTTAATGACGTGTTAACTAAAGGGTTAAAGAGAATAACAACAACAAATCTTTCAACAATAGCCGAGGCTCGTGACTATTTTTTTGAATATGGCGGAAATCCAAAAACCGACCAATGAGAGGAGAACAGAGGAAGTCGTTGCTAGGATATTACGCTGAATGGGCGGGGCAAGAGGAGTTTAACTTAGGAGAAATGCGCTGTGTCTTTATATACAGTCAATGGGTATACCCATAAAATGCATTATAATCACTCCAAACTTTTTATTAAAATGTTACATAACACAACACAATATTTCAATCAACAGTTTGGAGTAATTGCAGCGCATTTCGTTTAAAGATTCACAAATATGAATAAGGTTTTCCATTCACTCCATGTACTGAAAAAATAATTTAATCAGTGAGAGGCTGCTACACAAGCCTCCGTGCCAGTTGCACTTAATTAATTAAAATCTATTCCTGTTTATATACACAGGAAATGTTTCTGTCACTACAGTGAAAAGTGGCACAGTTGATTAAAAAAAGACAAGACATATAGACGCTATAGACTTGTGCTGTGTGTATATCTCAAAGAAAACACATGTATATGTTATACCTGCTACTTAAATATCTGCCAAACACAACAGAGGAAAAAAATGCACTCATGCATATGAAAGCATGCAAACACACATACACTCACCAAGCACTTCATTAGGAACATCTGTGCAATCTAATGCAATCCAGTACAACAGCTCTGCCATAAATTCTACTTTTACGAAGCATAATTTCATTTTACCATATACATTTTCAGTTCTGAATGAAATCCAAGAATTAAAAAAATGTAAAATTCTCCTTTTTGGTTTCTATTTTTTTCTTTTCTTTTTTTTAAGAAAAGACACAGTAATCCTTTCAAAACATTTCATGAGGACGGTTTTTAATGCAACAGGCCTGTAGTCATTGTTCACTTTGGTGTGCAAAAATTAACCCTGAGAAATCCAACAAAAATAACTTAAATTGTAGCAAAACAACACCAACCTGTCACATTTGTGTAGTTATTCGACAATGCTTCAGTATATGTGGGTTTAATGTAATGTTGGTGTGTGTTTACTGCAGCTGTACAATCCACACTGAAGGTTCTGTGTGACATCATGAAGAACTATTGTACCTTTGGAATTTTGGCTATTCACTGTTTGCAGTCACAACACTCAACCTGTGGATCCACATAACCAGTTAATTAGTGTAAAAAATAACTTGCAAGGAAGAATTGAAAAGATCCAACTTGAACATTTAACAAATTTATACAGGTAAATCTTTGTTTCTTTCTGTTTCTGAAGTCCAATCATGGTGCAACTGAAAAACAGAGGTGGGTGTTGGGATGAAATGCAAATGAAATATAGAGATCTGTTTCATGAATCATCAGTAGCCACCTGTTATTACATCTTCAAGATTTTACTCAAATTAAAGGACATAGAATGAATCTCTTTTTCACTTTATATAAAAAGACAAAGTGTAACACTGAAGTTGAGCTGATGTCCCTCTGATGTGTAGTGGAAGAATAATACGTTGATATCAAACAAAAGCGTAGCTTCCATTTACCACCTTAGTACCACCTTAATAGTTAGTCCCAACACCTTGTTGCAATGACTTAGCTTTGATGAAACTGAAAAACAAGTTAACACTGAGGAGTTTAACATGAAAAAAGAAATGACGGTTAGGGTTATGGTTTGACAATATTAAAAGAAAATGAGAGAAATGCCATCTTTCACCTCGCCTAATTCTCCATTTCACCTCCAGCTTTCAGTACAAAAACTAAATTAACTATGGAGGACACCAGCAGCAGTTCATCCTGTAGTGATTCTGATGTATTCCCAATCCCCAGCGACTACGAGCTTGTTGATTTTGTGGGAGATGGTGACTACGGAATAGTGGCAAAGTGCAAACACAGGGACACCGGTGAGACTGTGGCCATAAAAGTCTCGAGATATGGTGACGCTGTCGCACATGAGGTTGGCTAACTTGTATATGTTCATGTACAAAGTTTCAAGAGTAAGATTTTATTTTAAGAATTCCTACTGATACCTAAACTTGAATCATGAATCCTCAGGCATCCATATTACAAGACCTCATGGGGCAAAATCTGGACCAGTGCAACATTGTTAAGTTCTATGACTGGTACCAGATCAACAACACCACTGGTCTGGTCTTGGAATTGCTGGGAATTAACCTGTTTGACTACATGACGGAGCACAGTGAGGACCGTCTTCCTCTGAAGGACATCAGATTCATCATCCAACAGGTTTGAATGCAGTGTCACAAAGTTACAGATTGAAAGGTCTTGAAACAATGTGAAGTGGTCTTATTACTGACCTTGTACCTGCAGTTGGCCACAGCACTAAGAGCATTAAGAAGTGCCGGAGTGATCCATTCGGATTTAAAACCAGACAATATCATGCTGGTGAAGGATGAGGAGCAGCTCATAACAGTGAAGCTGATCGACTTCGGCTTGGCGTTCCGCACATGTGAAGCTGTAGTGGGCGCTTGTTACCAAGTGGCTTATTACAGGTTAGGTGTATAAACAGAGACACTGGTTGTCATTCTAGTCAGAGTTCTAGTAGAGTATCTTAATACTACCTTGTATTGATGATACAGAATATTTCTGCTAACCCTCACATTCAGGGCTCCAGAGATTATGCTGGGACTCCCCTTCACTGAGGCCATTGACATGTGGTCTCTCGGCGTGGTGATGGGGCAGATGATGTTTGGTTCATTGATCTTCCCTTGGCACTCCGAGTATGGTCAGGTAAGGAAAAAACGTTCTTTTCTACCTGCTTCCTAATAGATCTGGTAGTGATGCAGTCATGTACTGCACCTGGCCTCGATTCATCCAACGTAAAGAATGACTGGGGCTGATTCTTATCATCCCTGTTGAATATTTTGATGTGACACTGTGTTTTGTCTCCAGATGAAGTCTATCTGTGAGATCTTGGGTCAACCAGCAGACCATCTTTTAGATGCTGGTCTGAAAACAAAAGAGTTCTTCATCAAGAACTCTTGCAACCAGTGGACCATCATGGTATCATATTTAACTTTCTCAAAAGCATCTTTGTCTGCAACATTCTTATGTCTTCAATTATAACAGATAAATTAAAGATAGAATAATCTCTAGTTATCTTACTCTTCTAGTCACACGACCAGTACTGGAATAAAATCTCCATTGGCAACAAGATGTACCCCGTTGGCTCCCTGGATGATCTGAAAATGGTAAGTAGTTTAGTAGGTTGTAGCTGCTGAAAAATGTCTTTATTTGATTCTCTTTTCATGAATCAGAATAGCTTGACTGCTGTTAGATTTGCACAATGTTTCAAATGCAGCTGAGTGAGGAGATAGTGAACGATGCAGAAGCTAAAGAATGGACGCAGTGCATTGAACTGCTGAAAGCGATGCTTCGAGTGGATGCTAATGAGAGGATCACTCCCAGTGAAGTCCTCAACCATCTATTTATCACCCAGAGCTACATCAATGAAACTCTACAGCCAGCAGCCAGTGAGCCCGGCACCAGCCAGGCCCGGACCGACTTAATGAGGACAGAGACTGCAACCGAGGCTGATGACAGGCACAGTAGCTATTTACTCATCCTGTTGCTGCTAGATATTTTTATGATACAGAGGCCACAGAGGCTGTTTTATCAAAGTCTCTCTTTTTTAAACTTGGACAAAAGTGGTGAAGGTACCTGAAGGAGACATTTTAAGTATAGATGTTAACCACTGCTTCCTGAAGAGCAGGGTGGAGGCCCACATTGCACCCCTGAGCAATGTGTACCTGTGTGAGAAATGTACATCAATCTCCTTAATATACAGTACTATATTTTGATCTTTTTTTTTAAATCTCTCTTTGTTCATCTGTATTCTGTTCCTATCTGCCTCTCTGGTCTCTTCTTGTGCTGCTGTAATGCTAAATTTCCATCCTGGGTTCAATAAAGTTCTTATCTTATATGATAAATTATGCTATTTATGTCTGTGTTGTGTGTGTTCAGTATCCAGGACACTCAGAGTGATGGAAATACTGCATTGGCTCGCCTCAATGACATGCTGAGTATTGAAAATCTAATGCTGGATACTGAACCTGCTGCAGCTCCTGGCACTACTCAGGACGCTGATGCCACCAAGGGGATCCAGACAGTCACCACAGAGCTGGATAACACCACATTAGGTATGAAACAGACAGCTCCACTTCATCCTGAAATGTTGGGAGCTTCCACATTGTTTTTATTCTGCCACTGACACCTGAAGCATCCAATGTTTTTCAGATGACAGCGAACCTCATGAAAAGAAGAAAAAGAACTGCTTCAGACGCTTCTTGTGGATGAAAAGGACCTTTAGCTGTTGTTGCTCTGTGAGAGTTGAGGAGTAAACTTCTCAACAAAGGTGGCAGCATTAATAGCCTACATTGTGAAGAAAGCCCCCTAAAATATTTGAAATTGGAAGGCTTTAGAAATTGTTAAATTCTATTTTTGCAAGTGTTTTTAATTAGCTTTGATAATATGGTATATAAAGAAAAGTCACTTTTCTGGTTGTTTTTATTTGTATTTAACTCCTGCTACACAGAAACCCCTCCACCCACTGAGTCGGACTATTGTCACAATATTTCTGTAAATTAAATGTTTCTTGATAATGATACCTGCTGTAACATTAGCAGCGCTCGGTGTTCCCAATAAGCTAGCATTACCTTTGGTCTGATGTAATGGGGCGTCTTTCCAGAATGTGAAAGGCAACGGCCCACACTCCTTATCTGGAAGGTCCTGGCTCCAAATGGAAAAGATGGCGCCAACCATAAGCTGCAACTCTGGGCTTCAAACCAACTCCGATGTAAACCAATGGGTGATGTCACACCTCGCTACGTCCATCTTTATATGCAGTCTGTTAGTGAGGGATGGCACCACAGTAGAACCAACAGTAAATTCATTTAACCTCATCTGAAGACATGATTCCTTTACTCTCTTTCTTAGTCTTGTGTGAAAGTCTCTTCCCTGTCAAATAGCATTCCCTCATGTTAGAATAGTGCGGTACCCTTGCTACTCAGATAACAGAATTAAACGGGCTTCTGCCGACTCTGCCAACTAAAGCCACAATTTGCGTCACAAGATGAGCACCAGAAATTGCACTGCGACACCTAATCAGCATAAACACAGCCTAAACTGCAGCTTTCCTCCTGCATTGGCACAAATATATTCTGTTTGGTGCCAGGGAATTACCCAGCAGGCCCAGACAAAAAATATGCTTGCACCTGAAGAAAACTGCACAAAGACTGCGTTTTCCAAACTGCTGGCTTTGCACTGGCAGGAAAATGGAGCAGTTGAAGTTTTCCAATGGGTGTAATTTTACAGCACAAATTTGGCTGCGTAATGTCTACACTAAAACATTACATGTAAATCCAATTATCTTGCAAACACAATTAGGAGTTGGCATTGATCATTAAGGCATTACAGCTTGCAGACTATTGCCAACTATGTAAGATAAATATGCAATGCTCTGATTTGATTCTTGTCTCAATTAATTTACAAGTAGCATATTTCATATATCACCTTATGGAAGCAAATGAAAATGTTGACATTGAATTTAAAGCAAATCATTTAGTGGCTAAAATTTGACAGTGCAAAGGTGGTTGATGATAAGGAGTTAATTGTTTTAATTCAAACCAACGGGTCCACTGGGTTTTCTGAAAAAGCCACATTTTTAAGAATTTTTTTTTTTTTTTACATGTTTTCATAACTTACTTGTTGTTACAGGTTCAAAACCTTTGGACAGGTATGTAATTTACTTTACACATTATTTGCAACTTATAGCCAAGATTTCCTAAACTGAATGGGCAAACAATTCACCTTTTTTCCATCATCAACAGGGTCGAGTCTGGATGTAGTCTGCTCGGAGTCCAGGCCTTGAGTTTAGAGGAAATCATGACTGGTGTGTCAGAGCCTCTGTCAGAAGGAATCTGACTCAAAGATACCTACTACAAAGAAAATGGCTTTGGGGCAAGTTATGTACATATCTGAATGTGTGTAAGGGGTGGATTCTGAGGAACCACTCTTTTTGTTTATGCAAGCAGCCTAATGACCCTACTCAGCCATATACCCAGTGCAGGAAACGTGAAGATTGGTTCCACCCATGGTGTGTGGGATTTACCAGCATTAAAGACATTGCAGTTATATCTTCCTGGCTCTGTCCCAACTGCTCATACAAAAGAAAAAGTCAAGGGGAGCAAAATCACTTGTAGTGAATCTGACTGATTTAAAGGAACACTCAGAGATTCCGACACACAGAGGGAGATGGTCAGCAAACGTCCTCCCACAAAGAGAATGATGGTCAGCCAACAACAGTACACTCTGCCACGGGTCTAACACAAAATCTGAGAGGCCAAAAGAACAGCTAGGAGAATTCTCACCTACGCATATTCACACCAAAAAAATTGCTGCTTGCAAGTAAGGAAAAACTTGCGGATGGAAACCTCAATCAAGTGCCATCACAACCAAAAATATCCAGTAAGAAAAACTTAGAAAGTAGAATGGACTGAAGTCCTCACCTGGAATGCATTGAAATTGAGGAGACGCTAAACATAAAGAAAAGGCTCCACATCTTTAAAAAACAAAAAAAGGTATAAAAAAGTATGTACAGTACAGTTTGTGACAATTTTCCCATTCATCACCCACATGTTTACGTGCTTCAAATGTTGGACTTACAGAAGAAAGGAAAGCTCTTCTAAATTTTGATGCCAAAGGACCAGAGACCAGCATCTCGTGCTATGCTCTTTGTACACCAGCAAAATCAACAACTCCAACAACTCTTGCATTAGCAGAAATGTTCTCTTGTGTTCAGAGGATGCCTACCATACAACACTGGTTGATTTGCCTTGGTCATGATTATTTTGATACCTTCAAATAACACCAAGATATAACATAACACACAGATTTCAGGTGGGCCATCATCCATGCAGTCTTAAACTGGGCAGAAGTTATGTTTTCATTCATCTTATATGTTGCGTTAGCCCCACAGCTGTGGTGCATTTAGGTGACAAGTCTGTGTCTCTTTCTAGTGCAGCAACTTCCTGAGTGAGCAAGGCTGAGGTTACACAGTGTTCATATTGGTTTGTGGGATACTGAGTCTGTTTGCTTGTGAAAATGAGTAAATTGAGGGTAGTGAATGGCAGTTTAAAATCCTCCTGTAATTTCAAGCAGCAGCTGTACCAGCCCAACTTGCTTCAAGACACTATTTTCCTGCATTTATGTATTTTAACAATCTGTTGGTGTTTTAATTGTGGACATCTTAACATAACCTTGCTGCTCCCTGCTTTGCTGCCCAGGGTTGCGTCACAGTGGAGTGCAGGCAGGCTGACCCAAGTGCCAGAGACGGCAGTGTAGAGCCTTCACCCATGAATGAAATCAACTTCCCAGCATTCCTCAGGTTTTCACACCTCCACCTAAGCTCAGCCCATGGACCCTGTCCTCCAATCACCATTGGTCAGTGACCTATGACTCATGACGTCACCAGGTCAATAAAAAGCCAGCTGGCCTTTGTTCCAACTCCCTTCCCTTCACCGCTGCTGTGGGTGCAGAGGCAACTGCTTAGCTCTCCCTCTCAGCACTCTTTACCACAGCTGCTGCAGTGAAGCTCTCAAACAGCAGTTTTTTTGAACTCCCACTCAATGTAAGCATGAAACCACTGGTAGGTTTGTTCAGTGACAGTTGCAATAAAGTTTATTCAAATAAGGCAACTGTGTCCTCAACAATGCTGACACAAAGAGAAAAGCAGTATTCTTTGTGCAGTTCTGGCTACTATGAATGGAAGGTAAGAAGAAAAACAGAAAAACATGGAGCCACAGATGTGTAGAAGATGCAGACAATATATTCTGTGTGTTCTGTTGCCAAGTTCAGTTTTAGATCACAGCAGTCTTAGTCAAGACAACACTTTTAGCAGCAACATCTAAAATATTACTCCAATAACAATACAAAGCTCACCACAGTTTAAAATGGATCGTTTGACAGCAGCTACGTGGGAAATCTGAGGAGGAGCTCAAAATGCAGTCGACAGTCGACTAAAATTTCACACCAGAAATTCAACTGATGGTACGACAGTTAAATCATTAATTGTTCAGGATATTAATCAGGCGATGTGTCACCCCGTAGAACTGCACATCCAATGTCGACCAATTGGACATTTCCTGTGTTTCATCCTTCATTAAGGCCACACACTCATAACAGGTTAAGCTAGTGGTAATTATATTCTTATTCAAGCTTGTTCAAGTTTATTGTCAATGCATTTAGATGACATAATCCTTTAAAATATACACAAGCAAAAATAGCGTTTCTCCTGTAAGTGGTGGCGTACAAAGTTAAGAAGGGAAGACAGGTGAAAACAATAAAATAACAACATCACCTACTACGGGCAGAAAGTGGAGCTGCAGAAGGAGCAGCACCAGATAGCAGAGGAGCTGCTGCAGCATTATCTACTGACCATTCACCTCCACCATATACTCGTTTACTACATCAAGCCTTGAAGACTTCTACATCGAGCCCTCAAGAGACACCACATCCCTCCACTCCTGTATGGAGCCCAGTAACAATGCAGAAAAAAGCACATGCCAACCATCCCATGATGATGTCAACTCCAACAGTGGATTTTCCATCTGCAGCTGCACAAGGAGGAGCATTTGGGGGTTCTTTGGAAAGTGCATTTCTTGCTCCAATGATAGAATGCCCCAATGGAACTGGGGTGTTCAGCATGTTTATAGACCCTGGAAGATAAAAGAATTACAGGCTATTATTGAAAAACTTCCAGACCCTAAGAATAATGGGAAAACATTTGCAACTGCCCTTAAGAAAATGGTGGTGCAGTGCAAACCTACTTCAGCGGAATTGTAGTATGTTTGTGTCACCAAGTTGGGTCTTGTTTGGGGTGAAGTTAAACCAGCTAATTGGGACTCATCTGCTCCATGGGAAACTGCAAATGGCTCTCCTTACCAAATCCAGCTGATTGCCTTGTGTGAAGCATTAGAGACTAAAATCAAACCAGTTATAAACATGACAACTGTGAATGCATGTGTGCAAAAACCAGAAGAGACATTTGACGATTATTAATACGCATAGCGACCATGATCAACCATCCGATACCACTGCTGACTCTATGTGTGAAAGACCGTTTATACAGACCCTGGTGGATGGCTTGTCTCCAGAGATAAGAGCTATTTTCATCAGGCATTGTGTGGCATGGCAGGGTGCCAGATTGAATGATGTTAAGAGATACTGTGTACTGAGACAATCATTCAAGATGAAAAAAAAACAACAAATGAAAAAGTTAAAGCAGCAGCTGAAATTTTAGAAAATTAAAGTGTTACAATAAGTGTTCATGAAGTGTTCCCTTGGGAGCACTTCATTTGTGTCAGTAGTTCAGCTTTATCTCTGGGGAACACCCCCTACTCCGGGAGTGATGTCCAAATTCGGAAATGTGCGTCGTATAGCAGGTGGATGTGACTCCCTTTGTTGAGACCTGCTGATAGACGTAACAGCGGAGCCTCTACTGCATGTAAAATATATGGGTTGAAGACATCATGATGTGATTCTACCCTGGACTGAACTCTTTTAGAATTCTGGTGATGATATCTGTGTGCAACAATGATTGAATGTTTTGAGTTGAACTATGCATTAAGGTGCTTCCATTTTATTGCCTCATTTGCTTAGCATTGATTGTCGACTTTAAAATGCTAGTGCCTTAATCAGTATGTAATGTGTATACTAATGTTTGAAGGTTGGTATTATGATATGTCACTCATATTATTGTGTGAGTACTTTTGATTTTATAGTTATGCAACATATTCTGAGTGGTGCTAAGTGTACCGCCTATATATGTATTATTATGGTAAGCATATTACTCTTTGATTGTTTGAATTGATTTGCTTGATTAGTCTTTCTGAATGTCTTCTACATTTCTCTAGTTTATGCATATATACAGTTAATGTGTTTTATGGCTCATGTTATTAAAATGATAAAAGGGAGGAATGTAAAAGTATTGTCCTATCATTTTAATATACAAATGTGAAATGAGATCATTACATTTTCTCTGTGACTCTCTGTGTGTGCCTTTGGACAGACATGTTCTTTTGTTATTGTTGAGAGGCCCACTGGCCCTCTCCATCCTGTTTCATCCCCAAGAAGGTAAATCTCTGGGTCTTGGAGTAAACAAGACATATGAAGGGGTCAAAGGCCACATATGGCTTGGTGCTCTTCCCTGATTTGTATCTTTAGGTGATGTGGCTCTTAGTTAACATACATGTGCATGAAAATGTATCTTGTGGCTGTTTGCCATTGGCTGTAATCCATAAGTTTGTATGATTTGACCAATCGCAGATCATTTCTTTGTTCCTTCTGCAACTATAAAAGATCAGGGTTGCTTTTTACTGGCTGAGATGAACTGATGCAAATCTTTGTGTATTCTGTCTCCTTATTGTACAATAATATGTTTTTAATCTTCAACCCCGCAGTGTTTTGTGTATTATTTCACATGTGTGTTTAGTGTTTTCAGACAATTTCCATGACACAAGCATCTAACAGGACTGAAGTGACTTTTGCAAGTATGTTTACATTTAATGTGCTGTAGCTGAGCAGCTGATCTAATCCCTTGTGATTGTTTGATTGATTGTTAGTTAACAAGGAGACTTTAGCAGGAAAGCTAATGTGGGTTGTTGTTCAGAGTCTGTCTCTCTTATGTTGCAGGCTGCTGTCTGGGTCATTGTGACCGTCCGCTCTATCTATGATAGAATGGCAATGTTAAGCTTTGTCCATGTTATGATCTTTTCTTATTTCTTGCATTTTTACTTTTATGTTATTATAGCTGAAACTTTCACTCAGCATACATGCCTGACTATTTATTGTATTAAAACCATAATACCCTACAGATTCTAATTCCCAGTGACTATGGGCACTTATGTGTTGTTGATTGTATAATTGTATCCATAGTCACAGTAAAGACTGCCCTCTTTAAGATTATCGCCATAGAGAACAGACAGTGACACATAAACAGATAGCTGGAGTCCTCCTCTGGACTGCAGTCTCATCCCTCGGGAGTTTGTTCTCATGAAAAGTCTTCTGTGATCATGTTCCAAACACATTTCTGTCTGGCCTGTTGCATTTCAAAGTGAGTATTTCTGTCTTGTTGTTGTTGGAGCTAGGGGCTGTATTGAAAGCTCAGGGTGGGCGATAAGATCAGTCAGCGAGACTGTTTTCTAGAACATCATGTTTCACACTTCAGAGCTCATTTGGACACTAAATATTCAGCGCTTACAGTTCATCGCACACTTTCATTTCTCCATGTGATGCTTTGGTCTCAGTTTCAGATCCTGCTCTGTGTCTGCTGGATAGGATCTCAGCTGCAACTCCATCATCTTGTTTTATCCATGAGTCAGAAAAGTTGCAGGAAAAACAAACTAACTAACTAAAACAAACACTGTCTAAATAATATTATGTAAAATCTGAAGTACTGTATTCTGTACATCACTTGGAACAACTCTATCACCTTAAAGGGGCCTTCAGTATTCTGTGACTTTTATCAACCTCTAGTGGTGGTCAGTGGGAACTGCAGCAACATCAACCAACTGTACTATGGCCTATAATTAACGTAAATGGTAAACTTTAAATTTTCACACACAAACAACAAGTCAATTAGATTTATTAGAGCTGAGATCAAGCTTTTATTCATGAATAGTGGAAGTTAACAACAACATCCATTAGTGTCATCAAATTCAGAAAGCTTTCTTTACCAGCTTGGGTCAAAAAACAAGGAGCCTGTAGTAACTTTCTTCATCTGTATGTCCTCTGTTTTGCTGATGACTCACAGATGCATCGATCCACGGTTTTATAACCGATTTCAAATGGTGCTAGAAGGCTGCAGTGGACTCTAAGCACCAGAGGAAATCAGTTATCTTTTAGTGGAGAAAGAGAAGGAGGAAGCAGGGGCTGTCCTGTGCTCGTCCTCCTGAGGCTCCCTCACTGCCAGAGCTGTCCTCCTGTCCCCAAGAACACTGATTTCAAATGGTGCTAGACAACGGGAACACAAATCTAAACCACCACGTGAAACCAGCTTCTGGGGGAAGATGTTTTGGATTCGGACCACAGCTGCAGCGGTGAGATGAACCGTCGGCATGGAGCAATAGTCACTTTTATTTTTTATTTTTATCAATATGTTTTATGTTGTTTTACTATCTACATAACAAGTTGCAAAATCAGGGTGGGAGGGGGTTTTCAGGAGGAAATGCAGTTGAATCTTTACTCAGCCTTGAAGTAAAGCCTTGACAAACACAATTGTATCTGAACAGAGCAGTGAGGGGAAAAAACAAATTTTTACTATGTTTGTGCCTCGGACTTGTGCATTATAAAAAGGAGTGATTGTGAAGGTGGTTCATATATTCTTTTTTTATCAATTAAGAAAAAAAATACCTAGCAAGAGAACCCATTTAACCTCTTAATAAAGAGTTTGAAACATAAATAAACAACTACATAAAGTAAACTAGTAAGTGAACAAACATATATGCAGTAAATAAATATTTTGCAAATTACATTTGACAAAAAAATAATAGCTAAGGTAGCTCCTGGATTTTTAGGTCTAGTCTTGCGGATGGGTCCTGTGTCAAAATCTAGTATTAATTCTTTTAATATTTTGGGTAATATAGGGTTACATGGTGCATTCTGTTAAATGAAATTGTGTTTAAAAAAAACTAACCCAGGGCAGGGTAATATTCCAGTGTAGAAATGCTCATTGAGTGTGGGGGCAACATAGGAGGCTCAATAGGGGACCACAGCTCATTTCTGCCCCGGGCTCCCCTAGCATGTTAATCCAGCCCTGTAAACTGCTATCTCCAAGGTCAAGAATTAACTTAAACTCTTGAAATAACTCTGAAAAATAACGTTACTATAATTACTATTACTACTATTACTAACAACCATAATAATAGCCAGATCATATAAATAATAAGGCCTGTTATTTGTCAAAAGCACATCACAATAATGACCGTAATACAATCACAACATCAAGAACACCTTGAGAAGCCACTCAGCCATACATAAAAAACATACACAACATCACTGGCAGTCAAGTTAATTCAGTCATACTCTTTTTTCAGTGTCTCACTGTTCACATGTGTCACTCTGTCAGTGGATGAGGCATGCCGTCAGAGGAGGAGAAACATGACAGCGCTTTTCATTAAGCGGAGGTCTGTCTTAAATGTGGTTGTCATGGCAGCTCAGCGACATGAACGGCAGACACGTGAAAATTCGCCTCCAGCAGCAGAGAGGAATTCAAACAGAACAGACATCACAAGAAACAAGGCTGACAGCACATGACAGTAACCTCATACTGGATGCTGTCAGCTGCATACTGAAGGATGGTCTTATTTTAGACATCACAAACATACAGTATAGAATGATGTGTACTTACTTTGTTCTAAACCATGTTTGGGTACTCACAGATTTATCCTGGCTGCCATTGATTCTGCAGAGGAAGAATCACATGACAACAGAGCAGAAAGCCCTTGTCAATGAATGTGTGTGTATGCATGCATTAATGTACATGACTTCACTGTACACACCCCTAAACTCCAACGATAGGTCATCTACCATCCCCCAGGCTCATTCTCTTCACAGCAGCATTGAATGCACCTGACTGTACCTGTCTAGCAGGTATAGCTATGTGACACAACACATGTGACACGTGTACATGCGACAGTGACACACCTTTTCCTTATTTCCTTATATGAACACATCCATTTCTGCTATGTACAGTGAAATGACCATTTTAAATTCGCTCTGAATGCGAATCGACTGTTTGTCAAGTTATTGTTGCTATGCCTGTCAAGCTGTTCTCACAAAGCACATGCAGTTTACAGCATGGCCAATTTACCATACAAAATGAATAGTAATTTTATGAAACAATTGGCCTTGATTTCACACACAAGTAGGCAAAAGAAGCTCATTTCTAGTCAGCTGAAATGACAACTGTTGCTGTCAGATTTTATTAACTGTAGCTAGCAGGCTGATTGAGCTAATTGTAGCTCCAAGAGTTGGTTGACAATGCTTCTCAGGCTGAATTTTTAATGTTTCCAGCTGACTCATATTAAAACGAGAAAAAAAAGTGAACTTGATGACTACATACATGATAGCTACATGCATGATATCATGCTAAAAGACTGAGGCTAAAGCTAACAGATCCCAAACAAAAGGTCAACACCAGTCTGTTTTTCCACATAGAGGATGCGGAAAGTAAAAAGCAGTGATTGATCTTGATCTTGTATTGCGGTGTAGAGCTAGTTAGTCTTAGTATTACAACTATGATGAAGAATTTAGGATCATATTGTTATTTCATTTTAACATAACCCTGTTTGGCTGCTTGAAGCATATTTTTAAAACATATATTTTCTCTTATAAGTGGATATGTTTTTCATATACGTGGATGTGCTAGATGTGAACTGGGCTTTTTTCTTAAATGTCACCTGTAACCCCACAAATGAATGAAGTATGTTAATAATATGCTAACTGACACAAAGCAAACCTGGAAGCTGGAAACTTTTTTGGCTCATGTGCCACACACACTCATCTGTTTGAATAGGCGCCATCTTTGAGTCCGGTATCCAGTTCTTATAATTAATCCATGGGCTAAACCCTCCAAAGTCCTAGAATCCCATGCCTGCCATGCCTAGTTACAGTTGTTAACCTATGATTGGACAATGCCTGTTTGGAGAAGGGGTTTAGTTTAGTGAACAGTCGATTGCTAAACCAACGAAAATAAGTGAGATTACTTCGCTTGTCATAGCAAATTTTCAGTGATATCTTTGATGAGTCAGATTTGTCCAGTAGAATCAAGAAAGCATTGTGATTTTGATCTGAAGGTGAATATGTGCCACCCAAATTGTCCCCAGTTGCTTAAAGAAAAAAAATATTAAGTGGCTATTTGGATCTGCTGTCTTCACACCTCTGTGACATATGAGGAGAGCAGCACATCCAGCTGGAGGAATGTACAAACAGTGACAGTGAGTGTGTGGTATCTCGTGTCACAGCACAAAGACCTCTGTACACCACCGGTTGTGGGAACCGGTGCCCAGCACTTATGTAACCAGTCAGGTTGTCATGACAACAAGGCTACAGTAAATACCACATTGTCCTAGTGGCCCACACAGGTGTTTGAAAGATGGGTGTCAGATGACCTGTTACAACGTTGGTGTCAGAGGTTGGAAAATCTTTTATTTGGGGCTTCTACTGTGGGTTTAGGAGGGTGGGGGCAGCAGAGGGGAGAAGGAGGAGGAGAACATTTAATTAATCATGTGATACAGCCTCACAATGAGACGCCCTTAAATTCATGACACAATATTTTGCCATGCTGTCACATGTGGTTTAAGTAGACAGACTCCTTTAATTCTGCTTATGGACACAAGAGGGCAGCATAACATCTGATGAAATAGTTACTATGGTGATATGACTCTCCCTTGATTCTCTCATAGGAACATGTCATCTCTCTTCGCCCTCAGTTTAGAAAGGTTAACGGGTAGGGTCACTTGGCAGATATTCAGTATCAACTCAGAGCCAGTTAGCAGGAAATAAATGATACAACACAACAGGAAGAGGAGTGAATCTAAAGTTAAGATGGACAAATGACGGGAACACATGAGTTGAAATAACACATAGGTGATACTAATAAAAGGCTTGCTGGATTGACAACAGATTGACATCTTAGTCTTTTATGGTGCAACAACACCTGCTTTGAATATTTGATACGAGCAAAGAAGAAGAAAAAGAGCAACTAGAGGCATAAGAGAAGCTTTTAAACATGATGCTTAAGGCGGTGGCATGCAGCATGCATGATGGAGGATGCCTGGACACGGAACAGCAAATAGTTTGCAAAAGGTAGAGTGTTAAAAACAAGCAGCTTACTAGGATACTAAGCACTACATTGGAATGTAGGCAATCACAATAATCATTTTCTAACTTGCTTTCCTCATAGTCGGATATTTTCTGTTACATTCTCCATTTTTCTCTACATTAAGTTTCACTTCCCATCAATGTCAGAGTCCCATTGGACCTATGTTGTGGAGGTCAATGTATTTGAGGTCAAAGAGAGGGCGTGATGTCACACTGTTAAGTGCTGCTCTGGTGCGTAAGGAAAAATAAACCCTGGCAATGCCATGGTGGCTGAGGTAGACATTTTCCCCTCTCCAGAGTCTGCACGCAACTGGCTAGAAAAAGTGACCTCAATTTGCTCAATTTTTTTTTTTTTTTTTTTTTTTTAAAAAGGTCAGACTTGAGCTAAAAGTAAATGCACACAGTAGGCTTACGCAAACCCAGAACCAGCACTCTGCAGTATGAATGCAGGAGCGAGCGAAGGACACACACACACACACACACACACACATACACAGACACACATCCCTCTCTTTCTCTCCCTGGGGAGAAAGGCTTCCTTGTGGAGGTGAGGCGAGGGCTTGTTGTCGGCTCTCACCCCAGCTTCCTGTTCTATTCTCTCCCAGGAAGTGACACACAGAGACAGACACACACACACACCGCTGTCATGAATGGCAGGCCCTGGCTCCCACGGGTGACGGTGATGTCATCCCCCCCTCCGGTCGATTCGTTCGTACGTACATCCATGTTGCCTCACTGCCTGGAAGGAGAGGGATAAAAATGACGTTAAATAATGTCGATTGCAAGTTTATATAAGATTTATTTTTTTGTCCCTTGGTTCCTGTTTTGCTGAGTCATGGTGCAATACTCCACTGTGCTGATAATTGGCCGTCTTTCATAACAAGTCCATTTTTTGGGTCAAAGATTTGTCTTTTGTGAATCATCATGTGAAACTACAGATTTCAATGCACTGTGCAACCTGAGGGAAGGGATGGATAAGTGAGCTGATGGATGGATGGAGAGGTGAGTGTAGGAGGGACAGGAACATTAATCGAAGAGATGCGCAGGATGTCCACGTCATTTAGCAAGAAGTATTATTCACACTTCTGCACCACTGTCTGAACCACCTGCCACAAGCTGCATCATCACACACCTTTAGGTGTTAAATGGAGAGCGAGGAATCTGCATGCGAGAGAGCGTGTGTGGGTGAGTCGCTAATAAAAAATGGATGTTTTGTTGTGTCCAAGCACAAAGAGTTTCACTGAAAAGCAAAGATGTGGGGATGCACACAACTCTGTATTGCCTGAATCACATAAACTTTGCTTCATGTAGATGTCATATTTATAAGATAAACATGACATCTGAGCATTCAAAGCAGTTATAAACGTCCTTGTCCTTTTAAGAGTATTATCAAAAAGGTCTAAATACACTAATTCAACTTGTTCTCTTATTTCAAACTCCTGTATCAGTAACATTATAAAAAGATCAGTTTTGCGCTTGCAATATTTGTCGCATTACAACATTATGTTGCTATTATGTTGTCCATATTGTTGTTTAGCATTTAGCTGTCGTTGTTAGCATTGCTGCCTTTAAAGCAGCACTAATCAATAGTTTTATATTCAAAATAAGTCAGATGACTATATGTAATGTGAAAGGTGTCATACATAGTATCAAACCCACAAAAATGTATCACCAGATTCTGCGGTTCCCTTCATCTCTGTGGAGCGTTTTAGCATCTTTCAGCTCATTGTTTTGGTTTTATGGCTCAGTGCTCTCATCAGCTTTGTTTCGAGCTGCAGCAGGCAGCTGTTTTCATCGCCAAAACTCTGGTTAACACATTGTACACAACCTGCCCAGCACCAAACTACAGACAAAGTTAGCACCTAGCTGGTCAAAGTGAACATTAATCTGCTAAAGAGACAGATATTTGTGAAGTTGTGAAGATTAAAACAGAGCTAAAAGGAGAGTGAATATTGGATTTCTCCAAACTCCAAATGAATACTAATGTTACTAATGTGTCTGCTCGATAAGTATACAAGCAGCAATTTCCTAACATAGTCATATCAATTTAATAAGGTAATAATTTGGCAATGTCATGTTTAGACATTGTTCTGCTGCCCCCAGGTGGCCAAAAAATCTATTAAGACCGCTTTAAATTTTGTGGAAAGAAAACTGCTCTAAATGGAACAACAGGTATAGGTATATAACTATGGTATGGGATTTCTTTTAAGGCGTCAAGCTTATGGTGCTTACCAAAGGAAAAATATTAGAATATTAGAAAATTCTACCAGGCATGATCATACACTATGACATACAACAAAAACACAGTTAGCATAAGATTCTCTTTTTTTCTTTCTCTCTCATTTTTTCATTGTTACAGATCACTACACAAGACATCTGACACCACAAACAACAGTCTGATTACCTTTTGTCTCATGGAAATCCACCTGGGGAGGTTTTTGGAGTAAGTTAAGAATGATAATTTTATTTTGGGGGGGGGGGGGGGGGGGGGGGGGGGATTATAGAGACAGTGGGACCTGTAATCACATGTCACCATTTTGGGCGAAAGTGAAATGAGAGAAATATGTAACTAGTCCTCATGCACTAGAGGTCTAGTTCGGCCACAAATGTCTTTAGCAGCTATATTTTCTATATATATATATATAGGTTACTTAACATCTATTTCCCAAAGGAGGTATGTATTGCAGCGCAGTGTAATGAAACCCTTCACTTGTTCCTGTAAGAGGATAGAAAGACTTGGTTGCATCTGCAGTATTAAAAACCATTAATCACCCTGTGCTTTGTGACTCCTCTAAATTCTCCCAGTGGACTGCTCTTCCAGCAGGCAGCCTGTCAGACAGATCCGGCACCTCAGGGCCACTGACCTGATACTGATCCTCCCTTCCCGTCAAGAAATCTCCCTCTCTGTGAGGCATCTTATTGTTCACATATATCTGTTCCAGTAAAATTGGAGCAGCTTGACACAGACGCGGGAAAGAGAGGATGCTTGATAAACGTGTGTTTTTACAGACGGTGAATCACAGAGCAGTCACTGCTTAACTGTTATTCTTGTTGAAACCAATCATGCAATCTGCCAGCAAGTCCTTAAAGAACAGTAATATACTGCAGTCAACAATGATCATTTTTACACTTCCTGGGAATGGGGAGTGAAAGTTGGCACAAACCCAACCATTCATCATCGGGAAACCAGCCAAAGCACACAGGTGTTTGAAACGGACGTGTGAATGTGTGCCTCTGGCCATGTAAGCATGTGCGTGTGTGATTAAACTTTACAAACTCAAATTGTTATCCTATTTCAAATTCCTGTATCAGTAACATTGTAGCTGGGTTGGACAAAGTAACGCCAACAATTTATGAAAGGCCTTTGTGGAAATAGATCGCCACAATATAGCTGCCAGTGGTGTTATTTGCATTCAACCCAATATAATATAACCCAATTTTGCCTCACATTTCTTATCACATTTGACTTTAGTGCCGCTATTAGGCCAATTTCATACAGCTGGTATGGTTATATTGAAATGGGATGCATCATCCTTGTAAGTCCTATCAAAATCAAACCAGAGCTATCCATGGCATCATGTCTGGTTTTAAAGTTTTGACCCCTTGTTTCAATGGCCTCCTCAATCTAGTCCAAATTATAGCATTGAAACCTAGTAGCATAATGCATCATTCCTCCAAAGACTAAAACACTGCAAACCCTTTCAGGAGATGAACTGACTTGTCTCTGGATACAATTTGTCTTGCGTTTGGCTAAGGGGCCTTTTATTACTGTTCACCAACGTCTGGATTTATGGATAAACGTCTCTGAGACAGACCACCGCTGTTTCTCTCATCAATGACATTACCATAAAGCGGCTCATGCTGTAGTAGTGTGTATAGCCTCAGGGCCCTGTGTGTGTTAATGTGCGTCAGTGGTGTGGTTCAGGCGGAGGTCGTGCAGAGTGAAAGCCCACAGGGAGGCGGGCATGAGCCCCAGAGTACAGAGTTATGCTAATTGAAGCGTGGCTGATGGTGGCAGCGGAGAGCATCGTTCTCAGATAAGAAACATAACGGTTCTTTAAGTCAGTGCCACACACACACACTCAATACAGCTGACACACAGCTGACAAAGATACTGCACAGACACTTAAGCAGAATAGTGTATTTTACAGTGTACGGTCTTTGTCTACTCTACATTTCATGTCATAAGCAGATTTTTTCCTAACTCATATTTCATGGTTTCAAACCTACAGTAGCTTATAATTAACTGCTGCCATGGAAAACAAAGACGCCCGCTTCTTTCTGTGGATGTCAGCTGATTGACAGGAAGTAGAGTCTAAAGTAAGCACTGACATGAAAACACAGAGGAGCATGGATGAAACGCCACCTTTGACTAAGTTGAATGAAGGCTTCTGGTTTACTGTGCTAGATTGTCTCTCCATGTGGAAGCTGTTTTTAATTGTGTGAACAAAGACTCACTAATGGCCTTAACTTTCAATGTCCACTGGATGCAGCTATCACATTCTGGCTTGTGTACTCCATTTATCTTGTGAGGATCACATATGTATCTGATATCAAAGAAGCAAAGTTAGCAACAAGAAGCAAAAGAGACTGATTGAAATCGGACACATTCTAGCCAGATGTTGAAAAGGGCTAAATGCTTCCATCTCTTCAAGCTGCAATATTTACAACTACCAAGTATGACAAGTCAGTAACTGATGTATGTGGATTTTATCTGAGACTTATAATATGACAAATAATGAGTCCATAACTCTACTAAGGTCGAATTTTGCCATTCTTGGAGCCTTGTTGGTAGTGGGGCTAAAAATCTAAAGTTTGTCCTCAGGGTGGCGCCAGAAGAAACGCCATTGAGTCATTAAAATCCAAAGGATTCATCCCTTTTAGAGCATTAATGTGCTCATAAAACGTCATGGCCAGCAGCCAATTAGATTATGTAATTTCTTGTGTGCAAGTTGAAATTTCAGACTGATGCAACCTAGAGTAAAGGTCTGGGGAACTGTTAGAATACATGCTCTGGGGACCATGCATATCAACAGCAAAATTCATGGAGATCCAGCCATTAAATTTCAAATATATGTTATGTTTTCATGGACCAAAGTGTTGGTCGAGAGGAGTCTTTGAGCTGATGTTGGTATGGCATGTAACATCAAGAAGTCACCCATGTCAAAAGGATTCATCCTCTAGGGACAACGAATATCTAAACCAAAGTTGATGGCAATCTGGACTTAAGTGTTGAATGAATCATCCAGTTGATTGAAAACAAAAACATGAACATCAGCAAAAATGCTTCTCCTGAATGAGGGAAGAAAGAACTGATTTCTCTTTCATAGTGTGCAGACACCTGCAGCAAGAAAGGATGAAAGACAGGCGACCTACATGATTGGCACAAATTAAAAGAGTCGAGACAAACACTGATATTATCCTTTGAATAAGCGCTGCAGTGCCCACAGGCCATGAATATTCCTCTGAAGCAGAACGCCCTCATCATAGATTCGCCTCAAGAGTTCCTGCGTTTGTCGAACACAAACAAGGCTGACATATTTCTCCTCACCCTATTTACCACCCAGAAAAGAGCGAAGACAAAATAAAACCTCTCCTTCTTGAGAATTTCAAACATCTGGCTTTGTTTGGGCTCAGTTCCGGGAATGGATCACAACTCCAGTCCACTCCCAGCGCTGCGGCGGGCGGCCGGTCTGGCCAAGAGGCCTTCCTCCCTGGACACAGATAAACAATCTTAACAGGCCAATTTGAAGCAGGGGTAAAAATAGCCGCATGCTGCTGCTCGTGGATCTAAAGTTAACTGGAAAACAGGCCTTAAGGAGAGTGAGTCGGGGTGGGGGGGGGGGTGGGAAAGCTTTTCACCTCCTTCTCAATGGGGCACATGCTGCCAGGAAGAGAGAGAGAGAGAGGGGGGGGGGGAAACAGGTCGTGACATAATCTTGACTCATCACCCACTTACAGTAAAGAGAGATATTTTCTTTGCCAATAAACGCACCTACTCATCCCCTCAACCTCTTAGCAGCATGCTCACACACACACACACACACACACACACACATCCTCTTGCGACATTACAGAGGCTCATATTCATTTCCTGGAGAGTTACCCTGACCCTTACCCTTACCTTAACCTTAACCTTAACCTTAACCTAACCCTAACCTTAACCACTGACCAACTGGGGACACAGCTTTTGTCCCCAGTTGGACAAGCCATCCCCAATTAACTGGTCCTGAGTCTGAAATTTGTCCCCAAAAGTAGCCTATGACAGACCACACACACACACATACACATACTTAAAACACCCCTGAGACCTTTCTGGATTACACTGCAGTTGTTTTTGAGTGTGACACACTTCTCCTAAAGCCTATAAAACAGTGAGTCGGAAAACACACTCTCTCTCTCTCTCTCTCGCTTTCTCTCTCTCTGTCACCTACACACACACACACACACACACACACACACACACACACACACACTTAAATTACAAAGAGCAACCTTTACTGGCGACGTGGTGCCAAAAGCACCTCATCATGTAACTCAAACACTCTAGCCTTGCTGCCGGGCAGACACACAGCAGCCATGTGATGAATGCATTTTGGCTACACACACACACACACACACACACACACACACACATACACACACACACACACACACAGTTAGTCAGCTAAAGCACTAACCACAGGCCAACTTGTAAATCTTCAACTTCCTCTCTGTTTCTGTCTTGGCTCCGTGCCACGCCAGCTTCCCAAAACGAGCAGCATGTTACAGTAAGAGCCGATGCATTCCTGGAATCTCCTGTCTATCCAACACACCGCCACTATGATTCAGCAAAATCTTTTCATCTGAAGCCAAATATCTGGCAATTCCAAATAGCGCTGCTGATATCTGATTGTGCTGTGGGCGAGTGGGTGTTTTGTTTGAATGTGTGGATGAGTTGACTGTGAGTGAGGGATGTACGTCAAGGTCTGCTGGCAAGAGTGTAAACAGTCTGCGTGCACATGAAGAGTTCTCTTTCACAAGTTATTGGCAACAGTTCAATATCTCGATATCTCTTGGAGAATCTCATCTGTGAGTGTGTTATCATTTGTATTCACCAAAGAGCAAAAGCTGGTGTGGAGGAAAGTTTGACATTGGTGTTCATATTATTTAAGCTCAAGTTGTAGAGTTTTTGGTAAGCTGTCACTGGAAAGTATGATGGATTGGTGCAAATGAAGAACCAGCTGAATATGAGCATCAGTCCAAACTGCAGACTGGGGAGTAATTTTCTGTGGTTTGCTTTGGATCATGTTCTGATGTGACTCACAGCATCAGATTTTGACTGCCTAAAACAACTAAACTGAAGGGATAAAAGCTCCACATTTCAAATAAAAATACTCCCAGCATGCATAAAGGAAACCAACATAAATTAAGTACATAGCACGTTGACCACTGGAACCTTCATTTTGGCACATTTCAACATCTGTATTGACTGGTGCAGTGCCCATTCAAAATGTGTCTGTTTCAGACAGAGTGATTGCTTATCATTTCTCAAGAACCACATATATATGTTTCAATTGACAAATGCATTTAACAAATGAAATGGTTTGAATCCAGACAGAAACTTCACCAGTGAGACTAAACTGAACTGTAGAAGCAGTTTACGGCCTTCTAATGGTTGATTTTGCTACCAATCAAACGTGTCTGCGCTCCTATTGGTTCTTCTTACTGCCTCCGCCTCTGTTTTTTTTCTCCTGGGGGAGGTTGTTCTTCACTCTCGGGCAGTTTAACTGAGCGGGCCACGTGCCTTTTTCCCACTCAGCAAGTAAGAGCCCAGAAGTCCCGCTCTGAGCTGAACGGCTCAACGTTTGCTTGTTTATTCAAAGTGTATTAATGTTAAACGTGTCCAAATTGCACCCACAGTAAATCACCTGTTGAGTGTTTAATGGTTTTTTATTTGTGCCTTAGAGCGTAACTGCCGTGAAACAGTCAGAAAATAATGTATTTCTGTCATTCATTGGCTTTCTCTCTCAGAGAAAATTTTCCAGCCTGTCTCTCTGTCGCTCACCCGTGCTCTCAGCTCTCTCCCCCTCTCTCTCTCTCTTAACTTAACTTTTAACGTTATCAAAGGAAGTCAGATGTCGTCCCCTTGTATCTCTCGTGGCAGGGTTGTACAGCTCTGATCATGAAGTGCAGACAGCCCAGAAGCCCCGCCCCGCTGCTGCAGAGCGGAGCGGCTCACTATTCGCTTGTGTATTCCAAGTTTATTAATATTAAATGTGTCACGTGTCCAAATTGCACCAAATTTTCAAAATGCACTCCCTTGTATCCCCCACGATACACCCACCCACAGTGTGAAGTAGATGGGACAGACAGAGACTCCTTGCTTTATATAGAGATGCTTCCTTTAAAGGAGAATTATGGTGTGAGAGTGATTTCATTCAACTTTTATTCCTTTAGTTTGCTGCTTTTAAGGGTTGAGAACAATAGTAAATACACTGCAGGGATGTCTTGTCTTAATTGGTCAATGTCATAGTTATGGCCATCATTTCGCCAAGTTACTGTAATTCAGATTTGGAAATGCGGTGACATTGTTATTTTTGAGGTGGAAATGTAATTTAGTGCCTCTGAAATGTTGGTAATCCTCATTGCACAGGAAAAGAGGAAAATTTGGTGTGTAGACAACTACAGTAAGTAAAGTAGGTCAAAGTTAAACCAAGATTTTCAGTCACTAAACTGTGATGGATGTTTACAGCAGACAGTTATTAATAATTTTACTATTCATCTTCATTTTATCTAACAAATATATTTGGCTAATCTGAGGTTTGTTCTTATCCCCTTCAAACTTCTTTTTAGCAATATTCACAGATCTCAGCAGCTTTGGTAGAATCATTAATAAAACTATGACTCAGGTTGAATGAAACCCAAAACCTCCCTTTGAGAATGGAAGAACAGCTGAATGAGCATTCAAACTGCTGGGAAGTTCCTTGGTTTAGTTATACCATCAGTCTTAGCTGCCTGCTCAAAACATGCACAGAGTGAACAGTAGCATGTTGATTGTTACCATTGTCTACCTTACAGGAATAGTTCAATGTAACCAGTATGTGTTAACACGAAGTACAGTGTGAGAAATGAATAATTAAGGTAACTGCAAGGATTGGACCAGATGCAGAAGAATGTAGGGACAGTGGGAGCCAAGAGGATGGCTGACCACAGTGAAATAGAAACACATGACACTGCTGTAGATTTGACTGCATGCTTTGAACAGTAAACCAGATAATAAACAGGTGTGAGCCAAGGTAAGTTCAAGTTACGATGTAGATCCAGCCACAGATTCAATGAGAAAATAACAAGCTAAAAAACCAAAATGTGTGCATATAGAAAAACAACAAAACAACACGTTCAGTCCACTGGATGGTTCATTCAACACTTAAGTCCAAATTGCCACCGCCTTTAGATATTCATTGACGGCGTTCTCTTTTTTTAATCCACACTGTGATTTTGGATTGTTAATATTATTGTTATATTGTTAGTATGAATTAACACATGAAAACACAACATAACTTAAAGTGAGGAGCTCCATTGTTTAGCTAAGTTTCTTACCACTTCAGTAACAACGCTTTGCTCTCAGCAAGGATTCAGCTAGGACTGCCACTTTGCCCTTTCACCTTCACTAGCATGACCAGTCAGTGGACAGTCAGGAAGTGGGCTCAATCACCTTATTGGGTAAAGTGAAAGCAAACTTGAATTTATTGGCTATCTGCCAAGCTTATCAACAAAACATTTTCTTTTTACCCATTAAACTATTTCAAACACATAATATTTAATTTGAGTTTTATTATTTCAAGTGGAATTGTATGAGTTAACTACTCTGGGCTACATGCACATTTTGGGAACTGTGCTTATTCACTTTCCATTGAAGGTTAATACCACTTTCATGTCTGTATGTTAAAAATGAAGCTTTCTACCAGCAGCCAGTTAGCTTAGCTTAGCATAAAGACTGGCTCTGTCCAAAGGTAACACAATCTGGCAACCAACCCCTCTAAAGCTCACTAATTAACACTAATTAAAATCTGTTTGAGAAAAAGTGCAGCACATAACCAACCACTGGTTTTCATATGGATTTTGTACAGGGAAAAATAAATGAATGCTGTAATTTGTCCAGTATTTTAAATATTTTATACACATTTCATTAGTATCTTTTGAAATCTCAACTAAAAATTCCGTGGGTTTGAACAATACACAACTTTTTTACAGATGAACAGAAGAAAGAACAGTTAAAGAAGATGGTATTGATTTTATGCCACTGATCATTGCGTCATGTGTCACTTTTTCCAAATGGTCTTCTCTTGGAATCAAACTCTTCTCTCCTCACTTTCAGACACACAAATGATTTATCTGTCTTTCTCCCCCTCTGGCTTCTTTACCTCTTCATACCCAGAGGTGAACCAGAGGAAAAATCTGATCAAATACAACAACATCCAGTGCAGCACAGAGCCCTGCAGCATGAATACATACTGGAAGCTTCACACATCTCTTCTTTAAGTGTCAGTTTCCATTAAAGCTAAGCAGCGTTTGTTCAGTAACCCATGAATCCCATTGCCAGCTCTCTCTGCTTTCTAACAATCGATAACCGAGAAGGAGCGGAACATTCCCGAGCCATTCCTCTCTGAGAGAAAATCGATAATGACAGGATGTCCTGTGTGTCTATGTTGAAATCTGTCAATCCCATCCAGACAGGTTGCGATACCAGATCACTGAAAAGAGATGATGCCGATCAAGCCACAGAGACAAGTGAAGAGTTCTGTTTCAAAGCCCACCACAGCTTAAATAAAACACTACACTCTGGGTTAGAGATCATTTGTTAGATATTCATTAAGAATTAACAAACAGCCATTTAAATTTTGGAAGAACCTGAGATGTCTAGTTTCAAAATCAACCTCTGCTTTGAAACCAAATCCATACAGAACCTGTCAGATACTAAACCTGACCAGAGAAAGTAAAAAGACACGCAAACTCAATGCCAATTTGAGCAGCAATCCATCAGTCAACATTTGAGGTCATGCATGGACACATTAGTGAGTGCACAACTCTTTTTAAGAGCATACAAGGACAGTCATAACAGTGTGAAATTGTCATAGATGTTTTAAAGGCCTGCAAGAGGAGTTGTGTTAATAGATTTTAGAAAGTAGTACACCTATTTTCCTCACTGTGTTCAGCGTTGCACACTATCAGTTTCAACGGCCTGGATATGTATTTGACTTGAAAACGAAGCTTTATCATGTAACACCCTGACTTTTAAAGGTGCTTTCACACCTAACCTCTTTGGGTCAGGTAACATGAACTCTGGTGTGTTTGTCTGTCTAGGCTGGTGAAATAAAAAGCTGTCAGTGGAACTCTGGAACAACTTTTTTTGTGTGAAAGCAGAGCACACCAACTACAGGACTGTGTGATAGTACGTATGAAATTTTAGCATGAATTCAAAAGAAAAGTGATGTTCGGCGACCTTCTGCACCATCTATAAATTTACCACTCCGATAACTTGTGTGCAAGTATGTCAGTATGTGATTGGGGGGAATTTCCCTGAGGTCTGCTGTCTATATTAGCAGTTCTTCATGAAAAGGTGTGTAAAAATGTAGCAACCACACATATTATGGTATATGGCCTAAATAAACATATAGGTTTCATTAGTGTGCAGCATGACCTGCTGTCTGTTGAGAATTTCATTTGACCCCTGAGGGTCCATGCAGCACTGATGATGCAGGATGAGATCACCGAAACTGTTCATATAACTAAGGAAACAATGTATGATTCTTTTCCTCATTACAGGTGTGAAAGCAACCTGAGATACATCAAGCTAGCTGTGGTCGGTTGACTTTTTGAGGTCTTCTACAGACTAAAATGTTGAATGTACCTGAACTGAAAAGGTATCTTCTTCTAAAACCAATGTGCCAAAATCAAAGAGTTTAAGCCAACACACACATACAAACAAACATACACTTATTCTGATACTTGGGTTATTAATCCTGACAGTTTGGAACTATTTACAGCTAATAACAAAACTCAAGAAAAAGAGAGACTACAATTATACTGAGAACACATTTGTGGGCCAGCGGTAGACTGAACAACTTACAACAGCAGAACAACAACAGAACCCACACACACACTCATATCATGCACTGGGCAGTTACTTTCTCATAACATGCCTTCACACTGCACTGTATGGTATTTATGGAAGTAGCAGCCTGCACTGGTGTCAAACGTCACGACTGTGTGTCTAATTTAAGACATGAGGATGTGTATGTATAACAAAGGGCCTCTTCTTGTTGCACAGAAAGAGGAACTATGGATTTACTAAGTCACATCATGTCATCAACCCCCCCCCTCCATCTCTGCTGGGGTTTGGAGACAACAATGGCAACATGGCTGTGATGATGGAGTGAGAGCCACTGAGGGAAGCCATGAACAGCTGGCCCAGTTTCAGACAGCATGGCCATACTCTTTCATTCAACTGAATAATTGAGAAATCAAAACAAAGGAAGCAGAAGTATTTTTGCTAAATCACGAGGAGTCTAATTGAACACTGCTTTTACACTGTTACATCCATGAAATCTATAAATTAACTTCAATATTCCTCAAAGTGCTACAATAAGATACGTGAGCTCCATTTCGTAATAGCTCATTATCATTATTGTCGCTTTTCTTTTTCGACTTTTCCTTGTTGTTCAGGATCATACAGGAAATCCTCAACTGCATTCAGACTGAAAACAGCCCAGTGTAAAACAAAACATGGGGCTGCGTTGGTGTGGGGGCGTGTTGTTTAAAGTGCTGGTGAGACAATGAAATGAAACAATCCAGCAAGTCCGGTTGGAGTAGCAGATTATTGCGTTTAAAGACCGATCAGTAAAACACTGCACAGCAGTTTGTAATATTCACAGACTGGATTTTACGACTCCAGAAAGTTATCACTACTGCAAACTTGTTTTCTAGTGTGCACATGTGGAAAGCATCTGTGTCCGCAGACCCCCGATTGAAGTTTGTATGGAACCGCGTGGGAACCATGAATTGGCCTAAAGCTTCAGCAGTCTGAGTTGGCCAAATTTAGGGGGTATCTTCATCTTGGAAGTCACATGCAGGTTCATTGTCAGTGTGTCCCGGCAACAAACCTGCATGCTGGGACGTATCCCTCCGTTGCAGCTCAAGACTTTAACCATGAAAAAAAACTTTGGAAGATACCGACTTGGTTTGGCCAACGTACACAGCTGAAGCCACATATTAGCTTCAGCTGAACTTGTACAGAATTGAGACTGTGGAATTGGTCCACTTTTTCTTGCAATGGATTTGCTCCAGTTAGGAATCACTTCTCTTCTCCAGTATGGAGAGGAGGAGTGAGTGTCCAATAACTTGGCATGTCAATATATGAATAAAGACAGACTTGAAAAAATATGAACCTATTTTTTAACTGATATTGTTCAATCTCAAATTAGCTCTAGTGATGTTAGCAAAAGACAGCTAGTGCACGCCACAAAAGTGAACCAGAGGGACAATTTCCTAACCATAATTCTCTATCGAATGCATATTAATAATGTATTATGTATATGTATATACAGTATAATATGACTTACTGTGGTCAGCTTCAAGTTCTTGTGAGTTTATCAGTCAGTATGGTCTGACATATTTCCTGCTTTAGTTACACATCATAGGATCCCTCTTTGGGTCTTCTCTTTGTTCTGCATGGGTGGAGAAAAAAAAGACATAAAATATCCCGGTTAGATGGCTCCACTTCATGGTTCATCAGTCATGAGTAAAGATATTATGTTGGTGACAAACCCTAATTTATTTCACACCAAAAAACTGCTCTCATTCAGGGTGAGAGGTGTTAACTTCCTTTCACAAATAGATCCCGCCTTGTTCAACTCACGCAGAATTTAGTAAGACTGAAAGCCAATTAAAGAGACAGAGTAGGATTGATCTCTTATTCAGAAAGTATTGATCGTTTGTAAAATGCTGCTGTTGTTAGCCTGCTAGCCATGCTTGCTCCAAAAACTATGCCTGCAACACTACCCACAATCATTTCCTGACTGATAAATTTCTGGTCTGACTTTGGTTTACCCCATCTGATTTCAGGGACAGCACTTGCCAATCCTGGCCACCTCTTAGTCACGCCGCTGCTGGACTGGCCTCTAAACAAGCTAAACTGAACTTTTAAAAACCTGGGCAAGCATCAGCACTGACCGTTCCTTGTACAGCATTTTGAGCAGAACCACCACTTCAGCCACACACACACACACACAAACACACACACACACACACACACATCAAACAGCAGGATGAGATCACAGCTCATGCTACTCAGTGGCGTTTGTGCTCCTGCTGAGAACTGCAGAGTCAGATCCTCTCTCACAGTACGTTAACGCCCGCCACCACACATAAACACACCCGCTGTGACACGGGCTCTCCGCCGCTACTTCCAATTCAAACAAAGTGCTTGCCGTGGCTGCTGCCAGCTCCAACCCCGGCAGGATATGATGTAAGGCAGGCTCACATCACAACCCTGGCTCCAGTCAGAGGGCGCTCCTTAATGGTCAGATGTCACATTTTGCTAGGGTTGGTGGATACATGGTTTTGGCGCTCATCTCTTGCCTTGGACAGGCTGAGCAGGTACAGGGAAAGGAATTAGGGTTGGGCAATTAGTTGAATGCATCAGAGATCAGCAAAGAGCTGAAACAGTTGTGGGTGGAGAGTCCATCACTGATTGTTTGAAAATTGATGTTTGTTTCAGTCTTGTTTGAATCTAGTCATCTAACACCCAAGAAATGAAGTCTCTGCCTGGAAATGACCACCTAAGTTGCCTGACTTATCATATCTGCTGGCTTTGATACTAACATTTGTATCAAAATCTTAAAAAGAGTGATACATGTACTCTGCGTTGCAAAGAGACTGGTGGAAAAACAACAACCTGTAGAGAGACATAAATAACCTCTAACTCTAAATGACACTTATATTATCCTTTGAATCATCTAAATGTCTGGGAAACAGAATACAGCCAAGAGCAAGGTTGTGAAATGTTAAAGAACACGTTGGGACAAAAATTACACTCAACTTGATTTAAAATGTATTCAGAGCCAGCAGAAGGTAGCCTAAACCATTTTCCAGGGCTTGTCTCAGTGTTGTCTGGTTTAGTCTCAGTCGCAGAGCTTTACATTATGCAAGTTTAAAAGCAAAAACTTGCTTGTCTGTGTAAAAATTCAATCCGCCATGGATATGATGATTGTTGGTTAACAAGAGAAAGACCTTCGCCTAATTCTGGAAGGTAAACCACTTTGGGCCACACAGTGAATAAGACACACAGATAGACTCAGGGACTGAGTAAGAATTTGTGAGGAAAAAGACGATGAGTAAGAGACAAGTCAGGAAATGACTAAGTTTACACAGAGTCTTATAATGAAACTATATTCCAAACAAGACAGTATTTTGACTATGCTGTTTCTTTCACTGGATATTGAACTATCCTTTCATCATGCTACAGAACCAAGTAGCATCTATCATAGCTGAAAAGTACTCGTGATGGCTACTATGGGCCAATTTTTTAAACTAAATCACTGTATCGAAGCGACAGGGAAACTCCCTTCTTTTCTCTAGTTATATAAAGTCAAGAAATGTTTTTAAGAAATGAGAGAATGTCTCAATAGCTAATTCGACCCTTTGTGTGTCTTGCTGGCAGGGTACTACAATTATAGCACCATTAAGAGCATGTTAAAGCTTAATTGGGGCATGTTTCCTTGATTGACAGGTTTGTCGGCCTATAACATTCCACTTAGCCTGCATGCTCCTGCACAAGTTATGATAAAATCCATGCAACTGACCCCAAATCAGCTCAGTATCTATCTACCAACTTCCCATAGGATGTAAAAGCAGTCCAGTCCAATCTGTAGTGATGCTTTGATCAATTGGTCCACCACTTTGGTCCAGACTGAAATATCTTAATAATTTTTGGATGGATTGCCATGAAATTTTACGTAGACACTCATGGTCTCCAGAGGATGAATCCTAATGACTTGGTGATCCCTTCACTTTTTATCTAGCACCACCAGCAGGTTGACATCTGTGGATTTGAGTGAAATATCTTCACAACTATTGGATGGATTGTCATGACATTTGGTACAAACATTCACGGTCCCCTCAGGATGAATTGTAATAATAATCATCAGGTCAAAATCAATTTGTCCGATACTTTGGTTTATGACCATATACCTTTAAAAAATTCCTATGAGCATCAGCTGTACTTTGGCGACCACTAGTGGTAGAATCATAAAACACAGCAAAGCACACAAGCTATCAAAAGACTACACATGGTGGCTTTAAATTACTTTTAAAAGCCTGGGAAAAACTGTAAGGAACTGTTAAACATGCACAGTAAATATTTTTTAGAAAGACTGTGTAGGTATTTAATTACTGTAATGTAGTTTTGAGGTTAGTTATCATTAGGTAGCCTCACAGTAATCTGATGATCAAAACTGATGTTAGAGAAAAGCCAGAGACCAGTTTTATGCCCTGTCATTATAATAATAGCTGTATCATAAACAGCCAAACAGCAGAAAAACAAGATTATATAAAAGGTTGTCCTCTAAAGTGTTAACCAATCTGACAACTCTGTTCATGCACGTGTCATCAGGTAGGTGGATTGCTGTATGAAGTCGGTTAATATCAGTTCATGTTAACACAGCGTGATTCTTGCTGTGTTAACCTGCCTGCCCGCCTGCTGCCCTCCAGCTTCCTAGTGGAAAAAAATACACTGGGAGATGTTTCACTCCCTACCGGCATTTGGCATCTCGTCAATACTCCCAGACTTTCACCTCTCCACCACCCACAACCTCCGCCTGTCTGACAACTCTCTCTCTGTCTGTGTGTGTGTGTGTATATATATGTGTGTGTGTGTGCTGTCTACCTGCCGTTTGTTCAATGACAACAGATCATTATTAAGACAGGGTAACTGTTGATGGCAGGAGGGGTGGATCAGTGGATCCTGTTACCTTCCACTGACGTGAGTTTATGTGGGAAAGCAAACAGGCAGGTAAACAAACCCAGGCGGGTACTGCGCAGGGGCGGTCGCGAGCTCTCTCACACACACACACACACCCACCCACCCACACACACACCCACTTCCATATGCACTCCTGTAAACAAGCCAATAGCTAAACATTACCGGCATCAGATCTGTATTACATAAAGACATAAAAAAAAGACATATCGCAGCAGTCCGTTTTACTCACCGTCTCCTGTGGCATGGTGTGTGTAGGTGAGTGTGTGCTCACCTCTGTCTGCTTGCCTACTGTCTCCTTGCCTACCGTCTCCTCCCAGTTTTCCCTCATGACTAACGTTTACGAGTTAAGCCTTCCTTTTCCCCAGAATCAGCCACAATCACATCGGTTCCATCACAAGGCAGTAGTTAGTTATTTACC